>NW_026692681.1:0-379720 GCF_021218885.2 Marmota monax | reverse complement strand
GACATGATTTAGCATCCAAGATAAATGCCTGACACATTTTTTTTTTAAATATGAAAAGTAAAAATAGACTTTTAAATGACTTCTTTGTAGAATCCTTGGCAATTATGCTCCAGTCTCAAATGAACAGTTTTATGATTTTTGTTTTTATTTTAAAGAACCATCTAAAACTATGTTCTTGTTTTACTAGAGCAATTAATATTGACTAGACTTATAATAACCATTTCAATAAATTAAAATTGATACCTGAGGTTAATGGCCAAATTTCTGTTAAGGTTAAACAAATAAATATGCTTGGAAACAGAAACTTAGTATGTTTTGCATATAAAGTTAAAATATAAAATATTTCCATGTGACAGGAGTAAACATCAAGGATGAATAAACAACATGAATCAGCAAAAGGACTTGTTTTGGACTTTGCAGTGACTAAGTGACTTTTTAGTTGTAAACATGTTTTGGTTATAGGATGACTAGATAGTATGCCCATGTTAGATAAGTTGATGATGTAACTAGGTAGTGTGCTTATGTTAGATAAGTTAGACATAAACAAGTTTGTTGTAAACATATAGAGTATATAAGCGCGAGGGAAACTCCATGTATTTGCTCACAATCAACTCTCATCGCCTGAGAGTAAGATCGTGCAGTGTGAGCCAGTCACCTCGTGTATTGCTTTGTGTGGTGTGCGAATAAACCAGCATTTCAAAAGGCAATCGAGTTCGTGCTTGGTGTTCGCGTACGTCGCGGTCCGGGGTCCAGTGCAGATATCCGGGAGGGAACTCCTGGTAACCAGACAAGGCTGAGAAGCTGCTCGTGACACCATGCTTTTATTATTGCTTTCATTCCTGTTCTTTTTCATTTACTGATACTTTCTTATGCATTATAATTCATGGACAGTTTTAAGGAAACAAATTTGATTGAGATAAAGTCTTTTACTTTCAAGAATCCTAAGTTTCTGGAAAGAGTTTAAAGAAAATTGTAATGCAATATTACAAATCCTATACTTAGGAACCTGAGGAAGTTGGGAAGAAAGAGTTAGAGCTCAAAGATGTAGAAAATGTTTCACAGAAAAAAATATAAATAATCTAGAATCAGTCCCTGAAGTCTGAACAGAGATTATGTGTTCATTAATTTGCCCTCCTCTTCAGGCAGATGTGAGCTCTTCTCTGTTCTATTCTGAAATTTGGCTTGGCTTATATAGACAATTGCTTTCCCAGAGCATTTAAAATGAGACACAGTCAACTTCAAGTTTTGGAAAATTGTTTGGCAGTAGTATGTTATTTTTTGGCAGATAATATAAGTGATATCAAAACTGTGAAATTAAGTGCACTAATAAACTGAACAAGAAAAGGCATCTCAGAATGCTTCCTCAGTTTCTGACATGGGCATTGGGACATGCATGTGCCATAAATCAGACTTCAGTAAAAATCAGAATAACTAAAGCTTTGAAGAAGAACCTTGAAATATCAATCTTTATCAATACTTATTAATTAGTTAACACTGACAAGACACTGTGCCACATCAAAAATAGAGTAGCATATAAACAATGTCTTTTGCCGGGGTCCTGCCCTAGCGGGGTCCAGGGAGTCCTGAAGGATGAGTGGCGTCGGCGAAAAGATGAGACAGGAGTCGTTCCGTTGGAGCAATCTCCAGAGAGAGAGCTAATGCAGCTTTCTCTGGGTCATCTTTTATTACAATTTTTCTCATCGTTATAGATTCAGAATATGTCATTGATTATATAATTTTAAACTTTGCCAAGACATGACATTTCCTTAACCATGATTGGGGGTACAAGAAATGTAACATTAATTTACATTTTCTAGGATATGACCTTCAGTTATGTAATTATTAAAAGTATAGAATCATTAATAAAATACGTCACTAATTTACATTTTTCAGATTTTCCCAAGATTTTCTATTTTTCCCAAGATATGTTATTTTCTTATTAACTAATGCCAAACTACGTAACCAGACTCTAAGTCTCCTAACCAATCATTAACCTAAAGTACACTTGTATTTTATTTCTAATCTAAAATTCCCATCTAAAAAAGTCCCTTTAAATCTTATATTTAAAATATCCTAAAGTTTATAAATCATTCTTAAAACATATCAGAAACCTATACAACTAAAAACTTAAGAATTTCTAAACTTAAGAATCTAAATAAAATAATATTTATAACATTATTCTAAAACTGTGTCTTATAAAGCTATTTTAATTAATTCCTAAATTTATTCTCATAAAACTGGTTGAGCTGCTTTCTCAAAGAGTTTCTTTGTTTCTCAGTCAAGGTGCACTAGTTCTCATATCTTTATAATCTTTCTCAATAAAAAGTAAGTTCTAAAAATCAATCCACTTTCCACCAATATTAACTATGCTCATCATATATCCCTATGTAAAGTAAGAAAGGGTTTATAAAAAGAAAAAATATATCTTTATATGTTTTAACTTTCCTAAGTGTATAATATAACTTTCCTTAATCAAAAATGAAACTGCATGTGGTGAACTTTGTGAAATAAGCATACTGATTAGGTTTTCTAAGAGGCCGGAAATATGGGCTTGGGTTCTAGTTGATATAATCAATGTGATGCCTAAAATTCTCATGACCTTTCAAAGGATGATTGTTGTCAGTTATCAGGTTTGTCCACAATGTACTGAGATAGAAGAACAGCCTTCTACTTTGTCCTTGATATGCTGAGGGGTAGTAGAACAGCCTCCAAGGCATGTACTACCTGTTATGTTCTAGCCATCTGAAATTTAATTTGTTTGGCATTTAACATACTCATGCCTCCTGTCAGAAACATTAGCATGAAAATGAAAAGTCCCAATTACATAAAAAAGGGTCTCCTGGTTTCAGTTTCCCACCAACCAGCATGGCTTTGCCAGCATTCATCCTCACTGTGACCCTGTCAAGACAGTGAGTGGGGGATTGCCTTCACCAGTCTTTTGTTTTTTGTTTGTTTGTTTGTTTGTTTTTTAAATTTAGCCTAAGAGGAGAAACATACATACTTAAAAATACAACTTTTCAGAAGAGATATAATCGATTCCAAATGAATGTTATCAATAGTAAAACCTTCATTTAGAGAATGAACAACTCTCATTTGCCTTAAGAGTTGGGAAATTTAGTAAAAATATTTCGTAGATGAGTATAAGAAAATAGGTCAAAACAGGTTGATAGGGTCAGATTACTGAGGTTTTGAAAGCTGGACAGAATCAGTGTCTAAGAACATAAGTACAGCTTGCTTCATTTTTTTATGGATTTTGTTTTGCTTTGTCTTGTTTTATTACTTTGTACTAGTGATTGAACTCAGGGGCACTCAACCACTGAGCCACATCCCCAGCCCTATTTTGTATTTTATTTGGAGACAGGATCTCACTGAGTTGCCAAGCTCCTCACCATTACTGAGGCTCCATTTGAACTCACCATCCTCCTGTCTCAGCCTCCAGAGCCGCTGCAATTACAGGCATGTACCACGGAGTTCAGTGCTTGCTTTGTTTTTTATGTTTTTGTTTGTTTGTTTGTTTGTTTTTAAGTACTTTGTTAAGATTAGAGACCAGGTATTGTGATGCCTCTTCCATTGACATTCTTGCTCAGAATTGCTTCATCTATTCTGGGTCTCTTATTCTTATAAAAGAATTTTAGCCCTACTATTTCAAGTTCTGTGAAGAAGATCACTGGTATTTTGGTAGGGATTGCATTGAATCTGTATATTGCTTTTGGTAGTGAGACAGTTTTGGCAATATTCATTCTGCCAATCCGAGAACATGGGAGGTTTTCCACATTCTAATATCTTCTTCAAATTCTTTCTTCTATGTTCTGTAGTTTCTTTGCAAGGATCTTTCATCTCCTTGGTTAGATTAATTCCCAAGAATTATGTTTATTTATTTTCTGAGCCAGTGGGAATGGGATAGTTCTGATTTCTTTCTCAGAAGAATCACTGTTAGAATACAGGAAAGCTATTGGTTTATGAACATTGATCACATATACTTCTACTTTGCTGAATTTTCTTATTATTTCTAGAAGTCTTCTGATGGAGTTCTTCTGGGTCTTCTAGATATAGGATCATGTCATCAGCTAACAGAGATAATTGACTTCTTCATTTCCTATTTGTATTTCTTTAATTCCCTTCTCTTGCCTGATTGCTCTGGCTAGAATTTCAAAAACTATATTGAATAGAAGTGGTGAGAGTGAAGTTCCTGTTTTATTTTTGATTGTAGCAGAAATGCTTTTAGTGTTTCTCTGTTTATTATGATTGTGGGAAGCTATGACTTATTATGTTTATGATGATTGAGGGTTATTTACTCAGTACCGATCCACGGTGCATACCTATAATCCCAGCGGCTCTGGAGGCTAAGACAGGAGGATGGCGAGTTCAAAGCCAGCCTCAGCAATGGTGAGGCGCAACTCAGTTAGATCCTGTCTCTAAATAAATACAAAATAGGGCAGGGGATGTGGCTCAGTGGTTGAGTGCTTATGTACTTAGGTCTCCCCTTGGGAAGGATCCCAACCGTCCAAGGCCTGAGATCTCTATCCCTGCTCTACTCATGGGACAGCTCTCATAGCTCCAGAGTTGGGCATAACTGATTGGGAACTGGACAGCCCACCTCTTACTTATTTGGCAAAGAACATTCCATGAAAAACCTTTGATGTTTCTCCATATAAATAAAGCAAGTGTGGGCTCCCTCTCTCTCTCTTTTTCTGGTGTGGAAGCTTGATCCCTAAGATTGGAGAGCGGTCCATCCCCCTCCCCACTCTAAAATTACTTCCTGTGTCCTGTGGTTTCTTCCATGTTTTCTCTTTATTAGCTTTTATTCTACAGCCAGAACATTTCATGCAGAGGAACCCAAATTTCATTGCTTGCTTGGCACACGTGTGAGATATGATGTTGGTTTTGAATTTGTCATATATAGCCTTTACAATGATTATGTAATTTCCTTTCATTTGTAGGTTCTCCAGCATTATTAACATAAATGGGTGCTGGATTTTCTCCAAAGCTTTTTGTGAATCTTTTGAGATAATCATCTGATTGTTTTTCATTATTCTGTTTAGGTAATGAATTATATATATGTTGAACCAGCCTTGTATTCCTGGCATGAAACACAGTTGATCATAATGTATCATCTTCTCTATGTGTTTTTGGATGCAGTTTGCTAATATTTCATTAAGGATTTTTGTATCTATGTTCATCAGGGCTATTGGTCTGCAGCTTTCTTTCCTTCATGTGTCTTTGACTGGTTTTGGTATCACGGTTACATTGGCTTCAGTAAATGTGTTTGGGAGGGTTTCCTGTCTTTTAATTTTATGGAATACTTTGAAAAAAGGCTGGTGTTTGTTCTTCTTTAAATATCTGATATAACTCAAAAGAGAGTTCTTCTGTTAATTGACTTTTCTTCGTTATATTTCCTTGGTTTAAAATGGTCTGTTTACATTTTCTGTATCCTCATGGTTCAATTTGAGCAGGTCACATGTGTCTGGAAATTTGTCAATGTCTTCTAGATTTTCTAGTTTATTGGATTATGAATTTTCAGAATAGTTTCTAAGGATTCTCCAGATTTCAGAAATGTCTGTGGTTATTTCCCTTTTCTCATCTCTAACTGTGTTTACTTGGGTCTTTTCTCTCTCTTTTCATTAGTTTGGCAAAGTGTTTATCAATCTTATTTACTTTTTTGAAGAATAAATTTTTTGTTGCATTGATCCTTTGTATTTTTTATTCTCAATTTCATTAATTTTGGCTCTGATTTTAATTATTTTCTGTCTTCTAATGATTTTATAATTAGTTTATTCTTCCTTTTGTAATGCCTTGAGATGGAGCATAAGCTTACTTACTTATTTAGGTTCTATTTTTCTATGTAGGCATGCAAAACTACTTATTTTTCTCTTAAAACTGCTTTCATATGGTCCCGGAAATTTTGATAGGTTGTATCTCCGTTCCCACTTTTTTCTAAAATTTTCCTGATTTCTTCTCACATTTCTTCTACAATTCATTATTCATTTAAAAGAGAACTGTTCAGTCTCCATGTGTTTATATGGTTTCTAATATTTTTGTTGCTGTTGATTTCTTGTTTCATTCCATTATGATCTGACAAAATGCATGGAATTATATCTCTCTTTATTTTGTATTTTCTAAAACTTATATTGTGACTTTGAATATGCTCTATTTTGGAAAAATTTCCATGAGCTGCTGAGATGAGAGTAAATTCAGCTGTTTGGGAGATAAAAAAAATTTTGTAGTAATTTGTTACATCCATTTGATTCATAGAGTTATTTAAGTCAGAGGTATATTTATTTAATTTATATTTATATGGATTGTCTATTGGTGATAAGGGTGTGTTGAAACCACCTAGTATCATTTTATTGGAGTCTAATATTTAATGTCAAGAAGTATTTTTTCAATGTAATTAGATACACTGACATTTGGGGAATATATATTTCTATCATTATATCTTCTTGTTGGATTGTTCTGTTTAGCAGTATGCAGTAGCCTTTGTATATTCTGATAAAATTTTGCTTGAAATATGCTTTGTCAAACATGAGAATAGCTACTCTTAATTTTTTTGGACTCTATTTACACTGAGTATTTTTTTCTAAACTTTTACTTTCAGTCTTTGGGTGTCTCTGCCTATGAGATGTGGTTGCAAACAGCATATAGTTGGATTGTGTTTTAAAATACATTATTCCAAAGAAATCAGATCCTAGGCTGGCATGGTGAAGATTGGGGGCTATTTTTTCTTCTACTAGGTGTAGGGTCTCTGTTATAGTGCCTAAGTCTTTGATCCACTTTGAGTTGATTTTTGTGCATGGTGAGAGATAGAGGTTCAATTTCATTTTGCTACATATGGATTTCCAGTTTTGCCAGCATCATTTGTTAAATAGGCTATCTTTTCTCCAGTGAATGTTTTGGGCACCTTTGTCTAGTATGACATAACCATATTTATTTGGGTTTGTCTCTAAGTCCTCTATTCTGTATCTTTAGTCTGCATGTCTATTTTGGTGCCAATACCATGCTGTTTTTATTATTATAGCTCTGTAGTATAGTTTAAGTTCTGGCATTGTGATGTCTCCTGCTTCACTTTTCTTGCCAAGGATTGCTTTAGCTATTCTGGGTCTCCTGTTTTTCCAAATAAATTTCATGGTTTCTGCTTCTATTTCTATGAAGAATGTCATTAGGATTTTAATAGGAATTGCATTAAATCTGTATAATGCTTTCAGTACTATGGTCATTTTGACAATATTAATTCTGCCTATCTGGGAGCATGGGAGATCTTTCAATCCTCTGAAATTTTCTTCAATTTCTTTCCTTAGTGTTCTGTAGTTTTCACTGGAGAGGTCTTTCATCTCTTTTGTTAGATTGATTTCCAGGTATTTTTTTTTTTTTTGAGGCTATTGTGAATGGAGTCGTTTTCCTAATTTCTCTTTCAGTGGATTCATCGCTGATGTATAGGAATGCTTTTGATTTATGGGGTTGATTTTATATCCTGCTACTTTGCTGAATTCATTTATTAGTTCTACAAGTGTTCTGGTGGAATTTTTTGGATATTCTAGATATAGAATCATGTCATCAGCAAATAGTGATAGTTTGAGTTCTTTACCTATTTGTAGCCCTTTAATTTCTTTCTTTTGTCTAATTGCTCTGGTTAGAGTTTCAAGGTTGATGTTGAATAGAAGTTGTGAAAGAGTACATCCTTGTCTTGTTTCAGTTTTTAGCAGGAATGCTTTCATTTTTTCTCCATTTAGAATGATGCTGGTTTTCAGTTTAGCATCTATAGCTTTTAAAATATTGAGGTATGTTCCTATTATCCTTAGTGTTTTTTGTTTGTTTGTTTGTTTGTTTTGAACATGAAGGTGTGCTGTATTTTGTCAAATGCTTTTCCTGCATCTATTGAGATGATCGTATAATTCTTGTTTTTAAGACTATTAATATGATGTATTATGATTATTGATTTACGTATGTTGAACCAACCCTGCATCCCTGGGATGAATCCCACTTCATCATGGTGCACTATATTTTTAATATGTTTTTGTATGCAATATGCCAGAATTTCATTTAGAAACACATCAGCCTAGGATCTGAATTATTTAACAAAACTCCTAAAGCACAAGAAGTAAAATCAAGAATTAATAAATGGAATGGATTCAAATTAAAAAGCTTTTTCTCAGCAAAGAAAACAATAAAGTGAGGAGACAGCCTATAGATTGTGAGAAAATCATCACCCCATACACCTCCAATAAAGCATTAAACTCTAGGATATATAAAGAACTCAAAAACTTAACATTGTAAAACAAATAACCAAATCAATAAATGGGCTAAGGAACTGAACAACACTTCACAGAAGAGAAATATAATTGATCAATAAATATATGAAAAAGTATTCAACATTTATAGCAATTAGAGAAATGCAAATCAAAACTACTCTAAGATTTCATCTCACTCCTGTCAGAATGGCAATCTTGGTGAAAAAGATACACTTATACATTGCTGGTGGGACTGCAAACTGGTACAACCACTATGGAAAGCAGTGTGGAGATTCCTCAGAAAATTGGGAATGGAACCACCATTTGACCCAGCTATTCCACTCCTTGGTTTATACCAAAGGACTTAAAATCAGCATACTATAGTAATGCATGCATCCACATCATGTTGATAGCAGCTCTATTCATAATAGCTAGACTATGGAACCAACCTAGGTGCCCCTCAATAGATGAATGGATAAGGAAAATGTGGATATATACTCAATGGAATATTAGTTCAGCTTTAAAGAAGAGTAAAATCATGGCATATATAAATTATTAGCACATATAGCTTTGGGGAATATCATGCTAAGCAAAATAAGCCAATCCTACAAAACCAAAGGCCAACGTTTCTCTAATATGTGGATACTAATTCATAATAAGACGGGAGACACTAGGGAAGAATAGCATTACCATAGATGAGGTAGAGAGAAGTGATGGGAGAGAAGGAGAGGGGATGTGGGGATAGGGAAAATAGTAGAATGAAACAGACATTATTGTATGTATATATGTGAGTGCATGACCAATAAGATTCTGCAACATGTTCATCCAGAAAAATGAGAAATTATATCCCATCTATGTATGATATATCAAAGTGCATAAATGCATTCTACTGTCATGTATAACTAATTAAAACAAATAAAAATTTAAAAATACATTATCCTAATCTATAACTTATAATTGGGAAGTTGAGACCATTTCTATTCAAAGTCATCATGGATATGTGACATCATGCAACAAAGAAAGCTTTTTCTCCTTGGTATTCATACAAAGGATCCTCAAGGATCAAATAAATCTCTTTGTACCTATTTCAGTCACACTGGTCAGGCTCTCTGAAGCCCATGATAGGTGACTGCTGGGAGGGTGGCAACTTCCTTTATGAGTTGCTGATCTTTTTTTTGTGCTCCCCATGGTACAGCACTTACAAATGGTTCTCCACTGGCACCAATTCACATTGAAATATCTGTTGAGAAATTTTTATTTTTATTTTTTTAACTCAACAACCTCCCTCTCTGGCTCTGGGCCCATGAAGATCAGCCTCCCTCTATATTCCATAGATTCCTGCAAATCCATTTTTTTTCTCCACTATTCTTTGCTCCCACCAGCCAAGCTGGCACATCTCTATCCCCATATTCTTTCTTCCCTCCCTCCCTCCCTCTCTCGTTTCCTCCCTCCTTCCCTTCCCTTCCCTTCCCTCCCTCCCTCCCTCCCTCCCTCCCTCCCTTCCTTCCTTCCTTCCTTCCTTCTTTCTTTCCTACTGGGGATTGAATGCAGGGGTGCTTAACCACTGAGCCACATCCCCAGCCCTTTTTAACACTTTATTTACAGGGTCTTGCTGAGTTGCTCAGGGCCTCACTAATTTGCTGAGGCTGGCTTTGAACTCATGATTGCCTCTAACATATGGTTTCTTATATTATGTTTGAATTTTCAAACTTTCTGTTTCTCTATGTTTTCTTTTACTGTCAAGTACTGAATTTCAGGGAATTTTCTTAGTTATCCATCTCTTTGATGAGCAGTCTTCCTGCTTTTTAATTCTGTTGCTAAGGAGCTACTGGGAGGTAAACCTTTCCTATAATCTTCCATCTCCTGCTACCAATATCCTGTATTTTTATTGTCAATTCTAACAAACCTGACAGTAAAAATTTCCCATTCATGAGAGATTTATTTTTTACTGTTGATTGTCTTCAGCTGTTATAGTACAAATCTGGTTCAGGTGGCTTTTATTTTTCCTCATTGATATCCTTCAAGATTATCTTTGACAACTATTAATTTTTGTAAGTCTGGCATCAGCAGGGAGGGTGAGAACAACTTTTTTCGTCATCTAGATATCAGCATTTAGTTATTTATTTATGATGCTTTGTTCAGTTTTCAACTTAGCCCCATAAATGATGTGATTGTAGACTTAATTCCTTAGGAATATTTTAAAAATTATTAATACCTTTCTACATCGAAACTTAGAATCGACACCTGTATAATTGTTTGATCTTCTTTGAAAACTTAAACTTTGACTATTTTCATTTTCCCCAATACAATCTATGCCCAGTTACTATGTATGCCAACCTGTGTTCAGAAATAAGTATTGTTGCCATCCTTTAATTATATTTCTGACTCATTGGGAATTTTTCATAATCATACAATAGTAGAAATTAGTTTTTGAACCTTGCACATGGATAAATAACCTATCTGGAAGTTATATTTCATTTTAAAATGTCAAAGTCTCTTTTTTTCAGATCTGCAAACTTATACCTTGGAATGTTCTTTCAAATGCCATCCCATCAAAAGCATGAAAGTAGAGATTTATCTCAAACTATTATTTTACATTTAAAGACTCATCTTAAGAAATTTACCACTTTTAGAGATAAAATATCCTACAAACTGGAAAGAGAAATGCTCTTACAGACATAATTCTTCTAAATTTGTGAAAACAACTAAAATGATAAACACTATGTGCCCTACACTACATGCTCCATTTTAAGGGGAAAAAGAAAAAAAGAAAAACCTAGTAAAACCCAGCAGAAGGTCCAAAAATGCCAATAACTTTTAGTTATAAGTTGAAATCTGTAATCTTAGGAATTTACTACAGCAGAGTCTTAATTTGTCCTAAGAGCCATAAAACAGATGAAATTCTGTTACAATCTTTGGGGAAAAAAAACCTTCCTCTGTGACTCAGGATCAAGGTCTTTTTGCTATGTTTTTAAAAAGCTATCATCAGGTGGTTCTAATACATTTCCCAACACAGCCAATTATTATTTAAGAAACTCAAAATGTTAGCTGTACTTTCCTAGCTGCAATTTCATCCTTGATTACTGGAATTAATGTATTTTATGTGTTCCTTCACATTAAGCAATAACAGGTTTGTTTTGTAGGCTCAAAATTTATAGTTTTGAATTGCCTTGTAATACTTAAATAGTTTTGAAGACATTTGTGGAACAGGAGTGACATTCTTACATACAGACATTTTAAGAATATTAGAACAAAAGAAATTAAAGTTTAATCTGAAGGAAATGATCTGAAATGCTTGTGAAAAATCACAAAAATACAAAGGTTTTTACCAATATCTTTAAAAATTTTTTTTTTCACTTGGCTTTTGAAGAAGAAAATCATTCCATTTTGTTCAGTTAAAGCACAGAGAAGCTCTAAGTCTGAAAAAATATCAAATGGAGTCAGTAAGTGAAAGTTTATGTGGAGTGTCATTCAACTGCTGAGGCAGATGTTAGAGTCCGTGACCTCTTCAGACATCTGTGACCCCATATGAATTCAGCTATAATGAAATGAACTAAAGTAGCTCATAGTTTTAGATAGAGCCTTAACTCCAGAGGGGTCAAAGTAACATGATACGTTCTCTATCATTTGATGATCACTATGAAGCTATATTGCTAAATGCCCCACGAGACCTGTCTTTAAGCAACTAGTAATACGCTACACTGGAGCTCACCCTCTAACACTTTCATCCCTGCCCTACTATTTGTAGGAGGACAGAAATCAAAACTGACCTGTCCCTCCCTCTAGTTCACTTAACTGAGAATTTAGGCACTGGAAAAATAAATGGGTCCTTTTTCTTTGACCAGAAAGTAGAAATTCTCAGTCTCAATGTATAAGTAATGTCATCTTAAAAGCAGTTAACAGAGTTATAACAGATATTTAGGTTGACTTTCTTTGGTTCTTCACTATTCTGTGCTCCTCTTCCATCATTTCTCTTTTATTTTCTCTACTCCTGTTTCCAGTTTTCCCATTTGGGGAAGAATATTTGATGTATAAAAATAGAAATGAAACCGAATGTGTCTATGGACTTTCTTGCTCTGACCACTTATTTCTGCTGCCTCCAGGCACCGAAGGAGCAGTATTTGGGCACTCGGTGGAGACACCTCACGTCAGAGCAGAACCATCTCAAGACCTCAGGTAAGTAAGTGTCCTCCTCACCCCTGTGCTGTAGTTTCCATCAATAGTGGTTGTCCTTGATATATGAAGAACTAAAATAGTGTATTGCTATGTACTCATATGACACTCCCTAGTTCTTTACTAAATAGTCAACTATTTGTACAAAGGGAATAAAATGTGAATTATTTTAACAACTTCCTTATTTTCTCCTAATATGTTTACAATGAAAATAAAAATAAATATAGCAGTCAGGAGGCATGTGGAAAAGAAGAAGACAATTATTGAGGAAGTTGAGAGAATGACTGATAAAATATAAGGATGTTGAAAAATCGGATACAGGTAATGGCATAAAGACACAAATGGGCACAGAATTAGGGAAAGCAGAGACCAGGTGAGGATTCTAAATGACGAGGCAGTATCATACAGAGGGGGGAATACATAAAGGAATGGGAATCATTATCAGAAAAAGAACTCATATCCTATGATGGGTCCCTCAGTCTAGTCATTTCCAGTAAAATAAGCTGCTTTCTATTATCATGCTGTTTCTAAGAGGCACAGTTACATATAAGATCTTTTCCTACCCAGGACATTGTGGGATGTCAGCCTCACAGGGAATTATCCCCAAGATCATCACAATAACTGCTAATGAAAATTGAAATTTAAAAATTGAGGCAACTGCTCCATATATATCATTAATTCAATAAATAAGTTAACATTTGGGAGTTGAAAATTATTTGTGTAATTAATATATGATAGGTAAATAAAATTCCTAGTTGTTGCGGCATTCTTATTTTTAAAATTCAAAAATAATAATACAAACAAGAAAAAGAAGTTGCATTTTAAGTTAGATAACTGTATCTTTTTTGGGAAACATAATGAAAATATTAAATAAAAGAAAACTTACTTCATAAAGACCATTTTACAGCCATGGGTAAGCAGAAAAATGTTCAAATAAAAACAAAATAGAAAATTTTCATGAAAAAAGTATAGTTTTACAATAATAAATTTGCAGACTTTTATAGTTCTATGCTAAGATTTCCTAAAGAACTCAGTTTCTCACTAATTGAGAAACTCAGATTCAATAAACTAGTGAGCAGTATCAGGAGAAGGCTCACTTGATGTGATCCAAATCTTGTTTTATAAGCGCAAAACAATAATTACTTATTCTCTACAAAAACCAGAAGGATTGAGGAGTGTTCAGGGACGTATATAACAGTGTCTCATGCTGTAGTATTGATCTATAGATCCTCTCAATCAGGAATTCTTTTATCCCTCTTCACCTATCCAGGTTGTACATTCCATTAAAATGAAATCTATATGTTCATTCTGTATCTTTAGAACTATCGTAGCCATCAATGTATTTCATATATAATAATTTGATATATTTTTTTTAAATTTGCTTACTTTACCAAAGCAAAACTGAATAGTGAAAAACATAAATAAATGTGACACAAGGAATATGGCAGTTATAGGACATGTGGTTACCACTGATAACAATTACTTTTGGACTCTTTTAATATAGACTTTAGTCCCAGAAAGATATGTACCACATGCCCCCACCTATATATGGAATATAAAAAGTTAATCTCATAAAAACTGAGTACAAGAACCTGGGGAGAATAAAAGGGAGGTGTGATAGAGGGAACATTGTTAAGTGGGTACTGAGTTATGGTTATGAATAAGAAACACAGTTATACTATTGCATACTAGGGTGAATACAGGTAGCTATACACAGTATATTCTTAAAAACTAGAAGAAAGGAGTTTGAATATTTTCACTATAAAGAAACAATAAATAAGAAAACAGATATATTTAACCTGAATTTACACACTGAACAATGCATCCACATATTGAAATATCACATGGTACCCCATCAATGTGTTAATTTTTTGTTTTATATAAGTTAAAAAGAACTGAATTTAAATTTAAAAAATAAAACAAAGATTTTCAACTTCATAAGTTATGTCAGAGTTTAATAATTCAATTTTTAAAAAATATTCTAAGTTCTAAAATAAACACTTATATTGCTTTCATAGCTGTGTACTCATTTTACAATTTTTACTATGAGAAGTCTATTACTAAGAGAGGAATAAGAACCAACTGCTGTTTTAATTATCTTGCTGACATGTCTCCAGATTCATAAGGGTGAATATGAATTAAATTCTAATTATAATATGTGTTTCTGGTTTTTGTTTTCTAATCATTCATCCATTATTTAAACATTGAGCTGGGCTAAGCTTATCTTCTACTGCTAAAAGCAGATTGACAACCCCCAAGATGAGTGTTACTAATCTAAATTCCAAAACTGAAACAGAAACAAAATACAGTAATGATTGGGGTATTCAATTATTCATTTGTGTACTGCAGATTAAAGCAGAGTGTCTGAGAAGGTCTTTACCAGGCTTGCTGACTATTTTCTGTTCAGGGAAATAAGGAGTACTCTTGTTCCCACCTAATGCTAAACAAGGTGAGATGGGTCAACCAAGTAAAGAAAATAGTTTGTGGAATAATTAGCTATGTTGTCTTAAGTTTTATAATCATTAAGAATAAAAGACTTTAGGAAAAAAACATTTCAAGAGCTTGTAATAAAATGTAGAAAATACTTTGAGCTGAGCTCAGTATAATCCCAGTGGCTTGGGAGGCTGAGGCAGGAGGATGGATTGTTCAAAGCCAGCCTCAACAACTTAGCCAAAACCTAAGCAACTTAGGGAGACATGTAAATAAAAAGATCTGGGGATGTGGCTTAATGGTTTAAGCACCCTGAGGTTCAATCCCTGGTATTAAAAAAAAAATTGTAGAAACATGGATTCCTATGTTGCTTGTTCAACACATTTCATTTCCGATGAATGTTGAATATTGCCAAATGTTGTGCCAGGGTTCATGAGTACAACAACTGTAGATTTTCTTTGATTTACCATATAAAATGATATTGTTTTGTGGTGGGGAGGGGTCTATATTTTCAAAGGCTAAAAAAAATACATGCTGAAGAGTTGAAAAGGGCATAAAAGTCTATTTGCCAGGAGTACTCCAATTATTACAACTCTTCCTTTCTTAATTTCTTAAATTAACATGTAGTTAAATTATTATAGTCCAAAGACTTTCTGTACCTATGGTGAGAAGAGATGAAGCCCATTATGTAACTCTCATCACCCAAAGACAGCTTGGATCTGAGATCTATTAACTGTTCCAAGAAAAAGAAAAGAAGCTGTACTTGGAATGTGTAATATTAATTAATATTTGATCTTATAATTGGCATCTCTAAGTCATTCTCATTCTGTGTGAACGTAATCTAGAAGTGAAATGCTAATGTTTTCACAATCCAAATTAATCTCTGGAAACACATAACTCTAGCTTATATTAATACAATATTCAAGAAAAGCTAACATTTATGCAGTCAGTACTATTTTGCCCTGAGGCATTTCTGCCAATGGTGGTATAAATTGTTTTGCTGGTATCTTTCTACCTATAAGAAAAATAAATAAGTAAACACACACACATGCACACACACAGAGAATAAGCTAGTATATTTTCTTTTCTCCTACTTTCTCTTTGTACCCTTTCTTTCCTTTCTTCTTCTCTCTCAATCTCCCCAGTCTCTCACTTTCTCTTTTATTCTTTCCTTTTCTTATTTCATTCTAAGTATGTATTTATATATTTATCTAGAATTAACAAATGAGCATTATGAGAAGCTTAATTTAGTTTGCAAACTATGGAACACAGAGCAACAATCAAGAAATATGTGTAATCTACCTTGAAGAAAGACACAGAATGGGAGGTATGAGTGAGCAGAAAACAATAAAAACAAAACAAATCATGTGATTTGCTCCTGAAGGAAGCTAACCATACATAGTCTGAAGTAACAAGTTATTGCTCTTCTTTTATGTTCAGGTCATGGTTTGCATTAATTTTGATGTCATTGCTTTCCTGACATAGTTTTCTGTTCAGTACATTCCATTCCATCATTGACACTGCAAATTATTAATGGGTGCCTACTGTGTCTTTTGCTCTGTATTAAATATTTAGCAAGAACAAGATGCTTGATACTCAAGTTCTGCTCAAGTTGCCATTTGCAACTTAGTTTTAAAAAGTGTGAATTCTTTTGTTCAGAATGTTGAGAATGTTTTCTGAAGAAACAGGCCATATACATTTTCAGATTCGATCACTGCATAACACCTTAAAAACAAAATCTCATTGGGATTCTAGACTGATTTCAGAATCCAGAGTAGGAAAAAAAATGAGCAGAAATATATGACTACAGTGACTACATTTTTCACAATTTAGTGCTTGCAAAATTCTTGTACACATAGTTGCCATTAGGTGATCACATTAGCATCACAGAAAAGCTCAGAAATTCTAGCAGATTGCAGGTACAAGCCCACCTTCTCTACATATCAACCTCTGTGCACAAATAGATGGCCTTGTGTTGTTTTTACAATTGTAGTGTTTTTGTTTTCTCTTTTGGTCTGTGAAGATCTATTAGTAGTCTTTTGTATTTTTAATATGTTCCTGATATATTTGTCAGATACATTCAAAGTGCTTTCTAATAAAAAAAATGGCTATTTATTTTCTGCAAAACATTATAATTATACATATAAATTAATCTATACAAATAATTATATATGCCTGAATACACATTTATGCATATGTGCCTCTTATTGTTTTCCTTTTTTATCTTCTGGGCTTTCTGTCTTCTTCCAGAAGTTATTCTTTCTAGACTTACATATTTCCTGTGCCTTTTTACAATTTTTTGTAATTTATTTTGTACAGTTATTTATTCATTTCTTAGTTTCTTATTTGAAATAAAGAAAATTAAAAATAATTTCCTTCTAATTTTTTATTGAAATTACACTTTGTAATTTATTATTTTAATATTTTGAAAGGTAAAATTAAAAATTTTTTTTCTGGAATATGTTAAGAATAGAACATTATTTTCTGCAATTCAGATAATCCATTTATTAAGCATAATTTGTTAAATAATATAATGTTTTACCCTGAAATAATTATTGAATTTTTCAGATTTTAATTTCTATTAAAGGAATTTGAGACTCTGTTATGTTCCATTAACCAAGTTTTCTATTTCTAATACCAATATAATTTTGTTTCAATTATAATAATTATGCTAGGTCTAATTTTTAAAAAGTCTCACTTTCTTTCTTTTGTTGGGGTTTGAGTACTGGGGATTGAACTCAGGGGCACTCAACCACTGAGCTATATCCTTAGCCTTATTTTGTATTTTATTTAGAGACAGGGTCTCACTGAGTTGCTTAGGGCCTCCCCATTGCTAAGTCTGGCTTTGAACTCTCAATCCTCTTGTCTCAGCCTCCTGCTGGGATTATAGGAGTGTGCCATTGTGCCTGGATTACTTTCTCTTTATTGAAAATTTTTGCTAAGCACCAACTATACTTATCTTTCCCAAATTTTTAACATAGTCTTTTGAGTTTAAAAAGACTCTATTGAATTTCTGTGGCAATTTTAATACATATATTTATTTTTAAAACTATTGCCATTTTTATTATCTAGGAGTTTATATTTCTGAAAAACATACCTAATTTTTGTATTTTCAGACAAGTAAAAGTCAGATATTCTTTTTATGTTATATTCTTAACTCTGAAATAATTGTAAAATACTGATTATGTGAAATATGGCTTTCATAGTAAAATAATAATTTAGCAACAAAAATGTGTTTTTAAAAAGTATTCCTATATGTCATTAATGAACATTCGTCATTAATGAACATTCGTCATTCCTTTTTAATATTGTCAATGAGAAACATCAGGAGGAAAGAACAATTTTCATATTTATATTTCCATAACATTTTCTTATAAATTTTATTAGGAAAACAGATATTTAGAAATGAATAATCTTATAAGAATATAAGACCATACCTTCTTTTTCGGTCTCTCACTGTGGAAACATTCAAATGCACTCAAAATTATAAGCATCCACATACCCACCATGTAAATCAATCCACTGTAATTTTCTTACATATATTTAATCATATATATATATATATATATATATATATATATATCCATCCATTCTACCATACATCCAACAGTATATTTAATTTTTACTGATTTCAACATTAATTTCACACATATGTTCCCCCCTGATCATTTCAATATGTATATTGGGAAGTAGTATTAAAGATAATTTTATAGCTTCTTTTCTTTTTTTTTAAATCATGTAATGCGATTGCACAAAGGTCAATTGTGCATTCACTGAGTTTTGACAAATAAATACACTCGTGTAACTCAGATACATCTAAAGATATAAATTACTACCATTATTTAAGACCATTTCTTCATGTCCACTGAACCTCCACACCACACACAATAGTAATCTCTATTGTCACTTTTTTCTTAAATCATGGATTAGCTTTGTTTAATACTAAAAATAAATCAATCAAGCAATATGTACTTTTCTTTGTAAAATTTCATTTACACCACTTATCTTTGACATCTGTCCTTGATCCTATTTGCATAGATACATCTTTCTTAATTATTGTTGATCAATGTTCCATTATATGAATATTAAATATTTGTGTGTGCATTTGTAAATGACATACATGGTATATTTCTGCATATATTAAATTTTGTGTAAAAATGCCAAAATTCTCCAAAGGATTGTAGTCTTACCTTTCCATCAAAAAAAAGATAAAATTTTCAGTTTCTGCTCTTCCTAACCAATATGCCGTGTTAGCAATCTTGCTAATCAGTCTTTCTAGTGGATATTTACTGGTACTATTTATAGCTGTTCATTATCTGATGGCTACTAATATTAATCACTTTTTCATGTATGTAAGTGTATGGGACAACTATGTATCATTTTAATTTGTTCAAATCTTTTGTTCACAGTATGTTTGTGTTTTTATATTTAAATGTTTGAGTTGGGGATAATTTCTGTTTCTTTATGTCAGTCTTTTGTGATATATGTGTGTTTTGTGGATATTATTCCCTATTCTCTGTTATATATTCACATTATCAATGGTTATTTTGAAAAAGTGCTCTTAATATTGAAATCATAAGCTATATTTTAAGGTATTTACTAGTTATTACTTTTTTTTACTTTTATTATAATCTTTCCTACTTCAAATTCACAAAGATATTTTCCTTTCAAAGCCTTATGTTTTAGATTTTTCTTGACAATAATGTGTGATAGATATTGAGGATCATCTTATTCAAAGATATTGCTAGTTATTCTAACATCATTATGGCCTCTGTCAAAAATCAGATGACCACACAAGTAAAAATCCATTTATCTGCTATTTTATTCCATTATTTTGTTATGCCAGCATGATCTTGATTACTATAGCTGTAAGTTTTTTTACTTGTCTAACATTGTTTTTCAACCTTTTTTTTGGCAATCCTGGGATCTTTGCACTAGCTTCATAAACCTGAGAAAAACCCAAACAACCTAATGTTCAAGTACTTTGTAGATAAAATATAGATAATTGGAGAGTCCACTTCTTAGTATTAGTGTGATGATTAAGAGATCATCAATTCAGAGTTTTACGTACAGAATAAGTTTTCATTATGAACATTAGCTTTTTTACATTATTGCAATTATATGGATAACTAACAAAGAAGATAAATTTAATATTTTCTTATGACTGCAATATTCTATTTTTAAAGTGTTTTATGACTATAATTTTATTTATTCGAATAACTGAGCCCTGGATAATTTAAACTGATTTAAAATTTGAAGTAGAATTCATGAATAGTTATTCAGACTCCTACACTTAATTCTCTCATTAGATTGACATAACTCTTGCACATAGTAATTAAGTTTCGGTGAGTTTATACCTGGATTTCACAGACTACTTCTTGGGAATAATTTGCCTGACTTTATATTGTGAGCAACACTTTCAATATAGAGGACACTTTTCTATTTTCCTCCAATTTATAATATAGCTTCTAGAAGTACATGGTTTCTAATAAATGTCTTGGGAAAATATTATTTACAAAATAGTCAAGGAAATTTATAATTACAAAGTTATCAACCTATTTTGATAAGCTGTCATGGCTAGTAATGCACAATGCTTATTTTTGTTTTAGATCTTTTAAACATTGTATCTAGATCTATTTGTTCTATACTGTTCTTTGCCTAGTTAATGTAATCACAGGAATACCTTAATGCAATCTCTTTTAAAAGAGTGATGGAGGGGCTGGGATTGTGGCTCTGTGGCAGAGCACTCGCCTCGCATGGGCGGGACCCGGGTTCCATCCTCAGCACCAAATAAAAATAAAGGCATTGTGTTGTGTCTATCTACACCTAAAAAATAAATATTTAAAAAAAGGAGTGATGGAATTGCTTGCACTTAAAAAAAGACAGAGATGATTTTTTTTTTAATTGTCAAAGTGCAAGAAGTTCAACCCTCTTAGAGTTTAGATGGAGGCATACAGCAAAGTTTCTACAGAATTTGTGGGAAGAAATGACTTTTTTTCCTATTTAGCACTGGATACCTAGAGACAATATTCAGCTCCAGATAATTAAAGTGTGCATGTGTGTGTAAATGTAGGTAATCATGCAATTATAAACATTGGCATTGGATGATTGACATATAATGCATCTGTAAATGTTCACAATGAATTTTGCTGTCCAAAATAATGTCAATCAGAAGTTGTTTTGTTTTTGATTTCCATATATATGATTGCCCTGTAGTGACTTTTGCCCACAAGGAAAAAAGTATATTTTTTATATTCAATAGTCAAGAAAGCTTATAAAAATACTTACAATCTTGCTTTAACTGTCATATTCACTAGAAATATTTGGCTACTGCAATGTGTTCATTTGAAAATAGAATTAAGAAATTCTTCAAATGTTCTAATAATTGTTATTTAACACTTTTTTACTGAACACTTTTTCCAAAATTAATTTTAAATTATATATATATATATATATATATATATATATATATATATATTTTTTTTTTTTTTTTACATCACTTTCCTGGATATTGGATATCATTCAAAACAGATAGTGCTACTTCATAGCAATTATATTATTACTTAATGATTAGTACATTTAGTTTTATCAAGATTAACAAGATATAAAATTGGAACTTGTTTAATTCAAAGTCTTAATTACTTCAGCACTTGAGCAATTTGACAATATTGCAAAATTGCTACCACTTTGATAATGTTTTAATCTACCCTGTGATGCATTAATATATGTGTATTTAGCAGTTATGTCTTAAGCCAAAAAATAATTAGTTTCAGAAGAAACAAAAATATTCTTATAAAATCTAATTTTATCTTTGACCTCTATTGTACTAAATATCAAAAACTAAGCCCAGTCAATTAGTCAATCTAGTTCTTTTTCCCTGAGCTCGAGTCATTGTACCAAAGGGTTCACACTGTGCTAAAGCATTTGTTCATTGGAAGCTTGCTAGATGCCTGTTGGCATTTGCTAAGAGTTTCTTCTCTCACTTCCTTCACCTTAAGTCACTGCTGTTTCCTTCTTTGGCACTCTTGTCCTCAGTTACTCTCAGACATTAATCATTACCCTCCCCCAAACCTATAACATCAAAAGATTAAATACCCCATCACCTTGAACTTTGCCTCAGGGAGCAGAGCAGAGAATTTTTGAGACCAATATGTTGATTTTCCTCCAAATTTTCTCTATCCAGTAAATTAAAAAGCACTGCTTTAATGGGTGAAATGAACAACAGATTCTCACTGCTCTCGATTTCCTTATGATGTTTTAGTTAAAGTTCAGAGCCATTTTCATTGCACACACACACACACACACACACACAAATCTATTAGGCTAGGAAACTCATACATTTTATCACGGTTTTCTGGCTTTTGTGTGTTATCTCCCAATTGTTTTTTTCTTTCTCAGGCTGATGTTACTCACTTTGAACATTTTACTGGGCCAGTAGACATTATTTGATATAAAAATGTACTATTTAATTAATTTCTAGAGGTAAATGTGTACCTTAAAAGTTTTCAAGTTCACAAAATTTTACTGCACACTCTTCAAAGTTAGAGCATTAATGATTTTCACTCAAGTTTTCTTCTTTGTGAAGCTGGAACTTTTTATTAAGGAATACGTACATCCTAAATTGTACCAATTTATTTATTAACACTTCATCATTAATATTGATAATATATAAAAGATTTAAAAATGTAAACTCGTCTTGACCTACTTTTTGTGAGCCGAGAAACAACATAAGAAATTGCTACTAAATCATTACAAATGAGAGTAAATAATTGATATGAACAAATGAAGATTGTATAATGAGCCAAAAAAGTATATAAGGCAATAAAAAAACATTCTGAAACTCATTTTGGGTTTAAATCCTTGCTTGAAATGGCAAAGATTTGTATCTGTGCCTGCCCATTATTTGGTTGGTTGCTTGTTCTCAGTTGACTAATCTAAGTTCATTGCTATTTTCCTCTTTTTTGTCAATATTAAGTCCCAAGTTCTCAATTATGCAACTAGTTCAAAGGCACAGGTGCATTAAAATAGTTTGAAAATGTTCATCACGATCAGTGCGTATATCAGTTATTATCAGTGAGAATAAAACTACAAATAGCCCTATACATAGGACCCTGGGACAATACAGACTATTTTACATGTATAAGCTGTAGTGTAAATAGGACATTGGATACAAAATAGACATGGTGTGTAGAGGTCAACCTCTTAAAACTCAAGGCAAGATAGAAAGGGACAAAGCTGAATTTCATACACAGAACAATGAGGGCAAGTGGGCATCATTTCTGCTGCCCAGAACATCTGGTCAGTGCATTGTACATTACTATGTAGTATTCGGCTGTCCTAGGGTCCTATTTTCTACTGTTGGTAATTTGAAATACAGTGCATTCTCGAAATGAAATGACAGCCTATTTCTAGAACATGATTTCATGAATGCATTTCTTATAGTACTTTTCTTAAAAGGATAGACATCTAAAAACATAAAAATTATTTCAAAGTTGCTATAACTGATGAATGCATTGATCAATTTAAGTTTTTATAGCCGTTGCTTATCTGAGACATGGGATAAATGGGTTAATAATTTTTTTTCGTTTTTGTTTTTTTCATGATTTTTTTGTTCCCTTAGGCTTGAATCACCTACCAGATCCTTGATTATGGAAGCTCCTCGTGGGGTCCAGGTGAGCGCTGCTGCAGGTGACTTCAAGGCTACCTGCAGGAAGGAGCTGCATTTACAGTCTACGGAGGGGGAGGTAAGTCCCCAGGAGAGCCATTGACCCATTTATTGCTGAGTTCTCAGGATCTATGCATGTGATTCCAGTGTGACATAAACAACTGCTTCAGGAGTAGTAAGCTTAAATATGAAAATATTAATACTTGAACATGAAACTTGCTAAAACTAATACTATTTTCTTAAGTTACAGCTCCACTTATTTTCTACTGAGATATTTAGTCACATGGCAATTTAAAATGGGGCATTTCAATTCTTTAAGTTACACCATTAACACATAAACATAATTAATATTAAGATGATATCAAGAATGAAGACAGTCTTTGTTATCTTTGTTCTCTTTTGGTCTTCAAAAAATTTTTCCAAAGAAGGATCAATGGGTACTACATTTTAATTATCTAGGTGCAGGCAGTTTGGGTGTTCTATTTCATGGTAGGGTGAGTGTAGGTAACAATAAAGTGCATTTCAAAAAGCTAGGAGAAAGAATCATAAAAGTTTTTACCATAAAGAAATGACAAATATCTGAGCACAAATACTTGGTAAGTATCCTGATTTATGCATTATACAATGTTTACATATATCAAGCATTGCATAGTATCCAATTAACATGTACAATTTTTCTGGTTTTATTTATTATTTAAAAATAAATTAAAAACAAAACCAAAAAGTTTCTTCCAAGGAGGACTTTGGATATCAGCATTTTGTTTCTGTAGGAATAACATCTACATTTGTCTAGAAGGTAAATAAGAGATTATTTTACTATTTGTTTTGATTCTTATTTCTTGGATAAGGACACGCATGTTAATATTTCTCTTCCATGCCACTATCTGCCCTGAAGAGTCTCCTTTAAGTCTTGTCATTACTATCAATATTATCCATATTCTCAAGCCTGGTGTAAATAACCCTTTGTGTTTGATGACCTCCACCCACTATAATGTGGGATATTATATATAGCATACATGCATATTTACATATGTATGTTACATGTACACATACATGCATATATGTTGTCATTGCTAGAATTGCTATAAATACATATTGTAATTATTGTTTCCACATATTTACATTTTTGTCAATTTTGGAAATTTCTCTGCATTCTCTCTTCAGCTATTACCTCTCACCCATTATCTCTGTGGTCTTTCCCTAAAACTCTAAAGAAATTTATACCCTTCATTCTACTAGAAGACTTTGGATGCTCGTTCCCAGTTTCTCTTTCTTGGTTTCCTGTGGCCTCATCCAGCTTATATATTCAGATCTTCATCCCCAAGATTCTTCCCAGTATTAAATATTTTTGGTCTTTTAATTGTATAGATTTATTATTTTCTTCAAAAATTATCATCTGTTCTTTTTCAAAGCTGCCTGGACATCATGGCAGTTGCTCTTTTGTTGGTTTATTTTCAATTCTACCTTAATTATTTTAAGTCCTTATACATGATTTATATTCCACACTGTATATTCTGACTACAATTCCCAAAGTCCTTAAGGTTCTAAATCTATTGTATTGCTGTTCTAGCATATTTGTTTTTTCTTCCTTCATGTGTTTCCTTATTATTTTTTTTTAACATGAGCTTACAAAGGTCAAGTTGAGAAGAAAAATAATGGAAAAATAATCTGAAGAAGATGCTCTTGGGCATTTCACACCTTTCCAGATGAATGATTAATTAATAGAATCTTAACTTTCTGCCATTCTCTCAGTTGCTAGTTCAAGATAAATTTTAATTATATATTTTGTTTCCTTTTATAAACAAACTTATTGGCAGGTTCATGTTAGCAACTTAGTGATAACACTCATAGACAATCCATAAATATGCTTCAACATTTAAAAAGTACATCTATATATCTTTTTGGTATTTTTTTTAAATTACAGTTGCAGGCTACGATATTTTGTCAGCCTTAGCAAAACAGAAATAATTTTTAAAATATCTTGCTTCCTTTTCAAAGAGTTACTCTTCGTCATATAACCATTCATTCAAATTATTCATAGTGAATGTCACATAATAAATATCAGAGTTTATTAACCTCTGTTGTGCTCCTGTTTATGAATAATTTACTTGTGTTCTTTCATTCAATGTGTAAGTAAAATGCTTTGATTCAATTACAGGTTAGCATTTAACTGTCAATTGAATATTATGCTATAAATAAATCGTAGGCAAAGGTTTTCATCTGTGGTTTATTTTATATTAATAAAATGAAGTTACAGAAAGATACCTCACTTTATATTATTAAAATAACAAATAATTCTGCTATAAAAAATGAAATGATATAAAATAGTTCTCTTTGCTACATCAACTATGCCACAAATTAATCACTTACTAAACATTATAGAAAGTTATAAAGTACCTACATTTACACAGTATTTTTTTTTTACTACTTAATATCAGAACACACATTATAGCCAGGCATTCAAAATAATGGATTAAAGACAGGATGAAATTGTACATAGAAGTCCTCACTGGAGAATATTCAAAATAATTTCAAACAGACTGCTGCAAGGAATTTAGATTTATCCCTGAGAAAAACAAGCATCATAACTGTACATGGAGTATTATAAGTGGCATACTAGAATATGCAGTATAATAACATATCCAGATCATTGAGGAAGACTGTTTATTTTGAAAATTGGTCAAGACTTTGAGAATGATAAGTCTGCTTTCAACAGGTGAGAATGATGAGAGTGAATTCTTTCTGGATAAAGAAAAGATGGTGGGATATGACTTTGAAACTCAGGGATGCACTTCTGACAACAAGGATGAGTTTCAGAACAAATGGCTTCTGTGGTTTATAGGGCAATATAGAATAGGCATATCACTCTTAGGAACTGGAAAACGAACATGATAGTAACTACTTAGAACAACAGGAAGTGCTGATTGAGCCCACCCCCATTGCAGTGACCTGGAGAGGCTCAGGAACACTGTGCCAAAAGTAATCAAAGGGAAACAGCCCTTCTTACTTCTTGATTTATGTTGCTATCTTAAACCAAGAAAATAGAATGTTTTTTCTTTCTAAGGGCTCCATATGAATGAATATATTGATTATAAAATCTATCTCCTTTATGTGGGCAAAGCTACATTTTGAAACTCGGAAGGTTATATGGAATGAAGGATTGTCATATAGCCAGATACTGTCCTAAGTAGCCCCTAAATGTGTGTACTAAAGATCTCTGCTGTGGCTGCACTGCAACCTACACACATCAGGGCCAAGTCCTTCGAGGCTCACTGCTCTGCCGAAGCCCACAGTTGATGCCTGCTTTCTGAGGCTGCCACCTGCAAGCTTTAGCCTTACCTTATGAAACAACTACTCTGCACTTATTCACCCAGGCCACAGCCACTCAAGAAACAACTAGTTCCAAAAATGTAAAAGCCAGAGGTATGGCTTGGTGTTAGCAAGCCCCTACAAACCCTCAGGTCTAACTAGCAACACTAATTATCAGTATTTACTAATGAATTCACAATTCACAGAATCTTGCAATAATTTTATCAATCCCACATGAGCCTCCTTTTCTACATGTTCTTTAGCTTTCTTCATTCCTCAGCTTATTATCTACATCTCAAAGTATCTTGGCTTAAAAACCAGCTCCAGGTGGTGTTTCTAGACGGTGTTTCATTTCTTCTAAATGAACTCATCTCCACATTTGCAGACCTAAATCTCACAGATCTGGAGCTTGCCCCTGTAATATTTTTGGCCTTCTTAAAGCTTGAGAATGTTTGGTCTTGGCAAGCATACCCATTTCTAAAAAGCTGTGAGGAATGGATAATGAAACTGTGGTACATATGCACAATGGAATATTACTCAGCATTAGAAGAGAATAAAATTATGGCATTTGCAGGTAAGTAATGGAGTTGGAGAATATCATGCTAAGCAAAGTAAACCAATCTCAAAAAAAAAAAACAAAGGCTGAATGTTCTCTCTGATAAGTGGATGCTAATCGATAATGGGGGTGGGCTGTGGGGAGAATGGAGAAACTTTGATTAGGACAAAGGGGGTGGAGTGGAGGGGGCATGGGGGTAGGAAAGATGGTGGAATGTGATGGACATTATTACCTTAGGTACATGCTTGTGACTTTACATTGTGTACAACCAGAGAAATGAAAAGTTGTTCTCCATTTGTGTACGAATCAAAGAGCATTCTGCTGTCATGTAAAACTAGTTAGAACAAATAAAAAAAATAATAAAACAAAAAGTTTTGAGGAAAAGGGACTGAATAATACCCATTTGCTCTCTCTCAAAGTAAGCTAATGAAAGGAGTCATCCCACTTCCTCTGTGGAGGAATAACACTGCCCAGCCCAAAATGTGTAACAATTCTTGTTTCACTCCTTTATGTCCCTCAGCAGGGAAAAATGGAGCAAGAAAAAATGAGGAGCAACACTCACACTTTCAAAGTGGATAGCCATGTTTTGTGCACTTTTTTATTTAGTTTTGTGCACTTATTACTTTGGCTTCAGAAAAGCAGATATTTTCTTTAAAAATTAAAACAGAAGTCATTTCAATCTCTTTGCTTTCCTATCCTTCAAGTCAGACATAGATATGGAGTAATGTATTTTAACATTTCACAAATGTTTAGTGTGACTTCGTAACTTTGATCACTGCTGGTAAATGCCACCATTCATTCATTTTATGATTCATTCCTTTATTCAATAGCTATTTATATTATGTGAAAATGTATTTCTAGGTCAGACATCCTGAGAAGTTACAAAAACATATATTTTTTTTAAATCAGCCATGAATCTACTTCTCTAAGGAGGATATAGTTTAGTAGGAGAAGTATAATAAATAAATAAAATGATATATTGAGTGACCAGCACCATAAAATACCAAAAATAATTAATTCCAATGCGATGGTCAAATAAGAAGAGCCATTTCATCTTAGATTATCAAGGAAGATTCTTGAAGAAAAAAAAGCATATGAACTTGGCTTTCATGGAGGGTGTACTAGTACACTACAAAAGAGAGACACTTCTAAGGTTAAGGAGGAACATTATGTCACTCAGCACACACTAGCACAGTTCTTTGCCCTGATCTGTAGCTATGAACTAAAGTCAGGCCTGACCCTCATGGATCAAACTTGCAAGTAGAAGAAATAATGAATGAACAAATATAAGCTTAATATAGTAGTATTAAAGTTTTGTTACTATAGAAACAAGCAGTTGTAAAGTAAAGATTAATGGATTAGTGTTATTTTAATACAGTTAATAATTTGTGTAGAGGTGACCTTTTAGCAAACATTGGAACAAATTTATAATTAAACCAGTCTGAAATATCTATGCCCTTAGTATAGTAATCCTTTTTCTGGATTATTTATAGTTTTCAATAGATTCCCACAATTCAAAAATTTTTTGAGTATAAAAAGATCAGTGTTGGAAATCACTCTCCACCCTTGTTCCCAGGCACCCAGTTTATATCTATCGCCACTTATAAGCCTTTGTAAAGTATTTCAGACTGAGTAAATAAAGAGTAAAATAGCTCTGAAGTCAATACTTTTGGTATGTTGGAGAAAGTGCAAGAAGTGGGGAAAGGAGAATTGCAGGAGATGGTGTTGAGGAGATTAGGCAGGTAGTGCAAGTCTCTGGGAGACTGTTAGAGAGTTGTGAGTGCTTGGCTGGTTTGATTTGCATCTTTTAAAACTTTGCCCTAGCAGCCAGGCATGGTGGTAGAGGCTTGTAATCCGAGGGGCTAGGAAGACTCAGAGGGAGAATACATTTCAAAGCCAGTCTCAGCAACAATTGTGAGGCACTAAGCAAATGAGACTCTGTCTCTAAATAAAATACAAAATAGGGCTGGGGATGTAGCTCAGTATTCGAGTGCCCCTGAGTTCAATCCCAAGTACCAAAAAAAAAAAAAAAAATTACATACCCTAGCAGTAAGTAAGATCAATGACAAACGGACAGGAATGGAGTCATGGAGTCACAAGGCCAGTTAAATGGGTATTGCAAGAGTCCTATTAAGAAATGAATGAAACTCCCATAAGGGCAAAAGCGGAACAGGGAGGACTGCCAGTTAGGCAGTAATCAGGTCATAACAATAGAATTAAGAAATTGATGGAGAGAGTTGTGTCTTTGTTCATTGAAATTCATGATTCAATTTTTCTTTCTTTGGAATTTTCCTCAACCATGTCAAAACCATATGATGCATGTAATCAGCTGTCCCTGAAGGTAGGAGTCTATGATTAAGAATAGTGAGATAATTTTCCAAGCAAAAAGATTCAGCAAAGTGGGTTTCAAATGCATGTAATATATTTCATGGAAACTTGAATTCTGACTCTACATAATAATTATCTCTTGTTAATTGGGCTGATGATCTACTTGAGGTAACTTTAGAACATGAGACAACATGATTTTCTTAGTATTTTTAAAAATAGACCAGAAAGTATCTTTTTTCCTCAATTGCCCATTTCTTCAGTAATGTCATCTTTATTGACATCTTTGGGTTTTTTTTTTTTTTTTTTTTAATTTTTTATTGTGGGTTGTTCAAAACATTACAAATTTCTTGACATATCATATTCCACACTTTGATTCTAGTGGGTTATGAACTCCCACCTTCACCCCATACACAGATTGCAGATTCACATCAGTTACACATCCATTGATTTACAAATTGCCATACTAGTGTCTGTTGTGCTCCGCTGCCTTTCCCATCATCCACCCTCCCCCCTCCCCACCTCTCCCCTCCCCTCCCCTCCTCTCTCTCTACCCCCTCCACTGTATAACCCTGAGGGTCTCCTTCCATTACCGTGCAATTTACCTTCTCTCTCCCTTTCCCTCCCACCTCTCATCCCTGTTAAATGTTAATCTTCTTCTCCTGCTCTTCGTCCCTACTCTGTTCTTAGTTACTTTCCTTATATCAAAGAAGACATTTGGCATTTGTTTTTTAGGGATTGGCTAGCTTCACTTAGCATAATCTGCTCTAATGCCATCCATTTCCCTGTAAATTCTATGATTTTGTCATTTTTTAATGCAGAGTAATACTCCATTGTGTATAAATGCCACATTTTTTTTATCCATTCGTCTATTGAAGGGCATCTAGGTTGGTTCCACAGTCTTGCTATTGTGAACTGTGCTGCTATGAACATCGATGTAGCAGTGTCCCTGTAGCATGCTCTTTTTAGGTCTTTAGGGAATAGACCAAGAAGGGGAATAGCTGGGTCAAATGGTGGCTCCATTCATCTTTGGGTTTTTTGTACATTCTTTATACTATGCCAAATCAAGAAGTTAAATTGAGAGACTATTGAAATCATTAATTTTCCGTGGTGTTTGAAAAACTGGATGGGCCCCTTGAGCAGATTGTACAATATTACTTTTCAGATTGAGGGCTTTCTGTCAGAATGCACCAGCTCTCAAAAGAGGAGACAGCTGCAGAGTGTTTGGACCATACTGGAGGAATGTAATTTGTTTGTTCAACAAAGCATGGCAGCTAGACCAGGAGAATTGTCTGTAGTTCAGTCTCTCTTATCAGACCATGTTGCAAGCTCTCGGGGATGGAGGAGGCTGAAATGAATTAAAATGAAATCTCTTTTCCCCCTAGATATTTTTAAATGCAGATACCATCCGGCTGGGAAATCTACCAGCCGGCTCCTATTCATCTTCTTCAACCAGCTCCTCAAGTTCTCGACAGACAGTGTACGAACTCTGTGTCTGCCCCAATGGCAAACTTTACCTTTCTCCAGCAGGGGTAGGTTCCACTTGTCAGTCCAGTAGCAACATCTGCTTGTGGAGCTGAAGTGACTGATTTCTCCTCACACCAGAATAGCCTTTTGTTCCTGTCCGTCTGCTTCACACTTCTGCTCGGTTTCCCTTGTGATCAGTCCAGAACTTCTTCCGATGGTCCACAGAGCGACTTCTTCCAGTATAAGCAGGGATCCGCCACCACCTTCTCTTGTGATTTACCAGACTGCTCAACACAGAGAGTGTGAGTGACATAGCAGTGGAAACATCATCTTCAACAGGAAAACTGGATCATAACTTTTGCTCAAAAGGGAGAATAACATAGGTGCCTTTGCTACATGAAGTGAAGCACACAGTTTTAGATTTTTGCAGAACCTGGATATGAACTGCACATAAATATACATCACATAGATGAAATTCCCAGTATCCAATGGCAAGATGAAATGGTTAACCCTGTAAGAAAACTAATTCTACAGTTTGAAAGCACAATTTTCCATTCATCTTTTTGGATGTAAACTTTTATCCCCGAATTTTAAAATTTTGAAGCATTATGTAATGCTTGCTTTACTAAAAATTAAATTCGATACATGATTTTTAACAAAACAAAACAAAAGAATACAGAATCCCTCCCTGAGTTTTGTTTCTTTAAATCCAATGTGTTGTTACTCTTTGTCTACTAAGTCTAGAATTTTGTACATTAGGTAATTTTGAAAGCACTCAGCAATATAATCTTTACAGAATTAACAAAATGCCATTATCCTGTCATTTGTCATATCTGGATGGCCTTATATAGTATTTACTTGGCTATTGCATGTGACGTATTTGCTTTTAACAAAACATCTAATTTATTGCAAGATAAGATAGGATTAAGAGGGAAATATCGATGATGTGGAATCCATAGATCATTTCCTTAAAAATTCACATGCTACCCTTTACACCTAAATTTTAATAGTACATTTTTGTTTGCTCCATTCACTTTATACTTGACTTGGATTGCTAAAATTCAAACATCATCTAAATAAATACTAATATGATACATAATGCTGAGAATGGATTCACTTTCCATTGGGATATCATCTTCAGAGTTTTCACTTTTTAAAATTGAAGGTTTAAGGAGATTATAAATTAAATAAAAAAAATTCTGACTGAACACTACAAAAGACAAATGTTAATAAACATGTTGAAAGTGTTGTTTACTCTTTTAGATTCATATTTTAAGAAATTTAGTCACATTTATATTCAGTTGCAAACATTTAGTCACTTTTATTAAAATGTTAAGCTACCCTGACCTCAGAAATCTAGCTCCTTCCATTCTTCACTGTTTTTTTTTTTTTTTTGTAAAGTAGCTTCTAATAAATAATTCCAGAATAATGTAGATTTGTTTATCATAATACTCCTTAACTCAAATTCTTGCAACCTACAGAATCCAAGAATGTAAATCTATATTAAATATTTCCTATTATGGGAAGATGACTTAATTACTCTAAGGTAAGTTCTTCATTTTCACACATCAATCACTCTGTTCACCCCTATGCACACTATTAACAAATATGCTCAAGTTTCATTTTGGGGATTCTTGACTGTTTCCATATGAAGGAGCAAAATGGGAGACTGGAATTTATCAAAGTAATTTGGTTGTGAGAAAATCGGGTAACAAATCATCAAAGTGAACTATTTGGTCAGAATTGTCTTGTCTGGATAGTCATCATTTCTAGTAATTGAAAAAATTCAATTTCACTGAATGCATTCTTTACTCAAAAGAAGGGTCTGGAATTCAGCTATTTCAATGTTATTGTTTTTAAATAGAAATTTATCTGCATTTGAGGGTTATTATATGTCTTTAAACCAATATTGAAATAAGACTTACGACATACAATTGCTTAAAAATTTACAACAGTTTTTGTTGAAACATTAGAATTTTGTATGACAAATTCAGACAATTAAGTCTTTAGAAAATACTCAAATTATAACACAAGAAATTTTGAGAAATTATGGGTGCTAATTACTATATTATGTCAAGCAAAACATTTTTCTTTAATTTGAGACATATTAAATTAAAGTAATTAAGAAGTTTCTTAGTCAAAGGGGTACAATTCTATTGATGAATAATTGGCCCTATTTCTAAAATCTTCTACTAATAGTTGAGCTGACATAAGCAATCTGAGAATATCTGCAGGATTCTGTTTACTTGACTTAACAACATAAACATTAAATGTCTTCTGAGGTTTATTCCAGCTCTAAAATGTTCTAGTTATCAGAAAAAAAATATTATAAAAGGTACATGGGAACACTGAAAATTTAAATTACATATCATAAGTGATGAGAAGTTGACAAGTATGATCAGAAGAAGGGAGATAGAAACCAATTCCAGGAGAAAGACTGTCAGATTTTCAATTCAAAATTATAATAAAAATACAGACAGAATTCAAAAGTATAGACCCATTTGAGAGATTGAGATTATGTCCAGATGATATAAAAATATCTGTTCAGTTTAAGAGAAAAAAGTGTGATACAGAGTACTTTCTACACATCACTAATTGGTTGGAATTATATGACTGTTTTACATTCCTCAGGATCTAAGATGCAGTCCGAGTTCAGGCTTCTGTTAAAAATCTTAGATGATTGACCCTAGTAGTACTTCATTTCCTAATGCAAATAACTTGTTTCTTCCTTGACACATTAGGTCCCTGAATTACAGACTACCCAAACAGATTCATTATCTATTAACTTTTTTTTTAAGTTAGAGCATATGTACCTAAAATTCAGTTTACTTGGATGATGCAAATTTCATCTTCTCTAAATCACACTCAGAAAAGTAAATCCTTTAAAATATACTACATGAACCCTACTCAGCTGTAATAGTTTAGCTTAGAAAGTCAGGAAAAAAAGAAGAAACAAAGGGGTTTGGGAGTATTCTTGGCCTTTAAATTATTTGCCAGAAATGGATAAACTGAGATGTATTTGAGTTCAGTTTTGGCAGGTCAAAAAGACAAAAAGAAGACTTATTATTCTTTTTTTTTTTCCTTTCCGGATATTTCAATAAAACACTTCAAAAAATAACAGCACTTCTAAATTTCCTGATTATTTTAATCTAATTTCTACACTGTACTTTTTGGTTCTATTTTTTTCATATTTTATTATGCACCATAAATTTCATAATCTGCTATATAATTATTTATCTAAGAATTTTAGACAATTACATACTTCAAATTTTAATGTTAACTTGGAAATCTTTATTTACACTATCTCAAATTTCTGAAAATAAAGTCAGGAATTTCAATTCTGGTTTTAGCCCTAGCTGATCATGTAAACTTCCTTAAGAAATATATTTAATTCTCTTGCCAGTTTATTTATCTGTGAGAGAGAGATTTTAAATGAGGTGTTTTCCTTGGTCACTTTTATTTCTGAATTTTAATGGTTCATTTTAGAAAAGACTCAGCCAATCTTCAGCCTGATTTAAACTAACATTTGTGATCATCATATGTTCGTTAAAGAGATGCTAATAAATGTTGAAATACAAATCTTTTCAGCTCCCAACCTTTTCATCCTGTGCTCCATTTTTCGCTCTTACTATTTGTACATTGAGGTCACTTTGAGAAAATCATCTTTGATTGACTATCTTCAAGAATACAGTTCATATTAAAAAGGATAAGTGTGTATTTGGGTCTCATTCAAAATAACTCTTTAGGAAGTTAATAGAACTATTTACATATAGATCCTGAGGAATGTAAAACAGTTGCATGCCTATACACCAATGATAAATCAACTGAAAGAGAAATTAGGAAAACTTTTCCATTCATAATAGCTTAAAAAATAAAAATAAAACATTGGAGAATCAATTAAATGAAAGTGGTGAAGGACCTCTATAATGAAAACTAAAGGATACTAAAGAAAGAATTTGAAGAAGACTTTCAAAGATGGAATGATCTCCCATGTTCTTGGATAGGCAGAATTAATATAATCAAAATGGCTATACTACCAAAAGTGCCATACATTTTCTATGCAATTCCTTTTAAAATTCCAATAATGTTTTTATTAGAAATAAAAAAATAGTCATGAAATTCATTTGGAAAAATAAGAGGCCCAGAATAGCCAAACCAATCCTTAGCAAGAAAAGTGAATCAGGAGGCACCAAAATACCAGACCTTCAACTGTACTACAGTGCCATAGTAACAAAACAGCATAATATTGATACCAAAATGGACATAGATGTCAATGGTACAGAATAAAAGACACATAGTCAAACCCATATAAATACAGTTATCTTATACTGGACAAAGTACCAAAAACATACATTGGAAAAAAGACAGCCTCTTCAACAAATTGGTGGGGAAAACTGGATATCCACATGTACCAAATGAAATTAAATTTCTGTCTCTCACATTGCACAAAACTCAATTCAAATTGGATCAAAGACTTAATCACTAGAACAGAGACACTGTGCCTAATAAAAGTAAAAGTAAGCCCAAACCTTTATCATGTTGGCTTAGGAACTGACTTCCTTAACCAGACTCCTAAAGTGCAAGAAATAAAATAGATGACCTTCAGTAGATGAATGGATAAAAAAAATGTGGCACATATACACAAAGGAATTTTACTCAGCAATAAAAGAGAACACAATCATGGCATTTGCAGGTAAATGGATGGCCTTGGAGAAAATAATGCTAAGTGAAGTCAGCCAATCCCCCCAAAACAAATGCCCAATGTTTTCTCTGATATAAGGAGGATGACTCATACTGGGGTAGGGAGAGGGAGCATGGGAGGAATAGATGAATTCTAAATAGGGCAGAAGGGTGGGAGGGAAGGGGAGGGGGCAGGGTAGCAAGAATGGTGGAATGTGATGGGCATCATTATCCAAAGTACATGTATGAAGATATGAATTGGTGTCAACATACTTTATATACAAACAGAGATATGAAAAATTGTGCTACATACGTGTAATAAGAATTGTAATGCATTCCATTGCCATTTATTTAAAAAAAAATCAACAAATGGGATAGAAAAAAATTAAAATGTTTCTTCTCAACAAAGGAAGCAATAAACAATGTGAAGAGAGCCTACAAATGGGAGAAAATCTTTACCACAAGCATCTCTAGTAGAGCATTAATCTCCAGGATATATAAAGAACTCAAAAAATGTAACAACTCAAACAAATAACCCAATCAACAAATGGGCTAAGGAATAGAAGAGACACTTCACTGACAAAGAAATAAAATCAGTCAAATACATATGAAAAAATGTTCAGCATCTCTAGCAATTAGAGAAACGCAAATCAAAACTACACTGAGATTTCATCTCACTCCAATGAGAATGGAAATTATCAAGAATACAAGCAACAATAATTGTTGGTGAGTATATGGGAGAAAATGTACACTCATATACTGCTGGAGCCACTGCAAATTGGTGCAACCACTCTTAAAAGCAGTATGAAGATTCCTCAGAAAATTTGGAATGGAACCGTCATTTGACCCAGTCATTCCACTCCTCAGTTTACACAGAAATGACTTAAAATCAACATACTCCACTGGCAGAACCACATCAATGTTTATAGCAGCTCTATTCACAATAGCTAAACTATGGAACTAACCTAGATACCCTTTAATAGATGAATGGACAAAGAGAATGTGGTATATATAGACAATGGAATATTACTCAGCCTTAAATAAGAATGAAATTATGGCCTTTGCTGGTAAATTGATGGAGTTTAGAGAATATTATGCTAAGTGAAACAGGCCAATTTCAAAAAACCCAAAACCAAATGTTTTCGCTGATATGTGGATGCTAATTCACAATTGGGGGGGGGGGGCCATAGGGAAGAATAGAGTACTTTGGATTAGACAGAGTGGAGTGAAAGGAAGGGATGGAGTATGGAGGCAGGTAGTATAGTAGAATAGATCAGACATTATCACTCTATGCACATATATTATTACACAACTGGCATAATTCTACATTATGAACAGCCAGAAGAATGAGAAGTTATACTCCATTTATGTATGATGTGAGAAAATGCATTCTACTATCATGTATAATTAATTAGAACAACAACAACAAAAAGAATGACCTCATGACTTTTGCTGATAAGTGGATGGATCTAGACACTATTATACTAAGCATAAAAAGACAAGCTCAAAAACCCAAAGGTCAAATGTTTTCTCTAATATGTGGACATTAACATACAAGAAGTGTGGGGAAGGGAAAGAATAGATGTTTAGTGGATTAGACAAAGAGGAATGAAAGAAAGGGAGGGGAGACAGGAATAAGAAAGACAGTGGAATGAATCTGTCATAACTTTCTTTTGTACATATATGAACCACAGTAAATTCCCACATCATGTTAACCACAAGACTGGGATCCTAATTAGAATAAAATGTACTCCATGTTTGCCTAATTATTTAAACATATGCTCTACTGTCATGTATAACTAAAAAGAACAAATAATACAGTACGCTTGAACATTGAGTGTCATCAATTTGTTTGTGGAGCAAGGTACACTCTGTTTTGGTTGAGTTTTTTCAACAGCAGAGTATAATGTGAATTTGTAGTGTCCTTGTAGGTTCCCATCACAATAGAAAAAAAAAAAAACAACAACAGCAACAACCAATGCAAATAATATATAGCATTAAAATCAGTACTTAGTTCTTATTATGACATCAACAATATTAATTGCCACAAAACCTAGGAATGGTGGGATCAGCATTTATCAACAGTATAAACAATAACCATGAACTGGATCTGGCTTTAAAGCAAACAAAAGACGTCAACTATTTCATCCACAGCAGTAATAACTTCATCAGTGGGGACAGTAGTTATATAATTAGTTTTAAAAGATGGTAAAATTACAGTTATGGGAAAAGAACACATACTAGGAAGTAGAACAAGGTTTGCAATTTAAAGAAAGTGGAGAATATGCAGAAGAGACATAGCAGGTGATGGTTATAAGGAAGGAGGCAGAAAATAGGAGAAGCAAAGTAAATGAAGAGATGAAGAGAGAAAAATTGTATTTGGTTGTTAGCAGGAGAAGTAATGGAAAGATAAATAAGAGCAAAAAACAAATGAAAACTATACAAAACCAAACCAAAATATACAACCCCAAAACCCCCTAACCCTCAAACGACAATCAAGGAAAAATAACTACATTTAAAAAATTATAAAAATGAGAAAAAAGAAACAAGTATGAAAAAATAATATATAAATATATGAATAAATCAGCATAGCAAGTACTGTCTCTCTCTCTCTCTCTCTCTCTCTCTCTCTCTCTCTCTCTCTCACACACACACACAAAAAAAAAAATAGAAAAAAGGGTATTTTTTAATAAAAAATTATGGAATTGCCTTCACTGAAGTGGTCAAATAACTGACACAAATGGATGGTCACCATCTGTACCCAACTTTACAAGAGCAAGGCTGGGGATCCTTAACACCCTTCTAACACCCTTCTCTTCTGCATTGCACTCTAAACTACCAGATGTAGTGGCCTAACACTGAAGTTGGTTGAAATAAACCTCATCTTCCCTTTCCCCCGTATGAGGTAGGATAGAGTGGGGAGTACTGCCAGTTGGAGTTTTCTCTGCACAGACAGTATCTGTGCACTCCCATGGTGGGGCTGCTGTAGAGTTGTATGAGTGGAGTTCCAGTCGGTGGGGTTTAGGTCTAATAAGGCCTCAGGGGCTTTGTTGGAAGGTGTCCGCTCTGCAGATATTAGATCAACACACCCCCAGGGCCTGGCAATTGCTGATCTCTGGGGTCTGGAACTCAGAAGCATCCCAAGAACTCTACTTGTGGAACACAGGAGCTTCACATTCTGCTGTCCAGGAACACAACCTTCCCAAGCTTAGTCCCTAAGTGTATTAATATGCCTGTTAAGATTCCTGACTTGGGCTGGGGTTATAGTTCAGTGGTAGAGTGCTAGCCTAGCACATGTGAGGCATTGGGTTCAATTCTCAGCACAGTATATAAAGGAAGAAAGGAAGGAAGGAAGGAAGGGAGGGAGGGAGGGAGGAAGATCCATTGCTAACTAAAAAAATATTTAAAAAAAAAAAAAAGATTCCTGACCCACTTCGGCTGGTCATGTGAGCAACCAGACTCACAGGAAAAGTGAGTTGGCTCCCATTCCTTTTCAGACTTGATTCTCAGCTGGGTATAATCTTCTTAATGCCAGCATCACTCCCATTCTGCTAGGTATATCATTGACCACATGGTAAGTGCTTACTTGGATGTGTGCCAGTGTTTCCTATGATCTCCTAGGTCCTGTCCTAGCCACTGAAGCATGGCTGCATCAAGATGACTTTGCCTCAGCTCTTTGCGGCCAGTTGAGAAACTACTTTTCAAGCACCAGTTCACAGTGCAGCCTCTGGATCAGCTAAGTTCATAACTCTTTTCTGATCTCAGGTTTTTCTATACCAAATCTGTGTTTCTCTGTTTTTCCTCACTCTTTGGTGAACCAATGGTGTCACCACTGCCACTGCCATATGCAGCTTGACTCCAATGCAGTCTTTCTTCTTTGTTTAAGGCACCTAAATTTCTGAGTCTCTAAGACATTCTGATTGTTATATATTGAATTTGAATGGAGTGCATCTTTCATCCACCTTGTTGAAGAGCAGTACTTCTGCTTAAATCTTCAGCCATGGAACAACTAGGAATGCAAACTTATTCTACTCTGCCATCTTGAATCTCCCTAATTAAAGTTTTAAAGTAGTTCAGAGTACAAAAAAAAAAAAAAGATGATGTTAGATTAATTTGAAGAACTTGTAAAACAAAGCTCATAAATAAAAATTGAAAACCACTGTAGATTTCAGTTAGCAAGTTTCTTTGAAGCAGGAGTAACTGGGTTAGCTTCCTTATAATCTCAAAATAGATCTTCCTCTATTTCTTTAAATGCATAGTATTTTTAGAAGTATAAGCTGGTTTTTTCAAAATATTCTGTTTACATGACTCCTGGCACCACCGTTGGTTCTGTGTCTAATAGGTGCACCTGTCACACTGGTCATAGGTACCACCGTAGTCCCATACTTTTCCTTTGAGACTGGCTTCTTTGACATTTGCCAGCATGGAGAGTCTTCTCTTCAGTTTCCATTCATGTAATCCTGTTAAATGTTAGCTTGTAAGGATGTATATTTTTATTCTTTATGAACAAATACACATGTTTTAGGAAACTGGAACACTGAGTGTTGGGCGGTAGTTTTACAACCATAAATAGAAACAAAAACAACACAGCAATAGCTTCCTAATATCAACAGACTTGGACACATCTGTGACTTTTTTTTCCCAAAAGCGGCGATTGCAAAAGTTGGTTAATAAAATACAAGAAAATCATGCAATTTCCCTTCTCTCAGGAAGGAGACCCTCATTGTTATACAAAATTACATATAAGAGGAAGTGAGGGGAAGGGGAAAAAACAAGAAAGAGAAATGAATTACAGTAGATGGGATAGAGAGAGAAGATGGGAGGAGAGGGGAGGGGAGGGGAGGGGGGATAGTAGAGGAAAGTAAGGGCAGCAGAATACAACAGACACTAGTATGACAATATGTAAAAAAGTGGATGTGGAACCGATGTGAATCTGCAATATGTATACGGGGTAAAAATGGGAGTTCATAATCTGCTTGAATCAAATGTATGAAATATGATATGTCAAGAGCTTTGTAATGTTTTGAACAACTAATAATAAAAAAAGAGAAAAAAAAATAGGAAAACAGTGAAAATCAATAAAAGAAAAAGCTGCTTTGAAAAGATCAATAATAGAGATAGAACTTAATCATGATTGATAATAATAAGAGAGAAGATACAAATCACCAATATAAAAGTGAGACAAGATATCAATACAGATCCCAAAGCTATTAAAAGGGTAGTATGGACATATTGTGAACAAATTTACACTAATAAATTCAACAATGTAGAAGACATGGTTCAGTTCCCCCAAAACCACAAACTGTCAAAACTCACCCAACAAGAGATACATAATTTGAATATCCTTATGACATTAAAATATCCCTATAATTATTAAGGAAATTTTACACTCCTGAAAAAGAAACATCCAGATCCAGATGGTGTCACAGAATCGATACCAATCTTACGAAATTCATTCTGGAAGGAGGAGGAAAATTTTCCCAACTAACTTTATAAGTATTATCTACCCTGACACCAAAACTAGACAATGAAACTATAAGAAAATTACAGACCATCATTCTCTCAAAAATGTAGTCACAAAAATCCTCAATAAAATATTAATAATCTGAATCCAGCTATTTAAAAGAGTAATTGTGCACAGTTACTTGCAGGGCTTATTATAGTTATGTAAGCTTATTCTCACCCTTTGAAAATCAATCAAGGTAATTCACCATATCAACAGATTAATGAAGAAAATGCTTATGATATCAATTTATGCAAGAATAGCATTTGACAAAATTCAGAACCTATTTATGATAAAAATTTACAGCAAGTTAGAAAAACGGAAACTGCCTAGGTTTGATCAAAGACATCTGCATAAATCTAGAGCTAACACCATACTTAAGGGTTAAGACTGAATGCTTTTCCCTTAAAATCAGGAACGAGGCAAAGATATCTACTCTTGGTACTTTTATTCAGTGCAGTACAATAGCCAGAACAATCAGGCAAGGAAATGAAACAGAATGCATTCAGATAGGGAAGGAATATATAAAACTGTCTCTATTTGCAGATGACATGATTATCTACATAGAAAATCCCAAAGAGTCTACAAAAAAATAACTCTTAGAACTAGTAAGTAAGTTCAGCAAGGTCACAGAATGCAAGATCAACACAAAAGAAATAAAATTCATTTTATATACTAAAAATGAATATGTAGGCACTGTAATTTAAACACAGTACCATTTACAATAGCTCCAAAGATAAGGAAATGCTTATTTATATAAACTTTAGGATCTATATGGTAAAAACTACAAAATGATAATAAAATAAATCAGAGAACCTAAATAAAGGAGGAGAAATTCCATGTTCATGGATTAAAATACTCAACAAAGAAAATATATCAATTCTTCTCAAATTGATATGTAGACTTAATAATGCATTTCCAATCAAAATACCAGCAGAAATTTTTTGTACATTTGGACAAATTTATTTTGAAATATATATGTATGGAAAGGCACAGAGCTTAGGGTAGTTTAAACAATCTCAAAAAAGAAGAAAGTTGGGAGGAACCACACTATTCAAATTAATTCTTACTATATAGCTATGGTAATTAAGGCAGTGCAGAACTGGCAAGGGGATAGACAAATAGACCATTGGAACTTTCATAGAGAACCCAGAAGTAAATAGACCCACACCAATATTCCAAACTGATTTTTTCTACAAAAGTCTGAATCCAATTCAATGGAGGAAGGAGAATCCTTTCAACAAATGGTACTGGAATGATTGGACATCTACAGGCAAAACAAAACAACACCTCCAAAATCAATAAAACAGACTCTTGACCCGTATCTCATAACTTTTACAAGGATTAACTCAAAGTGGACCATAGACTTAAATATAAACCATTAGTTTGTAAAACGTTTAGGAAAAAGGAGCTGGGGTTGTAGCATTTGTGAGGCACTGGGTTCAATCCTCAGCACCAAATAAACAAATAAAATAAAGGTATTGTATAAAAAGAAAAAATGAACTTGAAAAAAAACATTTTAGGTAAAAAAACATAAAAACAAATCTTCAGGATCTAGGGTTAGGCAAAGGATTCTTAGACTTGCATCAAAGCTTGATACATCGAAGGAAATTTGATAAATTGGATCTTATCAATCTTTAAAACTTCTATTTCGCAAAAAAAAATCCTTTTAAGAGTATCAAAAGATAAGCTACAGGCTTGGAAAAAATATTTGCAAACCGTATATCCAACAAAGGACTGGAATCTAGAATATATAAAGAACTGGAGGAGGAGGAGGAGGAAGATACCAATGGTCCCAACACCTGTTAAAAAGATTATTCTTTCCTTTGTTGAATTGTCTTGATATCCCTTGTTAAGTTGTGGTAAAACAAAATGGAAACTTCAGCAGCTTAAGAGCTGACAGGCTGGGTTTCACACATTGACACACAGCAGCTCTGCTTACTGACATTTAACCACAGAGGCTTGCAGAGGCTGACAGGTAGTTATAACAAGATATCACAGTAGCAGATGTAGGGAAAAAAAATATCTGGGACAGAAGAAATCCCTGTAGGCTTAGTACAGTAAAATTCCCCAAGCAGTATAGGCCAAAATATCCTATACTATTGATAAGCTTATATCCATATAAGTAATGTAAGATACACCCTTCTATAGAATTGCACCAACTCCCTTGCCTTAGTGTACCCCAAACTTGCTTATGTATAAAAGTAAAAGCCCTAATATGCTTGGGGCTCAGACTTTGGGCATTATCCCTCTGGGACATGACCACTAATGAATTGTTGCTTCCAAATCTGTATCCTGATCCTCATTTCCCACTACTAAGTCAAACTAAATTTGGCCTAAATTTGCCTTCATATTTCCTTACTCCAGTCCTTACGTGGTAAATTGGGATCTAACTCAGTGCATAGACAAAATTAAAACCTAAGTTAGAAATTTGCCATTGTAACAAGAAGCCAAGTCTTGCTGGATCACACCAGTTGAGCTCCAGTCAAGCACAAGCATCCAAAATTGCAAATCAGATTCAATAAGGCAAACACCAAACTTTGACAAATCTAGTTGTCTCTGTACTTTGGTTTTGTTCTCTGTGTGTCACTTCTCTTTTCCTGTCCATAAAGGTTATCCAGCCACATTGTAGCCACAGAGTTCTTCTGAACCTATTCTGGCTCTGGGGGGCTGTTTGATTTGCAAATTGTTCTTTGCTCAATTAAACTCTGTTAAATTTAAATTGTCTAAGTTCTCTTTTACACCGTATTGAAAATCAATTGACCATAAATGTAATGGTTTATTTCTAGACTTTTCATTATATCCCATTGATCTCTATGTTTATTCTTATGCCTCAGTAACACCTTTTTTAAGGAGTCCACCTCTGGTTCTCAATCGTGATTGTGAAACCTTGGGAATTATTGCTTGCTTTCAACATAAGAAGTTGGAGTTTTCAAAGCCAGTGGGAGTGATCTCAATTACATCAACTTCTTTGTGATGGTTTCTCATTCTTCAGTGGGTCATGATGATTGATGAAACCTATTCTGGGGCAGGGAGCACCCCAATATTCACTCCTTTATAGATGGTTTTCCAGGGGTCTTTGTATCTCTCAGGAAATCTCCCCAAAGAGGCTAAACTCACTTATACCTGCCAAATCTCACTACAAAACTCAAAGACCTTCTACTGCCATCTTCAAGTGGATCTAAGGATTGCACAATAGGCTACAGGAAGGTCTGAACATAAAATTGTCCATCGATTACTTTCTTCCTTCATAAGCATTATTTACCCTGCCATCTTTCTCCCAAGTTACTCTACAAACATTCCAACAGTCACCTTGATTCTGAATCCCGGTTGTGACTGAATTATTTCTTTAATGATTGTGTAGACACACATCTTTATAACCTTAAAGTCTGGAATTTTACTTTATTTACAAATTAACATATTATCTTGCTACATTCTCATGGGTTCTGGGAGAAGGTATGATGGGACAGTTTGTTAAAGCAACAGTGGTAGTCAGAGAGTGTTTGTTCTAGTTCCTTTAGTAGCTTTAGTTCCATTAATTCTTATATGGTGATATCAAGAGAGACAGATGGTATCTTCACATGCCATGGATTATACTCTAGGAGACACACCCCGAGCTTTGGAAACTTCATATTTTTTAATGAAATAAGCATGTTTATCCTTGGTTCTGGAGAACATTCTGTCCCTTCCAAGAATAAAATTCAACTTGTTTCTTACTCAAGAGGGAGACACTGTATCAACTAAGACACTGTATCAACTATTAACATCCTTAAAAACAGTTTGAACAAAGGACACTCAGTATGTCACTTTGCAAGATGAAAAGAAATTCAAGAGCCACCTAAAGAATTGTCTTCCAATAAGTACCAACTACCAAAGTTCAGACTGATTTTCTCCTCCTGGTGGAGTTCTAAATGCCTGGCATAGCAGCACACTCCTATGAGCCCAGCTCCTTGGAAGATTTAGGCAAGAAGATGATAAGTTCAAAGCCAGTCTGGAAAACGTAGTGAGGCCTGTCTCAAAATAAAAAGGACAGAGATGTAGCTCAGCGTTGGAGTATCTGAGTCGCAGGCATAAGGCCCTGGGTTTAGTACCCAGTACTGGAAAAAAATTAAGGATATCACTCTACAGAATAGCAGTAAGCTATCTTGTTAACCTTTTTTTCCTCCAATAATGCCTACTTAGTAGTTAAACCATATGCTATGGAAGTGCTTGTCTTAGCCCACTCTTATACAATTTGTTCCTGTTTTTCTTTCCTAAATGACTTCTCCCCCTTACCCCGTTGGCTCTTTTTTCTTTCAGGATTACAATTACTCATACTATCTCTTTCATCTATTTCATCAATTTCAGATAAGCCCATAAGCTTTCTCAGGTAACTCCAACTAATATCATCTCTCAGTTCTCAAATTCCTTTGCCCCTATTTTCTATATTAGACATCTGAATCTTTTTAATGAATTATTTTGCACTACTTGTTTTCATTATCCTATTTAACTTTGTTTTGTTTATTAATTTCTCTTTGTTTCTCAACCAGCAAAACAGACTGTGAGGACAATATGGCCAAGATCTTAGTGTTTTCTACCTCAGGTGTGCCTAACAGTGCTAGGAATGTAGTAGCCACTTAATAAACACTGCTGGCAAATACCAAAGCCTAACTTTTAGTGGGGAAAGAAGAAAAACCTACAAAGCAAAGTCATCAAGTCAATATGATTTGCCATCCAGCTGTGTCAGAAACAAGAGCCACAGAAGCCCACAGAAGCTGATTGGAACAGAGCTGTCTGGAACAGATGTCAATAGGAAAAGCTGATGAATGGTGGAAGGTGGGGGAAGTTTATCCTCAATGTTCTCATCATACCAATTTCTAATGCATTTGCTGCAAGAAATTGGGAAGGTGAGATGCTCTTGTGTTCAAAGGTAAGCAGAATTATCCATTTTGCTCAGTTCCATGGTCTGGCATAAACTGCCTTATTTCAAACTGCAGCATATGTATGTACAGATTAAGGATTGGCTTAGTGAGGAAAGCCAGGATTTTGAAGTTAGTCAGCCCTGGCTTCAACCACTCTCTTCACCATTTGATTAGCAAGCAAGTGATTAGAAGCATCTTGTATACTTTATGAGCTTGTCTGCTCATCTGTAAAATGAAGGATAATAATAATGAGCTTCTGACATTGTTGTAAAGAATACATCAGAGGGATGTGGAGAACAGTGTGGTAGACTGCCTGAGCCTGAATCTCTGACTTGGGTAAGTTTTTTTAACTTTGTCTTCTTGGGCTCTTCATCTCTTAGCTAGGAAAGTTAATACTGCTTGAGCTCAGAGGTGCAAAGATTAAAAAGGTTAATACATGTAAAGCCACTTAGCACATAACAAGACCTCATTAAATTTTAGGCTCCACTATACTGATTTATCTAAAACAAAGTGACAATAGTAGGCATTTATTAAATAGCAGCTACCACTAATTTATTATTTAATAATAATGATTTATTAATAAGATTTTTGTCCCTGAATTCTTTAAGAGGAAGATTTCTTTTCCTCCTTCTCAGTATTGGGGAGAAGACAAAAGTGATGATCAGGTAACTGTGATATATAAAGACGCACCATATTTAACCACAATCTTATTTTGATTCTCTTGTCTCTAGTTTATTCCAGCTATAAAATGAAAGGTTTAAGAAATGATCCTACAGGTTACTTCCAGCTGGAAACTCTATGCTTCCCAAATTAGCTAAAGGCTAAAACTGATTCTCAAAGTGTGACCTCCAGGCTGTCAGGATCACCAGCATCTGGAAACATGTTAGATATGCAAATTGTGGGATTTTATAACTGTTTTAGGGACCAGGGGTAGAGCCCAACACACACACACATACACACACACACACATTTTTTTCAGTACTTGGATCGAACCACTGAAACTAGTTCATTTCACTGAGCTCATTAATTAAAAGAATAGAAAAATCAACAAATAAATAACCTAATATTACATCTCAAAGCCCTAGGAAAAGAAGAACAATGAATACCAAAAGCAGTAAAAGTTAGGAAATAATTAAAATCAGAAATGAAATTGAAATGAAAGAAACAATCTAAAAAATCACCAAAACAAAAAGTTGGTTCTTTGAAAACAATCAATAAAATTGATAAACTCTTTGCCAAGTTAACAAAAAGAGAAAAACTCGAATTATTAAAATTTGCAATAAAAATGAACTATTTCATTGGATTCTACTGATACAGTCAATAATCAGAAAATATTTTTAAAATTTCTACTCTAATAAAATAGAAAAATTTGAAGGCATTGACAAATTTCTAGAGATTTATGACCTACCAAAATTGAATCAAGAGGACATAGAAAACTTAAACATGTCATATGAAATAGAAATACCATCAAAAGCCTATGAAGACCTATGAAGAAAGAAAAGCCCAAGACCAGATGGTTTTTCATCTGAGTTCTACCAGACTTTCAAATAAGAACTAATATGAATCCTCCTCAAATTATTTCATTCAATAGAAAAGTAAGAAACCCTTTCAAACTCATTGTATGAAGCTAGGATCACCCTGATACCCTAACCAAACAAAGACACATCAAGGAAACAAAAATTCAGACCAATATCCTTAATGAACACAGAGGCAAAAATTATTAATAAAATACTGGCAAATCACATACAAAACACATTATAAAGATAGTGTACAAAAATCAAGTGAGGTTCATCCCAAGGATGCAAGGTTGTTTCAACATATGGAAATAAATAAACACAATTCATCATATTAATAGATATTAAAGACAAGAATCACAATCTCAGATGCAGAAAAAACATTTGACAAAATACAGCATTCATTCATGTACAAAACACTAGAAAAACTAGGTATAGTAAGAACATACCGAAATATTTAAAAGCCACATATGCTAAACTCAAGGCCAACATCATTGTAAATGGAGAAAAGTTGAAAGCATTCCCTCTATAAACTTGAATCAGACAGGGATGCCCTCTTTTACTTCTATTCAACATAGTCCTGGAAACTATAGTGAAAGCAATTAGACAAATGAAAGAATTTAAAGTGATACAAATAGGAAAGTATATATTATATATCTGCAATAACAATTCAACAAAAGGTTGATAGTACAGATATTTGATGGGCCTTCCACATTCCTTATCATCTACAGTATCTGTAGAGGCTGAGGCCGGAAGATCACAAGTTCAAAACCAGCCTCACCAACTTAGAAAGGCCCTTGTAAATTTAGGGTGAGTGTAAGCAACTTTGTGAGGCCCTGTCTCCAATAAAAAAAAATCAATAAATGGGCTATAAATGTGGTTCACTGGTTAAGCACCCCTCAGGGGATTCAATTCGTGGTCAAGAGAGAGGGAAAAAAAAGTTTTAAATAGTTTTAAATTAAAGACTTGTCCTGTAAAGGTTAAAAAAAGGGACAAGCAAAATAAGAAGTAAAAGAACAAAAGAAATTAAATTAACATTATTTTGGATGAGTTATTTTTGAACTCACATAGCACTTCACATAGTCCTCTATCATCATGATTATATCATTTTGTGTTGTAATTATTTTTTCCCACTAAATTTTAAGCTTGGAAAAAAACTTTAATCTTTAAAACAACTTTAATTTACAACAACTCATTTAAGATTAATCTATAAACTTAATCTTCAAGGTTATAGATTAGGCATAAAAGAAGTCACCATTAAGACATTTATAGATTTTTGCTGAAATGATTGATTAAAACACAGACATTTCCAAGAATCAGAGTTGGTGGGGAACAAAGACAAGCTCAGATAGTGGGGAGAGAAGCAGCACTTCAGGAGTATTAGGAGGTATTAGGAGTATTAGCAGTATTAGGAGGCTTATTAAATATATTGTAGTCATTACAATGAAATATTATTCAGATAGCAAGATTTTATTTTAAAAAGCTTTACTTTTTTGTTCAAGACTTATTCAATTGTTGAGGATTCCTGGGCAAGCTGGTACTGTCACTGGCTTCTTCTAAGGTAGCATTAAGGTTGAAAGACAAGAAGTCACCCAGCTCCACAGACTTGTCAAATAAGAGTTACAGTATGTCCCTAGCATTGTCACATGAGGAATTCCATTTCATAGCAAGTCATAATAATTGTAGACATTCCACTAATCCAATACAGCACATTATTCGATTACTAATAATTCAATAAAACCCTTCCCCCAGTGCTAACTCCAAATAACATTTCTGCATATTATAAGAATTTCTCATTAACAACTAACAAAGGAAAGGAGATGCAGAGCACCAAGAATCAAAGTTTCTTCTTAGACAACTTCTTCCAGGTACAAACTTGTAAAAATATACTTTAAAATAAGAAGGAAGGATGGATGGAAGGAAGGAAGGAAGGAAGGATGGAAGGAAGGAAGGAGAGGGGAAGGGTTAGGAAAAGAAAGGAAAGGAAAGGAAAAAGAAAAGAAATATTAAGATGGGTATCAGGTAGACAGCCTCTCCTGAGGTTGACTTCCTGATAGCATATGAAAGAAAATGTAGATTTAACCCTAGATTTTCTTTCCTAGAACCAACTAGCACACCACCTGGCATAGTTTCTAGGTCACCAGTGGAGAGAGACATCAGTACACTTGGTTTCCAGTTCAAGCTTCGCCATTTAGAACAACTCATTTAATCTCTCTCCACCCCACATGCAAAAGCCTTTGTTGCTTCCTTCTTTTCTATGCTGTCTATTCAAAAACCACCTGTTGAGCCCCTACTGAGTATTAATCACTGTGGCACTCCCTCTGTCCTAAAATAGAAGTGCAGATGCCTCAAAAGGTTGGTGTGAAGATGAAATAGAAATGTAGAAATCTCCTAAATAGCCAGGTGCTAAGAAAAGGCTCATCTCTGTCCCCTTCCATGCTCATGTTCCCAGTTAGCCCTAGCTCCCTGTTTTCCACACTATTATCTTGCTTCTTTCCCATCCCCCATCAAAACAATGACAGACTTGAAGAGACATATTTTGGGTAGCATCATGTTGTAATTATGATCTTTCTCATTTTGATCTTTATTACTTTTCAAGACTAGTAAAAGACAACTACACACCTTGAGGGTACTTACCCTGAGCGCACAAGTGCCTGGACATGCACAGAGATATACACGCATGCACCACAAACACATTCACAGAGCCTCACAGTGTGTATATCACTGACATTTTAAGAAAAAAGAAAATGAGGATAGAAGAAAAAGGACTCTGTGCCTAATTCCCAGTAAGCTTTTATTTTTTTTAAATGTGGATGGATATGATCTTATAATACCATCTCTAAGATATTGCTCTAATCTCTAGAAAGTAACTGTGGGCAATAACAATTGCAACTAACACATACTTACTGTAAGGCAGGTACTAGCTTAATGAATTTACTTCTTTGAAATTGGAAACAAAGAGGTTAAATAAGTTGTTTGACTTTATGGAGTTTATGAGATAGAATGGGGATTTAAGCCCAGGTTTGTCTGGTTCCAAAAGTCTTTAACCCATCTATTATATACCAATGGTATCTCTGGGTGGCTGCAATATCTGCCACAGAGGGCATCTACTAGGAAAGTGCTGAACTCTGACTACAAGGGCTATCATTTGTGAATATCTACTGTTGACCCTTATTCTATGTCAACATTGGGCAAGCAGCCCATTTAAGATGAAGATATCGGAACCACTGATATACTGATTGAAAAAAATATATAGATTGATCAATTTGCACAGGACTTGCAAGTCTCAGTAGAGGAGAAAAATTAACTGCAAGGCCACAGATCCAGGCCCATTTCCAAATGTCTCAAGGGCTTCATATATAAGAATTAATCACTGGATTAATAACTACATAATCAAAAATAGATTAATCTAAAAGTTTATAGTTTACAATGACCTTGAGAGTTATGGACTATTAAGAAAGATGTCCATTCCTTAAAGGAATTTAAATCTGTAAAATATAGTTCAATTACTCAAACAACTAACTTCTATAGGATATTTAGCTCTAGATATTGCCAGATAAATATTTTCACTTAATGTACTTTACATTATTATTTATTATATTTATGTCTAAACTTATATTTGTTAATTATATTACCGTTACATTGTAATAGTAGTTTTCAATTATATTATACTATGTATGTGTAGGTCAGATAAATCACTTCCTATAAATGTATCTGTTTAACAACATCCCAGAACTCATCCATATAGAAGTCCTTTTTTTTCATATTAAAAACAGCTCTAAAGACCTCCACCTCTAATCTCCTGTCTTTCTTTGGTAATCTCTCTGGTTTCCTTCAATATCAGGTTGGGATAATTCTCAGATGCTGAGCCACCTGGGCCTGAGACCTTGGCTTATCAAATTCCTGGCTACATTTTCTATAATAGCTTCCTTTTTTGGATACTCCATAAAATCATATTATTTAGAGACAGGATTCAGACATGAGTGACTTATGCTTCCCCTGGTAACACACAGAATTAGGAACTGAATTAGAGAATTAAAACTTTCCCTATGTCTCATTTCCTCACCGTTGATTATTGCTATGAAAAATGAATCAGATTCGAATTGTTCCCAAACTCTATTCTTCTGTTCTCCATTACAGAAGGCAGCCAAACTGTGTCCTGAGCCACCTGGGATGGAGATAGGGTTGGGGGGAAGGGGCAGGAGTCCTGAGGCTCTCTTCCTGGGAAGAGCAGGTATACATTGTTGCAGTGCCAGAGGTGGCCAATCAGGGTGCTGACAGCTCACAGTCATTCCTTCTCAGCCTGAACATCAGCGGTAAGAGCCCCAGGAGGAAACACTAAGAGATGCCAAAGGAGGCTCAGAGAACAGCAGAGCATATAGGCATCTGCCTATTGTGTCATTGGATGCTTCTTCATCTGTCTTCTCCAGTAGAAATGAGCCTCTCTTTGGCAAGGACTGTCTTCGTCGTCACTGCCACCCTAGTACTCACAAGGGACTTGACATAGCTTGGATGACCTTAGGACATAGAAGAAGGCAGGAATCAGGAGCGGGGCCCCAGTCCTACAGAATCCCACAAGCTACTTTCAGGCTCCTCAGACACACTTGGGCACATCCATGATTTCAATAAAGAAGCAGTTTCAGTGAATCCCATTTCAATTTCTTTACTCTCCTACTGTCTTCTGTTTGCTGGAGCAAAAATCTGTACTAATTCCAGTCTCCACTTCATTTTAGTAATAGCTGAAATGTAGTCAGGGCTACAAATTCTTTGTCTCTGTGTCTGTCCCCTCTGTCTGCCTCCTTCCCTCCTCCCTCCTCTCCTCTCTGGCCATGCTCTCTCCCTCCTAGGGTCCCTCCCTCCACCACCCCACTTTCTCACTTTCCTACTCCCTCAGTTTCTCTTTCTCCCTTTTTCTTTCTTTCTCTCCAAATATACAAATCCCAGTCACACATTTATATAGAGTAAAGTGAACAGCTCGTTTTAAAGCATTATTGGCAAGTTAAGATGGTAATGCTCAGTGAGCAAGAAGGAAAGTTGTTCTTATAGCTTTGAAAATTGTCCTTTTTTTATTGCACCCTAAGACTAAACTGGACATCAACATCACTTAATTTAACTTTCCCAATTTTTTCTTTGGTAAATAAGAAGTGTGATGTGTGTGTGTGCGCGCGCATGCACGGTATGTAAGAGAAATGTTCCTTATTTAAAAAGCATATTGGGTTTATTTTAAAAGTTACAATTATAACATATAAAATACTTAAAAAGTTATAACAAAATATTTCAAAAGTTATAAAAAATTATAAAAGTTAGGAGGGCATACAGATGGAGTTGAAACTTGGATATGAAATCTTTATCTTCAAGTAGTCTGTAAAAATTTAAGAGGTTGTGAGGGGAATGGGAAAATAAACAAGGAGAGAAATGAATTACAGTATATGGGGTAGAGAGAGAAGATGGGAGGGAAGGGGAGGGGAGATAGTAGAGGATAGGAAAGGTAGCAGAATACAAGTTACTAATAGGGCATTATGTAAAAATGTAGATGTGTAACCGACGTGATTCTGCAATCTGTATTTGGGGTAAAATTGGGAGTTCAAAACCCACCTGAATCAAATGTATGAAATATGATATGTCAAGAGCTTTGTAATGTTTTGAACAACCAATAAAAAAAATAATAATTAATAATATTTACAAATATTGCTAATGGGCTTACTCCACCAGACCAAAAATTTGCCTGCAAAAGTTAAAAATATTGAAAACAATAAAACTAGTTTCTTCAAAAACAAATATTTTAATATTTTACAAACAAACTTGCACTAATTTTTTAAAAGTGTATGCAATGAAAAATGTCATTTCATAGTGATCTCATTTTAGGTAGAATTTTTTTTTCTGCTTGCTTTTCTTGTCCATGAGTGTAATTCAGAAGCAAGAGTGACTTGAAGTTGACTTTTTAAAAAATGTTACCTAAAAATTCCCTTTGCTGTAATGCTTAGAATTGAAGGTTTGTATCAGATAAACTTCCCAAGGGTCACTTATTCTAGGAAAATTTTGCAATCAATAATTCTTACTATTAATCACCTCCAGGGTCATAAAACACATTTTTAAAACTTTTTCATAGTGATAACACAAGATAACAACCATCCCCAATACTAATTCTCTGTTGCTATTAATTTACACTGCCTTGTAACACAGTTAAAAAAAAAAAGATAGGCCAAGAAAATACTATTCCAAGTGTGGAAATTTAATTTCCATATGAGGAAATTAAATGCTCCAGGGCCAGAGCAAGCAATGTCAGAAAGCTCACAATAATGAAGTTTGTTTTTAAAATTTAGGTATAAGAGGAAATGCATACTGTGAGGAAGGAAAGAATACATGCTAATTGGATGGGCCAGGTACAAGGAGGGATTATAAAATTCTGCATTCTTTTCCTTTTCCAACTCAGTTCATCATGGCTTTTTTAGGCTAATAGAGACTGGGCAATGAGAGTGTGATGTACTTGATATATGTTCAAGAATTCTAGAAAAGATAAATCACCACTCTTGGTTTGTATTTTCTGAGCCACACCAGTCATAGCAACAGAGCCTTGTCCTTGTGTGTGAAAGCTAATGAGACAGAGTAGACTCTATGGTCAGGTAGTTCTGCTGCTGAATTCTAGATCATGTTTATTAGCTGTGTGAACCAGAGGAAGTTAGTCTCTGAGCCTCAATTCTTCTTCTGTAAAATGAATATAATAACAATATCTACTTATGATGGTTGTGAAGATTAAATCAAAACAGCTTGAATGCTTGCTCTCAGTAAGTTTTAGTACCCACACCATCACTATCACTGCCACTATCACCACCGATAATCACCACCACCATGATCCCCATCATCATGTCCAAAACTACGACCACCATTATCTTTGCCTCCAGCACTCAGTATTACTCCCTCACTCCCCCCACCACAATCATATCAAAATCCACCACCACCACCTTCACTTCACCATCACCAATACCATCTCCATCTCATAACCATTACTACCATTTCTACTACAACCAACATATCCCAAACCATCACTACCATCATCATTACCACCACCACTTTCATCTTCATCATCAACACTACCACCATCTTCTCTTCCACTACCATCACCTCCACCATAACCAATATTGTCCTCATTTTGCAGGTAAGAAAACTGATTCCAAGATGAAGTAACTTAATGACAGGAGAGCACAGAGACAAAGTTCAAACATGGGTGCAGAGTCTCTATTTTCAGGTAGTCTAAGATTGGAAAATGGGGTGGCCTGAGTTTTGAGTGTCACCCTTAGTTTCAGGGTACCCAGAACCCTCCAATATGTTCTGGGAGGCCCTGGAAGGAAGCTAATGCCTAAAAATCAGAGGGCAGAGTTTTCTAGTATCCAGAAGAAAATAATGTGAAATAATGCCTCTCACAAACTGGAATTCTAGGTCTAGGCAGGACTGAAATATGAGAGGCCTGTGCATGTGTTCCTGGGAGTCGGGGGTTGGCTCTGAAGGAAAGGGGAGAAGGGACCCTAATTAGGAGTCCCATGGCCCACAAAGAGATTAAAGTACTGAGGTAATTATGAAGCACCTACTTTATGCATGTGGGTTACTTCTGCCTCCTCTGAGCTGACACAGACAAGAATTTCCAGGACATTCTCTTATGTGAACCAAGACTCATTATAAACAGAAGTCTTCAGAGACCTCTCCAGTTTTTACATGCAAGCCCTAAGTAGAGGCAGAAAACATGCAGAACTCCCAGACAGGAAGCCTTGGATGACAGGAAAGCTGCGTTCCTTAAATTACAGGCATTTTATGGGGTATCCCCTGCACCCCCTGGTCACTTCAACTGAAGAGTTAGTCTGATCTATGCAGTCACTCTTGCTTTCTAGTGTGCCTTTTGGAACTAGGAATGTTGAATTCAGAATTAAATTTCAAGCTGCATGATAGGAACATCCAGAATGACTTTTTTTTTCTTTTAAAATCTTTTTTAACAAGAAAAGCCACAGTATTGGGAGCAGAGGCTGGTGAATTTCATGAGCTTTCCCCACTGTCATGAAGTTTCAGCTTCCAGTAGATAGCTTTTCAGGAGATGGAAACCTATCAACTTGATGTTTGTGAGTCTTTCAGATTTTCCTGCATAGTCTCAACTCACAGTCCTTGAAAGAAAAAGATGCTCTTGAGAAGAGGAGAAGTAGGAAGTAAAAAGAAATATTAAGGAAAAACATCAAGTGAATATGCTCACTTAATGGTGCCCCTTCATCAAAATTCTATGCTACAGTTTTCTAAACTTCCTGACAATATGCTCAATGGCTTGGCTGTAAATTCAGACAAAATCAGTTAATTTTAAAAAAGGGAAATCAGCTTAGAGGGGAATTTGTCAAATCTTATAATTTAGAAAGCACAAATGGATTTGCTTACATAGAAGTCTAGGCCCTTACTTTTGGAGATTCTCTTATTGGTCAGAGGTTGGATCTGAACACTGTGTGTGAGAGGTTGTTTTAATTTTTGGTTTTTAAAGCTTTATTTTTTTATGTTCTCTGTATGGTTCTAAGGTTCAACCAGGGATGAACTTCAGTGAGTGAAAGGTGAACTAGCTAATTGATGGTAAAGACGCATGAAAAAGCCCTCTTCTATCCACTTAAGTATATTTTCTATTCTGCTGTTCCACTCAATATTAATATTTAACAGAATATAAAAATGAAGACTTTTGGAAATTTAAAAGACCATAGGACCTCAAAGAAGCAGAAATGGGTATTTTAATTCTCCTGACAAGGATTTATAAACAGAATAAACAGATTGAAAATTATGATCGAGAAAGTCCTGTCCATGGCTGCAGGGCCTCTGTCTGTCTTGTTGAACACTCTATCTCCAGCATCAAGCCCATTGTTTTTTACATGGTAGATGAATTAACAGAACAAATCCCACCTACCTTAAGGGGACTTGTCTGTGTAGAAAGGAGATGGCTTTTGCTTTCAGGGTGAAATAAACTCTCTGGTTCCTGTCCAGTGGAATTGCAACTTAATACCAACTAGCTCCTGGTAACTGCAGTGTGGACCCTGGTTAACAACTGACATAGTCCCCATATCCACACCCACAGTCCTGCCTGGCCACCTACTCTGTGATGACAGGCAGATTGTCTGTTACATTGCAGGAGGATGAACTGTACAGAGATGGCAGTTAGACCCAGCCTCAGGCTAGAGCTTGTAAAATGACCCTTTGTCAGTTATCTCAGTAATTAACTCTAAAGCTTTTATTTGTTCCAATTTGTTCATTTGTTCATAAACAAGTCAAAGAATCTCTTATTTCATCTATTAAGAGAGAGTCATTAATCATGCATTTTATGTTTTATGCTTGAATTGTTAAAAATATTTTGAAGACTCAAGAAAACTGAACTTTCTGATAATGTTTAAAGTCAGTCACCAAATAACTCATTAAAGTTTGATGGGACAGACAAAAATAAATTTCTCTTAAATAAATAAATAAAATTCATTTCTTCTTGTGTTCATTTAACAAATATTTATGAGGAACTGCTCTTTGCTCTGCATTGTCCTCCCAGACACTAGAAAGACAAAGAAAAAAGAAACACCAGTGCAGTTCCTATTCATTTGGGACTTACATTCTAGAGGAAAAACAACAGGCAGTAAGCAAAATGAACAAATTAGCACATTTGAAGTTTCCATATGTAAATTAGACTATGAAAACAATCAAGCAAAGAAAATGGAACACAGAGTTTTGGGAATAAGTACTAATTGAGGTGGTCAGCTTTGCAGAGACTTGAATATAGTTAAGATTTTCTATTGACAGTGCCATTATTATTAATTTTTGAGTCCCAAACAGAATAAATGATAAAGCATAGGTTTGTTTGAGATTCTTTTGGAATTTTCACCTTAATGTCACTGGACTTTATTAGTGTTATCAATAGGGGCTTGGACAGGAATTTCACCTCTGGGTTCAAAACACATCATATTATATCAATCTAATGGTTATCCCAAAAAGGCAAACTGGGCCCAAGGATTGCACGTAAGTAATGACTCCATTCAAAGGCACACCCCTTTGATTTTATTTAAAGAGTAGCCTCTTATTAATACCTGAATGGCCCATTTTTCAAAAATGAGCTCTAATTAGTGGAACTCTTACTCCAAAGTCAATGGCACTGGTGAGAAGTCAGAGAATCTCATGTGTATAGTCTAATGATGGTTCAATGCCTTTTTCTTCCAGAATTCTGCCACCCATCCTTTCCTTCTCTATTCTTATCTGAAATTCCACAATAAACACACACAAGACTGATGGTTCATCTACAATTCAGACACATACTCTTACACAAATACATTGCCATTCATATTCATGATGTTTAACTTGGCTGCCTATTTAATTACTGAAAATGGCCATATCAAAATTTGCACGTGTGCATGGAAATAAAAGCTGACCACTTACATTTTAAAATTTTATTCAATATCATTTTTTATTTCTAGGTTTTTATATACTTAGTTGCAAGTCTACTTTAAGGTTAAATACAATTTTGACCCAATATTGCTCTTTTGGAAAAATGAATGATATTAGATTTGAAGCCTAAAAGGTATAAATTATGTATCTTATGAATCTTAAGAGAGATTTTTAACTTTTTGTCAAAAGTCAAGTTCTGATTAAAATTGAGGCAAGATAGAACTTGGATGGAAAATTATTTAAGACCTCAAAATGCCTACATAACTCATAACATTGAGGTAGATGCTATGATTATCCTACTAACTTCATTAAGTTCCATGGAAGCAAGGACTTGGCCTATTCACTCTGTACTCCACACCTAGTATAGTGCCTAGCACACAGACGTTGATCAAGCAAAGTGATTAAAGGACCCAAAGAAATTTTCAGACACAATTAAAAGTTTTAAAAACCCAGAAAAGTATCCCAGGCTGTGCATTGGCAAAGCGTGGCTGAACCAAGACCTCAGTTCCAACATGCAGAGTAGACTCAACTCTGAGACACCCTTAACACCAAAATGCAATGAGTAACCTCAGCTTAGCAACCATCAAGTGTGCAGGAGACAGTGGCTGGATCAACAGACACCAGTAACCAGACAGCTGTCAGGTCTATGGTGAGCTGGGATTCTTTTTCATAGTTTTAACTAATTTGTGCTTGATCATAAATTTTAATTCAATTCCAAAATCCCAAAGACAATTCTTCACAGAACTAGAAAAAGCAACCATGAAATTCATGTGGAAAAATAAGAGATGCAGAATAGCCAAAGCAATACTAAGAAGAGAGAAGTAAGACATATCATAACAATATAGCTTAAACTGTACTACAGAGACATCATAACAAAAACAGCATTGTATCGTCATCAAAATAACACAGAGACCAATGAATGGTACAGAATACAAGACAGAGAAAACTCACAAAAACACAGTTATCTCAAACTAGACCAAGGGGCCAAAAACATACATTTGAGAAAAAAAAAAAAAGCCTATTCAACAAATGGTAAATGGTGCAGGGAAAATTGGAAAGCCACATAAAATAAAAAGTAAAGCCCTCTCTCTCACTCTGCACAAAACTCAATTGAATATAGATCAAAACTTAGGCACTAGAACAGAGATCCTGAGCCAAATAGAAGAAAAACTAGGCCTAAATCTTCACTATGTCATCCTAAGATCTGACTTCCTTAAGGAGACTCCTACATTCCAAGAAGTAATTTCAAGAATCAATAAACAGGATAGATTCAAATTAAAAAGCTTCTTCTCAGCAAAGGAAACAATCAATAATGTGAAAAGAGAGCCTACAGAATAGGAGAAACTCTTCACCACATGCACCTCAGAGCATTATTCTCCAGGATTTCATCCCACCCCAGTCACAAACATGGTTATCAAGAATACAATCATCAAGTAACAATAAATGTTGGTGAGGATGTGGGGAAAAGGGTGCACGCACACATTGCTTGTGTGACTGCAAATTGAGGCAACCATTATGGAAAGCAGTATGGAAATACCTCAGAAAACGTGGACTGGAACCAACATCTGACACAGCTATCCCTTTCCTCATTTTATAACCAAACGACTTAAAACCAGCATATTACAATGACACAGTCACATTATGTTTACAGCAGCTCAACTCATAATAGATAAACTATGGAACTAACCTAGGTGCCTTTCAACAGATAAATGAATAAAGAAAATGTGGTGTGTATGAGTATAGATATACATATGTGTGTATGTGTGTATATATATACATACACACACACATACACACTGCAAACACACAAAACACACACATACACACACATAAACAATTTTACACACATATATAGGATGGAATAAAAACTCAGCCTTAAAGAAGAATTAAATTATGACATTTGCTGGTAAATGGATGGAGCTTATCATGCTAAGTGATAAGCCAATCCCAGAAAATTTTCCCTGATATGCTTATGATAATCACAGTAAGGGGGGGGGGGGGGTAGGGAAGAATAGAGTTGCGTTAGACTGCATAGAGAAGTGAAGAGAGGGAAAGGGGTACACTGGGTAGAATGGATAGTAGAATGAATCAGACATTTATTCCAAAGTACATATGCAAATACATGACTAGTGTGATGCTACATCCTGTACAACCAGAAGCATGAGAAATCATACTACATTTATGTATGATATTTCAAAGTGCATTCTATTGTCCTGTATTAGAACAATTTTTTAAAAAGAAGATTAAAGAAAACATACCAATCTGCAGAAAAAAATATGACTACAATATCTGCCACCTGGAGACACTCATGGTAACTGAAGCTAAACCAGTTTTCAAAAAACAAAGGACAAATGTTTTCTCTGGTATGTGGGAGCTAACCCACAATAGGAGGGGTGATGGGAACAGAAGTGCAGTAGATTAGACAATGGGGAATGGAGGGAAAGGAGGGGGCATAAGCAAAGGAAAGACAGTGGAAAGACTCTAATGCAGCTTTCCCATGTATATATACGTGGAAACAACACTGAATCCCACCACCATGTACATCCTAAGAATGTAATTCTAAATATATAAGGTATCTTAATTATACAAATATTGATTATATAAAATTGAATTTTATGTGCCAGGATTGTGGCTCAGTGGTAGGGCACTTGCCTAGGCATGTGTGAGGCATTGGGTTTAATTCTCAGTACTGAAGAAAATAAAATAAATGGTCCATTAACAAACAATTTTTAAAAAATGGATTTTATAATAAAAACAACCAATAAATGAAAATTAATAAAACGAAACATTTCCTAGGTTCCCTTAAACATTTTGATAGCACTGAAATCAACTTCAAATGAATGGGAAAAAAAAGGGCTTTTAAGAGTAAGTTAGTCTCTCCCATTATTCTGTAAAATGATGACATAACTATTGGGACAGACTTTTCCCGCTTATGACCTCCAGAACTGTGGGAAATATTTTTCTATTATTTATGAGTCACATAATTTTCACTAGTAGAAATTAAAATTAACAAATTTCAATATTTAGACGCTAATTACCTAACGTATAACAATACCTCGAAACCAGAGTTTGAAAATGAGACTCCATGGCTCTAGCTGGCAGGTAGGGGTCTGCGTGCGCGGGGTGGGGAGGCCTACGCAGCAGAGAGGAGTCCTACCTACCTACTTATGGAGGGCCATTCCATCCAGCGCTGCAGCAGACCCCAGCAGATCCTCAACCATGTCCTCTTTCTTTCAGCAGTCTCTTGGAAGTCGAAGAATCATCTCTGGGAACCAAACCAGGGTGAAACTTCCATGGAACTCTGGCGAAGGTCCGGCGAAATCCAGGACACCAACCTCGATGGCCTCCGCTGCTTCTCTATGTCTGAACAACCTCCAAGGGGTTTATATAGCACTTGGTCCAATGCTATTGGTCCAAACTTATGCTAATTAGGACTTGAAAAAAGTACCAATGCTATTGGTCCAAACTTATGCTAATTAGGACTTGAAAAAAGTACCAATGCTATTGGTCCAAACTTATGCTAATTAGGACTTGAAAAAAGTACCAATGCTATTGGCCCAAACTTATGCTAATTGGGTTGGACACATACTAATGCCATTGGTCAGTCTCTTTTTAATATTCATAGTAGATTCATTCATAGAAGTAGCCCCAAATTCCCACGCTGACAATGAATGAATGGGCTGGGAAGCAGCTCAATCGCAAAACCGCAAAGTGCTTGCCTCGCATTCCCAAAGCCTTGGGTTCCATCCCTGTTCCAAAAAGAAAAAGTAAAAATAAATTACAGATATATGAATGCCAGCAAAAAGGAAATAAACAAATTTTATCAATACATAAATCTTATTCAAAAACATACCTGCTCTGCGTTCTGCAGATCTCTGTCAAGTGTCGCCTTACCCTTTACCTCTTCAAAACAATTTTTCCCAAAAGTTGAGAGTCATGGACCATGTCTTAGTCATCTCTCTTCTGCATCTATGCCAGAGGTGATATGGATGTGTGGAATGTAGTCGGGCTGAGGATCAAGGTCTCATTTGAAGCCAGCTTTTGAAGCATTGCTGGTGATATCACAAAATAGCTACTTGTTAAAATCCAGATGCATGCATGAACAAATGATATAGAACCAAAAAAATAGCATGATTAAAGGTCAAGAAGAAGCAAATAGGGCTGGAGTTGTGACTCAGTGATAGAGCTCTTGTCTCGCACATGTGAGGCACTGGCTTTGATCCTCAGTACTACCAATGAACAAATGAATAAAATAAAGGTCCAGAGACACCCGCCCCAGCTCAGACCCTTCCCAGATGCACTGGAGCTGGGGCCCAGAGTAGCCCGGTTTCTTCCCACCACCAGCAGGATGCTCAGGCCCAGACCAGGACCACTTCACTCACCTGCAGACGCCTGCCAGAGCTCATATACAGTCCAGATCTGCCCCCACCAACCTGCACAGGAGGCCACACACAAGGTAAGACTGCATCCTTCCCTCAACTGGGAGACCTGCACCGAGCTCAGGTCCGGCCCAGAACCACTGGCTGACCCTCCCCAGAGCTGAGACTCTGGCCAGGACTGCCTCTGCCCACCAGCAGACCACTTCAGGAGCTCAGATCCAGTCCAGAGCCACTGCAAGGACCTGTGCAGGAGATGGGGCCCAGGGTAGGCCGAGTCCATCCACTCATCATGAGACTGGCGCCAGAGTTCAGGTTCTTCCCAGGCCTGCCTCCTCCATCCAGCAGCTCCCTCCAGACCTCAGGTTTGGACCAGGACAGACTGCCACCAACAGACACTCAATGGTGGCCAATCCTGGCCCATTTCAGCCTTGACGACCTGAGTGGTAGCTGAAGCCCAGAGTAGGTCCCAGGCCTTCCCACCACCAGCAGACCCCTGCTGTAACTCAGGTCCCACCAGATAAGCCTTGCAGATGTGCACAGAAACCCGGGAACAGGGTAGCCCTGGGAACATATGGCCACCACCAGACCACCACCTGAGCTCAGGCTTGGCCCAGCACTGACTCTGCCCACAGGCACAACCCTGCCAGAGTTTATACAAGGCACAGATTGGCCTCACTACCCAGGCAAGGGGAGGCCCTGTTCCATCCCGCCACCTGAAGAACCCCACCAGAGCTCTAGCTCTGCCCACATCCAACTCAAAGACCTGGCAGGATGAAGCCCGAGTCCAGGGTAGCCCATGTCCTTCCAAGTCATCAAGAAACTGGCAACCAAATTCAGGCTCTGCTCAGGACTGACTCCACCCATTGTCAGTTGCAGAACTTCAGCCCCAGCCCATATCAGCCTCACTGACAGGCACAGGAGCCTGGCCCAAGGTAGGCCTAATACCAACTGCCACAAGCAGGGCCCAAGCAGAGCTCAGGCCAAACGCAGGACCGCCTCCGATCAACAGGCGGAGCTCAAACTCAGCCAAAATTGTCCTTGCTGAAATGCTTGGGAGGCCAGGCAAGGTGGGCCCCCAGTGTCATCCTGCCACATGCAGAACCTCGCCAGAGCTCGAGCTCTGCCCAGATCCAACTCTATGACCTGGCAAGAGATGAAGTCCGAGCCCAGGGTAGCCCAAGTGCATCCAGTCACCATGAGACTGGCACCAGAGCTCAGGCTCGGCCCATGACTGTCTCTGACCACTGACAGACAGTCACTGAAGTTCAGCCTCAGTCAGATCAGCCTTCCTGACAGGCGCAGGAGCCTGGCCCACAGTAGTTGGATGGACCTGTGGCTATCCTGTGCTTGGGTGTAGTCTCATCACATGCCGAGGTCAGCCAGTGGCTGGAAGGACCAAGGCTATCCTAGGTAAGGACTCCCACGCGGGTGAAATAGGCTGATCAGGGCAGAGCCTGAGCTCTGGTGGCATTCAGCCAGTGGTGGGATGGCAACAGGCTTAACCTGAGAACAGGCTCATGTGCAGTTCAGCTGGGCAGATGAGGCCTGGGCTTGACTTCCACAGGGGTCTACAGGTGGCGGGATGGAACTTGGCTTACCCTTGCCGAGGCTCCCGCACAGCTGGCCTTGGCTGATCAGGCATAAGCCTGAACTCCCAAAGGTGTTCCCTGTGGGCAGAGGCGGTCCTGGGTCTGTCCTGAGCTCTGGTGGGGGTCGGCCAGTAAGCCAGGCTCCCACACCTGTCAGCAAGGCTGACTTGGGCTGGGCAGGTGTCTTCCAGTAGGTGGAGTCAGTGCGGGGCGGAGTCTGACCTCTGGTGGGTATCTGACAGTAGGCGGAGTCATTCCTGCCATGAGGCTGCGCTCCAGCAGGGGTCAGCCTGAAGCGGGATGGCCCTGTGACTACTCTCTGCTCTGGCTTGCCTGCAGTTCAGCTGGGTAGATGAGGCCTGGGCCTGACCTTCGCAGGGATCTGCAGGTGGCGGTATGGAACTTGGCTTACCCTTGCTCAGGATCGCGCGCAGCTGGCCCTGGCTGATCAGGCAGGAGCCTGAGCTCTGGAAGGTGTTCGCCTGTGGGCAGAGTCGGTCCTGGATGTGGCTTGAACTCTGCTGGGGGTTGACTGGTGGCGGGATGGAGCCAGGCCTACCTTGAACCAGGCTCCCATGCCTGTCAGCCAGGCTGGCCTGGGCTGGGGTTGAACTCTGGCAGGTGTCTTTCAGTAGGCGGAGTCAGTGTGGGGCAGAGCCTGAGCTCTGGCGGGCATCTGATAGTGGGATGAGTCCTTCCTGGGCTGAGTCTGAGCTCTGGCAGGGGTCAGCCCGAGGTAGGATGGACCTGTGACTACCATTTGCCCAGGCTATCACCTCATGTCATCCTGGGAGATCTGGGCTGATCCTGAGCTCCCAAGGATCTTTGCTGAGGAGTGGAGGCAGTCCTTGGCCAAGCCAAAGGATCTATGGGGCCTCAGGTGGTGGCAGATAGAAACTGGGCCATCCCTGGGGACCGGCTCCTGGACAGAGCTTGAGCCCAAGGTAGGCCTGGCTCCATCCCGCCTCCAGCATGGTGTGGGAACCTCCTCCTGGCACTCCCCAGGCCTCACTAGTTTACTACTGAACCAGCAGGCCAAGGGGCCTTTTAAAAACAACAACAAAAATCAATTTATATATGATCTTTCAAAAGTGCATCAATGCATTCTACTATCATATATAACTAATGAAAGCAAATGAAAAAATTTAAAAAGTAGATCAGCAATTAGGACTTTGGTCAACAAGTGGCCAGAATCAACTAATCTTCAATACCATGGAAAAAAGAAGACAGACCATGTCACCCTAGAACATGAAATTTTCCAGTGATTTTTATCTTGCTCAATATAAAACCCAAAGTGGAAACAACTCATTCCACAGCTTGCTTTGGGAGCCTCCAGGGCCATGGCAGCCCCCTTGCTGCGTTTGGTCTCTAGTGCCTGCCATTGCCTCTCCAAGGGTGTCATCTGAATTCCATGAGGGTAGGGATAATGATCTGTGTCCCCAGAGCCCAGAATTGGGGCAGTCCCACAGTTCTCATCAAGGTGTGAGGTTCTCTGCACTGTGGTGTAATTAGTGAATTACTTGGCCACTCATCTTTTCTCCTCTCTTGTATATCCCTGAGGACTCCTCAGCACAAGAAGAATGACAAGCACGATCAAACTCGAGATTCCAGCTAGGGGTCATGACAGAGAATCAGCCCATCATGACCACACTCAGGAAACCAGATCATTACCATAATGGGATCTTGTAATGGTATGCAGAAGCCCACAGGTATGCTGAGACTCAGTCCACCAGGAGAAAACCCTTATGAACAGGAGGACAGTCAAGGAACCCTAGGAGGTTAAGGAAAGGCAGCACATTTAGGAAAAGCTCGCTCCACCAGATTGGTGTTGATTCTGGAAAGAGGACAAAGATGACAGGAGTACGTGGATGCACAAACTAATGTGTCTTATGTGTGAAGAAGAAAGTACTTGAGCCTGGTGGCCTGTCACATGGAGGCTGAGGCAGAAGGATTCCAAGTTCAAAGCTGGCATCAGCAACTTAGCAAGGTCATAAGCAATTTGGTGAAGTTCTGACTCTAAATAAAATGCAAAAAAAGGGCTGGGGATAGGGCTCAGTGGTTAAGCTCCCCAGGGTTCCATCCCCAATACAATAAAAGCAAATAATGTGGTAGAACCCAGAGAGGAAGATTCCATTTTCAAGAAGTAAAACACTAGGGGGGCTGCTTACATATATAAGCAACTTACACAGACCTTCTTTATCACTTACTTAAATATATATAGCTAATGTACACAGACCTTCTTTATCACTTGCTTAAACCCTCTTATTTATTTAATCACATAGACTCTCTTATCCAGAAACACATTTTTTCAATTAAATCCATATTTAGAACCTTCTAATTACTCTTTATCATCTGTTAACTCCTTATTTATTCACTCTTTGAAACAATCCTTGTAATTTCTGAATTTAGGCAAGTTATTCCATTTTAATAAGAGATATTTTGTTATTTGAGGTACACAATTAATCACATCTATTTACCACTTCATAAAAACATAAACAATGCTTAAGTGTATAGAATTATGTTGTTGAACGGATGAGCAAGGCAAGGCGCGTAAGATAGCATGGGAGATAGGGAAACAGTTTTATTTGGTTGCAGCCAGATTCAGAGGGCACAGCTTCTGCTGTAATCAATTTATCCCTTGAACCACAAATTTAGGTAGTTTCAGAATTTTGCACACAGCATGTAAGGGGAGGGGCTCAGAAGTTCACAGTCTTCAGAAGTTCACAAAAAAAGCATTTTATTTCTCTCTGTTTTGGGCAAGTTAACCCTTCAAGGACACCTGAGAAGGGGAGAGCTTCTTCTTCCCTTTCTTCCCTCCCCCTGCCAGCTGTTACCATGGAGCCCAGTTGGTAAATCCCTTATCTTAGAAATGTAGCCATCACTGTGAAGCCCCAACTCCAGGCCAGAGGCCTTGTTTACATTTTTTGTGAAAACACTAGTAAGGGTATGTCCAGAACCTGGAGTGCTGATTTTTTCCAGCCAGTGGCCAAGTAAAACAGGGCAACATGAAAAGAGGAAATTTATCTCCATTGAACTTTTCTGTAGGGACTCTTTGCTGACAATCCTAAAATCAGCCATGGTACAGATTCTGTAGAAGGTCAGTTATGACTGAGACCTCTGAACTCATGAGCCCCCAAATAAACTTTGCTCCCCTAAGATAATTCTGATCAGATAGGGTCTTCACTGCAGTGAAAAAGCTGACAAATCTAGGCTTCACTAGTATTGTTACTCATTTTTAACTTCCAGTTTTGGTAAGCTCAATTTAATACTAAAGAAAAAAATTATAGAAAAATTTACCAAATAAGAAAGTATTTATCACTTATCACTCTTTTGATAACTGTCCCTTTATGATGATACAAATTTCCTAGGAGAATTATTATATGGTTATTGAAAACTGGGCACACTTAGAATAATGACTTGGCTTTAAACAATCAAAGGAATTCTGGCCCTTGTCAAATATTTGAAAATCCCCCAAACAGGCACAGACTCCACAGGTAGGGAGACAGACAATCACAGGAAGGACTGCAACTTCCTTCCCTGGAAAGATGAACTTTCATAGAAATATTTCAATGATTGTTCATGTCTGTAGATAAAATGAAAATCTTATGAACTGAAAGATATGTGGATCCTTTGCATGTACTTCCTGGAGTTTATTGATTTGTATTTCTGGTATGAATATTTCCTACTCTAGGGTAGCATTGGGCAAGTCTGAATCCAAATAAGAGGGAATGCCAGGTAACAAAGTAACACAGGACAGTGAATATTAATACAAAACATATCAAGTGAAAAGAAGTCCTCTTCATATGGCATCACAGTTGCAAATTTGTCTTCGTTCTAGAAGAACTACCGCTGTTCTTCATCTTAATGAAGGCAGTTGTGGAATTCACTTATTTTTTATAGTCTTCTCTGAAATTCTCTATATGAAGCTTTAATAATTATTTAATAAGTAAGTTCATTTAATTATTAATTAATGATTAAATTTGATAATTATTTTTATGTCCTATCTTTCTTTTCTGAGTTCATGAAAAGAATTTCACAAAAATCTCCAGAACTTTCTCCAGGATTTCCATTTGACAACATAATAGTGAATATTGAAGTACACAGAGTTGAAGACACCTATGAGTAGGAAACTGTCACCATGGTATTTACTTTCTCTCCCCTAGGAACAGGGCTTCATGATTAACTGCACTCAGTGAAGGGTAACTTTGTTTGGTTGGGATGTTGAAGACTCTCCAGGCACATATGATAAAGGCTTGATCAACAGGGCAGTGTGATTGGGAGGCGGTGCAAGTCTGGAGAGGTCAGGGTAATGGGAAGTTCTCAGGTCACTGTGCATTTCCCCCAGAGGAGATTGTAGGCCTGGCCTGTGCTCCAGGGCTTCCTAGCTCATGAGGAGAGCAGCTTGCTCTGCCATGTGCTTACATCATGTTGTGCTTCCCTTTCTACAGGAGCAAAACAAAGGATCCTTAGTGCTTGGGTTAGAAGATCATAAGATAAACATTTTGTCTTTATATGTCAGTTGCCTCAGGTATTTCATTCAAATGATGAAAAGCTGACTCATAGAATGGTTGATTTCTGATTTGGAAGTTAGGTGAAGGTCCTATTCTGCCAGAAAAGTCTTCCCTCTTACATCTTCTCCCAGAAAAGCAACATTAGCACATGTGTGATCTGCTCTTCACTGCAATCAAAAAGAAATGGCTCAGAACTTGCAAGAGCCTTATATTCTATGGAAGTTAATGTCTTGTCTGTTACGATTTTTGCTTCAGAATCTTCTGCCTGTACTTCTTGCTGATGGTATATTGAAGCTGATGACGCTACTGGTGTTTGTCAGAGGCAAATCAATACTGACTTCTTTCAGTGTCTGTGAAATAAATACCATCCTCTCATTCCCGACTCCTTTCTGGATTCAGGGCTCCACAGAAAAATGTTGAGCTCTCCCCATTTTTAATATCCAACTTTAGAAACGTCTACATTTCCACTCCTCTATCAAGGCTGATGTGTGAAATTGACGGGAAGCCATGGTTGAGCCTGATGATCAGGTTCCTACAGGTCACTTGTTGCGCTCATGCCACAGACCTTTGTGAAGCATCTTTTTGGCAGGGGCTGTGACACTCTGGTGAAATCTCTTCACCCAGGGGTTGCCCCAAGAACCCCCGGCATTGTCTCAGAGGGCTTTATGTCTGAGAGCCAAGAGGCAGGCCAAGAGGAAGAACCCTCAGGTTCAGCCCTACTGGCTAGATATTTCTGCCTCTGCAGGACAATTGAAAGGACTGTTGGACTTTCAGGCCCAAAGGATTTGTGGACTGGACCTGGTGCCTGGCAGCAGCAGCAGCAGCAGCTACTGCTGAAGGTGCTACAGCCGCTGTCGCCATAGTGGGGTCTGGCTGGTGCAGATGGTGCACTGCGCTGGAAGCTCCCTTGCTCTCTTGTTCCTTCCCTCTGACACCCATGTTCAGGGACTCCCTCCCTTGCTGCCCTCCCTAGAAAACAAGGGGCCCACCTGCACCTGCCCTTACCCTACATTCTGCCCGGGGTGCAGCGATCTCAATCTCCTAGATTGGTTTTCTAGGAACGGAAGGGCAGCCAGACAGAGTTAGTGGCATGTTCTTGAGCTCCAAGATCCCCCAACCTGCCGAGCTGCCTTGGATGCACAATTGCCCTCAGCTGTCCCCAGCAGCCGCTCCCTGGGGCCGCCAGGAACCTAAGACAGTTCGCTGACTGGGCCAACTGTCAGTGGAGTCAGGCCCTGGAGGAACAGGACAGGAGAGCAAGGCTGCTGGAGCTGGTGCTACCTGAGATGATCCTTGCGTCCTCCTGGTGCTTACCAGCCCTCCGGCCCTCCCAGGTTCGCTGCACCTGTGGAGCCCCCAGTGCTGGCTCTGGGATAAGGGTTTGCAGGGCGCTCTGCCTGCCTGGTGCGACTAACAGTGGATGGCGCCGCCTAGCGGTACTGCAGGGTCGTGCCAGCAGGCCAGTGACAGCTGCTGGGTCCAGGGCACTGGAAGCAGCAGGATTGCCCTGAGGGCACCTTGGACAGGCCACCAGGAGAACCACGCTCCACTTCCAGGGGCTGAAGAAGTTGGGGCCGCATGCGTTGAAAAGAACATGCCTTCTTGGGGTTCCGTGCCAAGGTCTCCCCTCCTAACATGACCGCTGAGCTGCTGCTTGGGTTGGATCTTCCTGGGATGCCGCCAGGAATGAAAGCTCCTCTGCTGACCCGTTCACGCTGACGTCAATACGCGGGCAGTCCACCTGTCCCTGACACTGGAAGATATTTGGAGAGCGGCCAGGAGGGCACAGCAGCACCAAGTGGGACCCTTGGTGCGCAAGGCTCAGAGAGACCCACAGGGGACACAAACAAGGGCAATCTCCTACCAGAACCTAGAATTTCCAGGCCTTTGACTTGGAAGTGGATGGATGCTGGAGGCTTCCACTCTGAGTGCCGGACTTTCCCCTGCTCTGCAGTCATTTCCCCGCAGCATGGGTTTACACACCCAGGCATTTTCCTGACAAGAATCCAAACCAGGGTGAGAGGATTTTGGAGTGGAGTGCATGTTGAGAGGTTTGGGGACAGTGAATATCTGCAAAGTCCATGTCCTTGGCATGATCCCTTGTATGGGTTGCAGAAAATTGGATCATCTGACGGGATCAAAGTTCAGTAAGCCTTTTTGTTGTTCTTCTTTTCTTTTTTCTTTTTTTTTTTTTTTCTGTTACCACGTATGGTATCCAGGGTTAGCTGTCCACCGAGGGTGGGCTATTATCTGCCTCTTCTTGAGGAAGAAAGGATACTCACAATTATTCCAGGGCATGAAATCAAAGGAGAACCTGCACCTGTATTTGCTCTGTAGTACCTTTCTGAGGCAGGCCCTGGCTGAATATCAAATTAGGTGGCCTAATACTGGTTGTTCAGCAGGCAAGTCAAATTCCATGGGAGCTGGGCCACCCAGAGTTGATGACAAAAGAGAGCTGGTCCTTGGATCTGCCTTTTCTCCCTTTCCTCTGTTTAGCATTTGTACCATTTGATGTTTCTTTGAGAAAATTAGGAAGAGATGGTGCAGGAATATCTTAGTTGTTCTCATTTGACTGAGTGGCCATGGCAGGTATTGACAAAGGTGGCTTCTTTGTAGCATATTCATCCAGTCACAACTCTTGGGATACATCCTTAGAGCCTTTTGTGGTTCTGTTGGATATTTTCCAACCATGCTGTGTAGTGTTGGGTGGAGGAGGCTGTTTTCTCTTCTTGTTAATATTCCTTTGAATCTTTGGATAGTAGAAGTTAATAGGGTGTCAAGAGCCTGTGAACTCCTCACCTGCTGGGATCAGTTGGCTGGTAACTGAAGGCAGGTGGGGTTCACGTGGAGAAGGTCTGTCTTGGGGGTCAAGGCTGTGGGCTGTGTACCTGTAGGTGGAAAGTTGAAATCTCTTTCTCGGCTTCTTGATGATCATGTCAGCTACTTCCCTCTGCCACACTCTCCTGCCATGATGTTCAGCCTCTTCTGAGGTTGCAAAGAATGGAGTCTGCTCTCAATGGCCTGAGACCTCTGAACGTGTGAGCCCCCAAAGAAACTTTTTTCCTCGCCTTAAATCATTCTGATCAGATCTTGTCTTCAGAGCAGCAAAGAGCTGACTACTCTAGGCTTTAGTGGCATTGTTTCTCATGTTTAACTGACAGTTCAGGTAAGTTCCACTTAATATAAAAGAGAATAAAAATCATAGAAAAATTTACCAATGAATAAAGAATCTATCGTTTCACACTCTTTTCATAACTGTCCATTTATGCTGATACAAATTTCCTAGGAGTATCCTTGCATGGTTAATGAGAAAAGGGCACAATTCCTATAAGGCCTTTGCTTTGAACAATCATGGGAATTTGGGCCCTTGTCAAATATTTGAAAATCCCCTGAACACATACAGACTCCTGCCGCAGTCTGTCTGGCTGCAGCAAAATAACCGGGGGGTGACGAATAACTTGTGAACGTTGATACAGCAGGAGTAGGAGCCGTTTATTGCAGGACAGGAGCAGTATTTATACATTCCACACAGCTTATCTAATTAGCATAAACTAGATACATCAGTCAACCAATAAGGAATCTCCACACTTAATGGCTTGTTTTTGTTACTTCTCAAACCACTCCCTCTGGCATTTTGCCAGGCGCCATCCTGACTTGTTTACAGACTCTAACAGACTCCAGAGCTAGGGAGACAGAATGAGAGGAAGGACTGCATCTTCCTTTCCTGGAAACTGGAAATTTCCTAGAGAGGGTTCGACAATTTTTAGTGTCTACAGATAAAATGAGAATCTTATGAACTGAATGATATGTGTATCATTTACATATCCTAACTGGGGTTTAGTAATCTGTCTTTCTGGTATGAATATGGCCTATTCCAGGGTAGCCCTGGGCAAGTCTGAATCCAAATAAGAGGGAATGCCAGAAAACCAAACAACACAGGTCAGTGAATATTCATACAAAATATATCAAGTGGAAAGAAGCCCTCTCTCAATTACATCCCAGTGGTGAATTTGTCTTAGTGCTAGAAATACTACCGCTACTCTTCATCTTCACAAAGGCAGTTATGGAATGAATTCATTTTTTATAGACTTCTCGATACTTCCCTTTATGAAGCTTCAATAATTATTTAATAATTAAATTTATTAATTATTAACGAATGATTAAATTTTAGTAATTATTTTTATTTCCTATCTTTCCTTTCTGAGTTAATGAAAACCATTCCACAAAATCTCCATAACTTTCTCCAGGATTTCCATTTGACCACATAATAGTGAATATTGAAATACACAGAGTTGCAGACACCTATTCATAGGAAACTGTCACAGCAGTATGGACTTTCTCTCCCCTGGAAACAGAGCTTACATGATTCACTTCACTCAGTGAAAGGTACCTGTGGTTGGGATGTTGAAGATTCTCAAGGCAACCTATGTTCAAGGCTTGGTCCACAGGGCAAGGTGATTGGGAGGCGGTGCAAGTTTTGAGAGGCCAGAGTAACGGGAAGTTCTCAGGTCAAGCTGGCAAAGAGCTCTCTGCAAGAGGCTAAACTGTGGCCAATTGCTAGAAAACAGTTTTTTTGGTGATGTTTCTGTGGGTGTCTGCCCCGCTTCCGAGAGCTTAATAACATAGGGACCTCCTACAAGTCAATAGGGAGAAACAAAGAGCCTACAAAAGTGGTAAAACCCAGTATCTGCTGTTTATAAAAGATGACATACCAAAAATTTAGTAATCCAAATCACAATAGAGGAATCCAAAGGAAACATAAAGTACATGTGTGTGTTTGCCTATCAAATACAAAGAATCAAGATAGTGAGAAAATCTAATGTTAACAGTGTTGGAAAATGGAATTTTCAAGTTCTGATAATTGCAATACAAAATTGTCATACCTCTTCTGCAGAGAAGTTTCAGAAAATATGCCAAAATTTAAAGTGCATGCCTACCTTTAGCCCAAGAATTTCAATTTAAATGAGTCATTCATTGGTACTGTGACTAATTTTTTTAATTTTACCAAGAAGTGGTCCACTTCCTCTTCCTGTAAGCGGCCTGAGGTGATCTGTGAAAATGGTCTGCTACTCTCTTGACCTGGAAAACCCCACAAAATCATGCAAATCAAGAGGCTCAAATCTTTGTGTTCACTTTAAGAACACCCGTGAAACTGCGCAAGCCATCAAGGGTATGCATATCCGAAAAGCCACCAAGTACCTGAAAGATGTCACATTAAAGAAGCAATGCGTGCCATTCCGGCGTTACAATGGTGGAGTTGGGAGGTGTGCGCAGGCCAAACAGTGGGGCTGGACACAGGGCCGGTGGCCCAAAAAGAGTGCTGAATTTTTGCTACACATGCTTAAAAATGCAGAGAGTAATGCTGAACTTAAGGGTTTAGATGTAGATTCTCTGGTAATTGAACATATCCAGGTCAACAAAGCACCCAAGATGCGTCGTCGTACTTACAGAGCTCATGGTCGGATTAACCCATACATGAGTTCCCCCTGCCACATTGAGATGATCCTCACTGAAAAGGAACAAATTGTTCCTAAACCAGAAGAGGAGGTTGCACAGAAGAAAAAGATATCCCAGAAGAAGCTAAAGAAACAAAAACTTATGGCACGGGAATAAATTCAACAAAAAATAAATGCAAATAAAAGGAAAAAAAAAAAAAAGAAGTGGTCCACTGTAATAATTTTACATATATAAAATATATTTTTACTAGGTTTTTTGAGGGAGTGTATTTGGACACAATGCCTTTATTTTATTGACTTATTTTGATGTGGTGCTGAGGATCAAACCCAGGGCCTCTCCTATACCAGTTGAGCACTCTACCGCTGAGCTACATCCCCAGTCCCTCTAGTGTTTTATTTCTTAAAAATACTTTTACATATCTGTATACATATTCCTATATAATTATATCTCTGACACTTTTTTTAAAAAGTTACCACATTGGCTGGGAGTGTAGCTCAGCCATAGCACATTTGCCTTGCATGTCGGAGGCCTTGTGTTCCATTCTCAGCACCATTTATAAATAAAAAAATTAAAGATCTATCTACAACTAAGAAAAAAAAAAAAAACAGGTGAGCCCAGGGCAGAGGGTAGACACAGGGCCATCCTGCCTAGGCTGACTCCAGCAGCTGGGGACCTGGGAGATGTAGGTGCTCAAGCCAAGTCAAGCCATTCAATTCTTCGCTGAACTCCCCCTCTGCTGAAACTGTGCCTACAGCAGGTCTGCCTGGGTTGTCCCGTATGCAAAAGGGTCACATGGACTCTGCAGTGTGATGTCAAGTACCCCATTCACTTCTACTTAAGAGGAGGCAAGAAATCTAATGTGAGATTCTTGCACTTCAAAAACCATCAACCACCACAAGGTACTAGTTTTAAAACACCTCACCATGATTAGGGGGATGATTTTATGGTAAAAACAGGTTAGTGATTGGGGCCATTACTTTGTTACTGTTACTAACATCACTAGTACTACCACCATGACAGCTGTGTCCACTCTGTAAGAGGTGCCTTTTAATTGTAGTGTAGCATCTGCACTATCCAATTTAGCAGCCACTAGTTATCTTTGGCTATTACAATTGGAATCAACTAAAGTTAAATAAAATTTTAGTTCCTCAGTGGCAGTAGCCACATTTTGAGTGCTCTGCAGCCCCCGGGGGTGAGGGGCCATCACATTTCCCTGGCGATTAGGACATTATACCTGTCAAGACAGGGTTTTGGGTGGTGCGGGTGTTGACTATCTCCTCCTCAGAGAGGAACAAGCGGCACCTCAGGCTCCCACACTTTGCATGGATAGGTATTGGTGATGAGTAAAGTTAACAAGACACATCCCGAGTGACACGTGTAATACCTGATCATGTGCAAGTGTCTGCATCTTATCGGGATGTGGCACCCACAGTCTCTCCTGGAGCAGGGCCTCCACTTCAGCAGCAGTGCATTGTTCAGAGTGTTGCTTCCAAAACCAGTTCCTATTGATCCAGAAAGGAATTTTCTCTTTGTCACTAGGGGCTCCTTTTGGTCAAGAGCTTTCTACTTTTGCATACCTTTAGTCTTTCATCAATGAGATCTTGAGGGAGGACAAGGAAGTTTATCATGTGGTCAGCCTGCAGTGTTGAACAGGAAGACACTCCTGCCCCTGTGCCTGGTGAGTGTGAAATGCTGAGATTTCAGGGCAGTTGGTCAGTCTCTCCTTCACACATTTTGATGTGCCCCTGGGCTGGGGGCTGGGATGTGAGGGGCTCAATTCTTGACATCAGGGACATCTCCAAGCTCTCTGCCCAGGAACAGAACTCTACTTTTTTTGTGAAATCTCCTTAGTGATGAAGGAGGGATGCTAGCCCAGGACTCAGGATAGAGCTCTGAACACTGATGTCCTGAGACAGAGTGAGGAAGTCATGGTTTCTTAGGACAAAACTGGAGAAGCTGCTGGATTCTTTTCTGAGGAAAGAAGTGAGAACATTTAGAGCAGGCCGAGAGAGGTTGCCGTGGACTTGGGTCAGACTTGCCTACCTTTCCCACCTTCCTCCAAACTGCTGTGACTCTGGAAGTTCTGCCCTTGGCTGGTGATGGTTGTGAGGCCAGCCTTCTCTACAGGAAGGGGCACTGTGGGTGGAGGAATCAGGGTATGAGAGGGCACAACACAACCTGTCCTCCTGGATGGGCTGTGTCCCCACCAGACTCTCTGTGAGTTCTCCTTGGTCCATTCCCAGGTCCCATTGAGAAACAGCCATAGAAAGCCAGGCTGGCTTCTGCTGGGTGGGTCTGTGCACAAGGAGCCCCCTTTTTCACATTGCAGCCTGGCAGGCTGGCTATGACCTTGTGATGCCTCTGAGCTCTGAGGATAGAGAACGTGGGTGTTGAGGTCCTCATCCTGTGAGGTGCTGCTGACCCTGTGTGTGTCTTCCTTGCAAGGTGCCACAGTGTAGTCACAAATCATAGCCCAGTAGGAGCTGCTGTGGTTAAGAGGCACCATTCCCTAGGGACCATGCTGTCCATCTGAATTGCTCCAGTGTGGAGTGTCATATGGATGCAGAGCAGTTTGGCTATAGCTGGCCCCACGGCTGGTCCTTTGGTCTTTCACAAGCTGCCTGAGATGGGGCCAGGGTCAGAAGCTCGCTGAAGTGCTGAGCAAGTCAAGACTCACGCACTGCAAACTCTCTGGGGAACCCAGTTCACATGTGAGTGAGACCTGGGTCTAGAGGAAAGGGGGTAATGGAGGCAGGAGCCCGAGGGCTCTCTCCTATCTGAAGGGGGTGTGTCACTCAGCCCATCCCCTCTTGCTGCAGGAGGCAGAGCCCAATGCTTCCCAAGCCTCTGGATGTTCATGACAGGCCAGGAGGCTGGAAGGAGATGAGCTCTTTCCATTTTTAATTGCTCAGGTTCAAGAAGGTAATAACGACCTATGTGCATAGGGGGTGGCAGGTTTGGGGGTGGGATGGAGGGGAGTGGCACCTTCTGGGGCAGGGCCTCCCTGCCATTCATTCTGTGTCCTCCACAGAATGCAGGGTGAGCAACAGAGGGACAGGCTCATGTCTTGGGGCTGGCTGGCTGCTCTGAGGTCAGTAAGTGTTCTGGGACAGTGCTCATAGTTCAGCCAGCCTGGCTGGGCAGTGAGGGGCTGCTGCCCTTGCTGCCTCAGACATTGGAGCAGGGCAGCTGAGTTGGCCCAAGCAAGCTAAAGGGTGGTCCAAAATGGACCCTACATAACCAACAATGTGGGTGATCCCAGGCCTGGGTAACATGACACTCTGTGAGCAGCCTCCTTCCTGCCTGCAGCTGCCCTGCTCAGCTTTGAGGTAGGGATGGGGCAACCCCACAGGGAGCCCCAGTCTTCATGAATGGGCAGACATGGGGCCTGGGGCTTTCCAGCACTGCTTGATGATAACAGCCTCCCAGCAGCAGCCAGGTGGCACTGTGTCTAGCCATGCTGAGCATCTTGCTAGATGCAGTAGTCTTAGTTGTTTTCTTCAACAAAAACTTATTGAGAGGAAACTCACACACCCTGAAATTTACCCTTTAAAGTCCATGGATCAGTGGGTTCAGAACATTCATAAGGTGGGGGCAGCACCACTGAAACTGATTTATTCACCCCAAAGAGGCTTCATATTCACACACAGCCACTCTCTATTTCCTCCCACCACCAAGTCTCCTTGTCCTAGCCCACCTCCGTCCTCCTCTGTCTGTGTAAACTGGTGTATCCTCAACTCTTCATGGAAGAGGATGCATGTGACATGTGGGTCCTGGGGTCTGGGCTGCTGCCCTTGCTGCCTTAGACTTTGTTGAGAGCCACAGCCGAAGGGGCCCCAGCAAACTTCCAGCTGCCAGCAAACTTCCAGCTGCCGGCTGATGATTGGCTCACAGCGGCCCCAGCAACATCTAGCTGATTGGCTCCTCTGCGGTGATGCTCATTGGGCTGTTTTCCTGCCCTTTCAGACCATGGAGCTGCTCATTGGGGGACTTTTTTGGTTCCGCTCACGTGACCCAGCCAATCGGCCTCAAGAGCAGGAGGATTGTGGGAGGTGGAGAGAAGCTTGTGGGGGAGAGAGAGGCTTGTGGAAAGCCGGTGGTGGCAGTTGAGGCTCTGAGGGTTTTTCCTGAGAGGCTGTTTTGTTTGGCGTGTGTGGTTCTAAAAATAAAGTTAGTTTCTTTTGACAAGTGGCTCCTGATTGTGCCCAGCCAGACTGCGGCAGACTTGGGAGCAGGGCAGCTGAGTTGGCCCAAGCAAGCTTAAATGTGGACCCAAATGGACCCTAAGTAACCAACCCTTTGGGTGACCCCAGGCCTGGGCAACAGGACACGTTGTGAGCAGCCTACTTTCTGCCTGCAGCTGCCCTGCTCAGCTTTGAATTAGGGATGGGGCAACCCTACAGGGAGCCCCAGGCCTCATGTGTGGGTGGATGTGGGCCCTGGGGCTGCCCAACACTGCTTGATGGTCTCACTCTCCCAGCAGCAGCCAGGCGTCACTGTGTCTAGCCATGCTGAGTGTCGGTGGATGCACTAGTCTCAGTTGTTTTCTTCAACAAAAACTTATTGAGAGGAAACTCGCACACCCTGAAATTCAGCTGTTTATAGTACATGGATCAATGGGTTCAGAGCATTCATAGGGTTGGGACAGCACCACTGAAATTGATTTGTTCTCCCCAAAGAGACCCCATATTCACACTCAGTCACTCTCTACTCCCTCCCACCACCAACCCTCCGTCCTCCTCTGTCTGTGTAAACTGGTATGTCCTCAACACTTCATGTAAGATGACTTATGTGATGTGTGGCCCTGGGGTCTGGCTTCTTGCACACAGCATGATGTTTTCCAGGCTCATCCATGAAATGTGTGGCAGCATGTGTTGGGATGTCCCCCTTCATGGCTGATAACCTCTGTTACTGCTGCTCACATGTGTGGCACTGGTCTTGTCCACTCGGCTGATATCAGCTGGGGAACATTTGGGTTGTCTCTAATTTTTGGCTCTTGTGAATAATGTGGTCGCTTAGATTCATAAACTAGTGTTGATATGGATGTATTTTTTAATGCAATAAACCAGAAATAGTGAATTATTGTTGCCTCACACTTATTTCTTAGAGGATGTTGCCATGGTAACTTTTGGGAGATCCTTGGAGCAATCTATACTGCTTGCCATTAGTGTTCAGAGTGAAATATTTTGTGCTAGACACTTGTGACTCAAAAGCACACAGGAGCCAGGAGTGTCTGAGTGGCTGGTGGGGCATCAGGAGTGGCGGCTGATGCCGCATGGTTTGGAGCCCTCACTATCCACGCAGGACAGCAGCTGCCTTGGAGGATCCTGGGCTCTGTGTAGCAGGTGTTTGTATTTTTCTTTTAATGAGGGAATCTAAAAATGTGGATATTTATGAAGATCTATCTACTTTCTTTTCTTTCCACAGTGACTGCCCTGTGTCTGCTCGACCTGCCTCTGTTGAGCTTCCAGGTGTCTAATCTGCAGTATGGAGGCCCAGAATGTTCCTGCCTTGCACAACCCAGAGAGGATTAAATGAGTCATGAGTGCTTGTGATTAAAGTTCACCTGGCACTTGGAAGCCCAGTTGGTGCTCCTTCTTCATCCTTACCACCAGAGTCCAGGGACAGGTTCTCTACCTAAGGAATCATTTGGAATAGCTACACCTCACCAAGGGCAAAACCACATGTCCACTGGTAAGCAGAGTGATGACCCCAAAGATGACCACTCCCCAATCCCCAGCACTCGTGGGTATTTCTATGCCTGGACAAAGGGGCTTTGCATGTCTCAAAAAGTTAAGGATGTGAGGTAGGGGATTATCCTGGGAGAACAGCTGTGGCATGAACACGCATTCCTCAAAACCAAGCTTGAGAAACACAATATTACCAAGATGGGACTAATTTTTTTTTTAAAGCAAGAACATGTAACACCTTTCAAAAGGTGTTTAGACATTTAAAAGTCCACATAAAGATGCTGTTCATTTTCTGAAAGCAAAATAAACACACAAGCTTGCAGTGCATGAGATTCCAGGTCAATGAAAGCCCTGTGTTCCTGCTGCCCCAGGTGGCCTTCCTGAGACCCCGAGTGCCTACCCTTGGCCTGTGGTCTTCCGTGCCATCTGTGGGGAGGGGCAGCCTGTTATGAACATTGTCTCTAGGGCTGAGCTTCATGGTTGGGAGAGGAAGGAGGGAGAACTGTAGAATGGCTGGTGGATCTCACCCTGGCTGTTTCCATGTGATAAAGGCAGAGAGGGAAACTGATCATCTCTTCCTGGATGGGGACTTCTGTCCACTGCTGTCCTGGCCATTTTGAGCAGGGTGTATCAGAGAGACAGTGATGGCAAAGTTCTGGAGCACAGTGATGGGAGAAGGTGGGGCAGGTGAGGAAGGAGGAGCAGGAGTCCAGCCAATGTCCCAGTTTCTGCTCCCACTTCCTGGCTGTGACATAAACAAGTGTCTGGCTGTCCTTGAGCCTCTGTGTCCATCTTCTAAGTGAGTGACAGTATGTGCACAGGCTTGACCACTTTCTGGTCCCCAGTCTGTCCCCATGTCACACATCTGCACATATGGCTCTTGTGGACTCGGGAGATTGTATTCCAGTCTTGACCAGCTGTGTTTCAATATACAAAGTTCCAGACGGCATTTGATTGGAATGAGACTTTGAAGATCATCTAGTTATGGCAATCTCTGAGGAAAACTGAGGCCTGAGAGATGGCTTTACCTTGTTCTGAGAGAACTTGCTTATGACCCCCAGGCAGGCAGAGGCTGAACTGACACAAAAGCACACCTGTCCCTTGCCTGTGACAAGAAGCAGCTTTGGGAGGGTCTCCTGTGCCCAGCCACAGCCTCTGTTGGGTGGTCGTCCCTGTGTTCACACAGGGAGGACACAGTGCTTCCTTAAGGCAGGCCTGGGTAGTCTAGGCTGCTGCGTGCTGTCACTATCTTTAGCCCTCCTTTCTTGCCCCCTTCAGGGGCCACACTGGCTTCTTTCCTGTAGGGGCACATCTTACTCTCACCTCACTGGGATGCCAGAGCCCCTCACTCAGGTCTCAGGTCAGATAAATTCCCCTATGCATGGCAGTGGTGTCCCCAGCCACCCCCATGACTTCTTTCTGTGTCTCCTTCAGAATTAGCACTCTCCAACGTGATCCAGTCACACCTGTGCCTGGCAGCCTACAGACCCTCTTCACAGGCTCCATCCTTCTCAATCCTTCCACCAAGAGGGGTCTGTCCCCAAGGGTCCCTCATGACATTATGACATTTTCATATGTCTCCAACCTTCAGTGACATCCTCTCTCATTCCTGGCATTGACCATTTTGGCCATTTCCTTCACTCCTGATTATTGTGGCTACTGCTTTATCAATTTTAATGATCTTCTCAAAAAATCAGCTTTTGGTTTCATAGATTTTTACTACTTTTCTTTTCTTACTTTTTACATTGCATTGATATCTGATCTAATATTTCCTTTCATCTGCTAACTTTGGATTTAATTGGCTAATTTTCCAGGAGACAATTAGGTGGAAGCTGAGGTCATAGATTAGACCTGGTTCTTCTCTCTAGAGCTAGTGCTGTACATTCCCTCACATTCTCGTACACCATATTTTCATCTTCATTCGATTCACAGTATGCTCTAATTTTGCTTTTGACTCTTTTCTTTGATCCATAGTGTTCAAAAAAGTGTTAGGTACTTTCCAGTGTTTGAGGGATTTTCCACATAGACCCCACTATGATTTCTGGTATTTATTCCTGTGTGATCAGAGAACACACCATAAGGACTTGAGTCCTTTCACTCTGCCTAGACCTGCTTTGTGGTGGGAGGGGGATTTCTCTTGCTGATGCTGTATTCTCCTGGATGGTGTTCTGCTGCTAGGTGGGGTGTTCCACAGGGCTGCCAGGGGTTCAAGTCCCCTGAGTTCTTTCCACCTGTTGTGTGAATGACTGAGAGAAGTGTTACCCTCCCACCACTGGAGAGCTGGATTTTTTCCATGGTAGCTCTGGATGTTGTCACTTCATGTATTCTGAAGCTGTTGTTAGGTGTAGCGCATTGGGATTGTTAGGTCTCTTGAGAGTCGACGCTTTCACTTTTATTACATGGACCTATTTGCTCATAGTGGTGTCATATGCTATGAAGTCCCCTTTTTCTGATGTTGGCATAGCCACTGCAGTGTTTTTGACTGATGCAGCATCAGGTAGATGCAGAGATGTCCCTTGTGTTTTTCACCTCTCTGTGTTTGGTAGAGTTGTCGTGGGCAGCACTTAGTGTTTTGTTCTCTGATGTTACTCTCGGAGTGCTCAGGCCATTCCCAGTCCCACTGTTGTGTGTGTGGCCAGGGTTAAGACGTGCCCTTGCTGTCTATTTTTATCTGTCCCATCTGTCCTCTAGTCTCCTTTTCTCTTTTATGCCTTCTTTTGGATGAATCAACTCTTTTTTATTGTTCTGTTTTGTCACTTTTATTAACATGCGAGCTATAGCTTTCTTTTCTTACTCTGCAGTAGCTTTAGGGCTTATCATGAGCCTTTAGCTTGTCATGATCTGTCTTTGAGCACTGCCTGCCACCTGGTCCCGTGTGACAATGCTGCAGTAGTCTCCTGAGCTGCTCCCCTCTTGGTAATGGGTTGAAGCTTCACCATTGCACCTTTGGCTGTGTCACAAGCATGCTGCATGGTTATTATTTTTGTGTAAACATTGGACTCTCTTTTGAATAGTCAATAATAATAATTCTACAGAGCTCTCATTTATTCCCCATGTTGACACCATTGTCTTTGCTTTGCATTGTGGTGTGCAGACCAGTTTGCACCTGGCTCATCTCTCCCTGACCAGTGCATTCCTGTAACATGCCTATGATGGAAATCTGCTGCTCCCATTGTGATAGGCTTCCATGACTTTTTCAGTGTTTGCTTTGCTTTTACTTGGTGAAGAGACCCCTCCACTGGCTGTAGAGGTCCCTGAGGTGCCATTTGGCCTGCAGCTGGGAGGTGCTGGCTGTCCCATTTACCTGCCTGTTTCTGGTAGGAAGCTCACCCTTTCCTGGTTTCTGATACTGCTGAAACTTAGATGTCCTCTTGGCTGATTTCCAGGTTTCCACTCTGTGTTGGATTCCTGCGACCCACTGTGGTGTTTCTTGCATCTACTTCATTGTTCTTCTGTTGGGATTTGTCGACTCCCTGGATTTGGGGTTTATTGCTCTCATCACATCTGGGGACACTTCAATGCCAAACCTTCCTGCTCTCTGTCCTCGCCTATGTTTGGAGACTAGTTGCCTAGATGTTGGGTCACTTGAGTAGCACTTGCTGGCCTGGTGTGCTCCTTGTGTGTTGAAATGCCCCTCCTCTGTGTTTTAACATGGGGTGTCCTTCTCTTCTCCAGTGTTGGATCTGCTGACATCTCATCAAGGGCATTCCTCATGTGGATGGCAGATTTTCCTGTGAGCCCTTCCCCTTCCATGTTTCTATTTAAATTTTTAAGTTCAGCCTTTGATTCTGGATTCTTGTGTTTTCAGATGCAGTCATAACAAATAGCACAGCCAGCTCCGTGTCTTCCTGTAGTGCAGCTTGTGGCTTCTCACATGTTACCCTGTGAGGAAATCACTTGGGGGTTCTGGATTGCATCATGAATTAGAAATAAAAGTGTTGATAATCAGCTGCATTTTTGCCAAATGAGGTACCTTTCAAAGTGGCCTTCAGGCTGTAGGAAATGGTTGCCCCCAAAAGGTTTCTGAGAGTCAATTACTTGACATCTGCTACAGTTTTGGAGTGTCATTTCACAGAGCTGACTCTGTGGCTATTGTGTTATGTTGTTTGTCACCATGGAGTTAGATTATGCTTGTGTGTTAACAGACAGAGTGTGGGGCAGCCACAGGTGTCCATCAGCTCAGCTCTGCTGTTAAGTAAGCTCAGAGTTCTCAGGGAGTGGCCCCAGCTCTGCTAACCATCCACTCTCCAAGGTCCCAGGAACCAGCTCCCCTCAGATCCTGCCATGTGAGTCCAGTGGCTTTTTGAGAAGCTGTTACTCCAGGGCCTTATGAATAGAAGGCAGTTGTGCTGGTGCCCACAGAAGGAGAGGAGTATAGAACAGGGACCACCTCCTCAGGAAGAGGCAGTTATGCCAGTGCCCACAGGAGGAGAGCAATGGAGAACATGGGACACCTCCCCAGGAAAGCCTTGGTGGCCTCTGCTCTACAGGAACATGGCACAAGCTTCTTCAGGGCCCTCTAGGCATCCCAATCCTGCTGTTGCCTTGGTCTGAAGGACCCACGGGAAACCCAGATATGATGGAAGCTCTGATGCTCAAGCCCTGGAGGGGAATCTTATTTTTTAATTCATTGCTAGCTGATGGTGTGAGGTTAAGCACACTATTTAACACCTCTCTTTTCATTTTGTTCTTTAAAAATTCACATTCTGCTAAAATTAAATATTGTTACCATTTAGCAAACCCTTTCAAATATGCTAGTTGCTTGTCAATCATGGAGTTGGGACATGAGGAAGAGAGAAAACAAACACTATTGACAGCATCATGGGCTATGATGTTCAGTTCTAGGTACAGCTTCCTGGACTTCAGGTGCACTCAGCAGGCCATGTGCAGAGGTGGTAGGTGGTTTGGTATCTTCCAGCACAAGCCACTGTGGGACAGGGCACTGCATGGAGGGCATGGGCTTCTGTCCTCATTTCCTGCACTCTCTCCACACAGCTCCCAGAAGCACACAAAGCTCCATGGTGCTCACTATTCAGGGACCAGCTCTGGCCACCTTCTGTAGCATCTGGAGGGCCCAGCCACACCTCCAGTGAGGGCTGGACCTCAGCCTGAGCAGGGAGTGTGCTGTGCCCTTGGCCCTGGTGACTCTTCTCAACCCCAGGGGTGGCCCAGCTCTTTCCATTTATGATACTGGTATTCTTAAAATCTTTAAAAAATATCCCAGTTGTCACCCACCTTTTATTGGTTAGTAATTGTTATCTTAGGCATTTTCTGATCAGAGTGCAGGTGTGTTTTGCCCCAGGCTGCATGCTGACTGACATGTTACCAGGCATGGTTTTGTGCTCATGTGCATATTGGTGTGACGTTAAAGTGATATTAGTTGTCCCTTCACCAACCCTCCTTATCCATCTATCAGTTTAGTGAGTCCCCCTGGACACTTCAAGCCCCCTTTCCAGTGAATGCAAGACTGCTTTCCTTGATGGCATCTAGGGTTTTCAGGATGCCCAGTGGGAGTCACTCATGGTGTCTTCTTGAAGCTCTAGATGTCTTAGCTGGTGGTTCCTGTCCTGTGGTGGGCTCAGAATCCCCAGGGAAGCCATGTTAGTGTGTGTGTTCTTGGGCCTCTTCCCTAGGTGTGGGGTTGCGGGACTACATTTGTCCCTGCGAGTTCTTCCTATTGATTTTTCCCACTTAGTTCAAGCTACAGCCCCTGCAGGTGCCTCGGTGCCCAGCCAGTGCTTGGGGGCTTGGAGAAGCATCTCAGATGCAAGTCAGAGGTCACAGGGACAGATGCAAATCCAGGGCTTCATGTCCCCAACTCATTTCCTTCTCGCTGACCACCACTCCTTGCCTAACACAGAGTGAAACCTTTTTTATGTTCCTTTACTTAAGCTGTGAGGAAATTGAAGCAGGAAAATAATTTGTTTTCAAAATATTTTTTTTCGTATTGTGAAAATCTGTTAAATATAAACTTTCATAAAAAAGAAAATGGAAATACTCCTTTCCCCTCCTGCCTACAGACACTGATTAACTAAAGTGATATGGAAAAATAATGGAGAGTTGAGATTAGTTGAGAAAGACCTTCTCTGAAGGTTAATGAGATGCAAAGACTCACATCCCTCCTGGCTCAGTGTCTTAACACTTTTCAGGTGTTGATGTTGGTTTTTCCTAATAAGCAGAACTGCACAGGGGTGAGGAGCCCCCAGGCTGTGGGCATTGGTAGCAGATGCAGCAATCAGTGTTTTGATATTGACTGAGATTTTTGTGCCTTTGTGTAAAATTTTGTGCCTCTCATCTGTAAAATCGGAACTCTGACTTCTTCCTCAGACTTGTTCTTAGAATTATGTTAATAAAACCCATGTGACATAAGTGGTACCCACAGTCCTAGGTGTGCATATGCGCACTTTGTCCTGATCATTTTCACTTGCGTACCCAGCAGTACCTTGAGTGTTTGCTTAACAATTAGCTTTTTAGATAAAGTGCTTCCCACCAGGATACATCAGTGGACACGAGTGTAAAGTTCTTGCTGGACCTCCCTGGACTTAGGGGCACTCTGCCCTGTGTCTCTGCTCTGTCAGGAGCTGCTCCACACACTGGGCCCAGATCAGCAACTTCAGCCTAATAGTTGCAGGATGCAGCAGTCAACGGGCTGAACTGGGACATCTGAGCACCACTGGGTACACCGGCCTCTTGGTTTGTCTAGATCAGAAGGCTTCTGGCTTGCAAGGTCTGAGTCTCCTTCTTGGCTCTTCCTTGATGCCTCTTTCTGTCTTTATGCATGCAAACCCAGTTGGTCTGCCTCCTCTGGTAGGTCTGCTAGCTCTCTGAATTTGCCCCCTCCAATTTGTACAGGTCCCTTTGTCCTTTCTCATTTAATCACACTCCACTGCTCTTTCTCTGTATATCTGTCTCTTTGTTTCTCTATTTCTCTTCCTCTATCTCTTTAAGACCATACCTCCTTGTCCTTTGTCTCCCTTTCCTCTTCCCTTCTCTCCTTCTCTTCCTCCTCATCTCCTTCTTGCTATACTCTTCCATCTTTCTCACCTCCTCTCTCTTTCCTTTCCAAACTGTTCATCCATCTGCCCATTCATTCATCCATTCTTCCTTCCATCCATTCACCCATCTATCTATCCATCCATTGATACATTCATGGATCCATTCACTCATCCAACCATTCACTCATTTAACCATCCATCCATCCATCCATCCATCCATCCATCCATCCACCCATCCACTCAGTCATCCATCCATCCATCCACCCAGGGGTCTGACTAAAGTGTTGACAATCAGTGGAGCCTCCTTCCAGGTCTCCCACTGCTCCCTACAGTCACCAAGGCCCCAGCAATTTCACAGCAACTATACAGGGGGTTTATTCATATTTAAATAAAGTTATCACTGCAAGCCTGGGTTTCAGGAGAGCTAATTGTTTCCTCACTGGTGCCCTCGGGCCACATTTTAGGTTTAAATTGAATAGATGTCATTTGCTTGCTAGCTGTGTGGCAACTGGAAGATGTTTTCAATTTTCATTTCTCTCAAACTGGATGAGATTTTTTTCAGACAAGAGAAAAATATTCAACAGGTTATACTGTAGTTAGAGGTGTGCTCATAGAGGGCAAGTAGAGAACATACAGGTGGCTGCTGTTTAGTGTTGCAGCTGGGGTGTGGGGTGGGCAGGACCCACTGACATGGAAGGGAGGAGGAAGCAGGCTGGGAGCAGGGCAGAGCAGGTACTCCATGCATCCTGGACCTCTGTGGCTCCTTCGCCCTGTCTCTGTGGCCTTGTGGTTCTCTCCTAGTGCTGTGTCACCCTCCCTGTCTCTGTCGAGCTTTGCTAGCCATGCCTGTGGGTGCCTCTACTCTTCCCCTTTGGCCCAGGTTGGATGTTACTGTCCACTTTACAGAAGAGATGATTGCTTGCGCTGGGAGTCACCTAGGAAGTCTGAGGCAGCAGACAGATCTCCTGACTATAAATGCAGGGCTCTCCATGTTGACCTGCCACAGTTGTGGGGTCCTCCAGGGAAGGGTATAGGATCCCATGTCCATCTCCAGCTGGCAAAGTGAAGCATTTGAGAAACTGAGGATGCCATGTCTTTGGTATTATTTTGAAAACTTGGAGCCTTGGGGTGCAGCTCCTGTCTTCCCCCAGGACTCAGGGATCAAAGGACACTGCATAGTTGAGCCCTTGGGGTAAGATGACTATGGTGAGCAGCAGAAACCAGCTAGAATCCATGGAAGCTGCTCTGCAGGTGAATTCTTGACAAGGACATGAGGTGTCCTGCAATCCTGGAATCCGAAGGATGCAAGGGCCTACCTGCCTTGCAGCTCTGTAGGAAGCTGCTCCCTGCCAGTGTTTCATCAAACTCTCTGGATCCCTCCTTTTCAGATCTGCTGGCAGCAAATGCCCAGCAACTGCCTTTTAGTTAATGTCTTCATTTCAGTAAAGGAGTCAGGCAGAGGCTGAGATCTCTTCATCCCCATTCTACATGTTTTCATTGGTCATATCTGGACCAATTGATGGTGACTGGTGGGGGACAAGTCTGTTTTGTATAAAGTGGTGACTTAGCACCTTGTCACCATTCCCAAGGTGATAGGGGTGAAGTGGAGGGGGGTTTCCAATGGATGCTCCCCGTGTCATGTTGGGCAGCTTTATCTACATTCAGCATTTGGCATCTTGTTTTACCTTGGGCAGTGTGGGAGGCAGTGGGAAGACAAAACGTGGTTTATGCTGCTGTAGTTTAGAGTTGTGGCTTTAAAGGGTCCAGGGCCCACCCCATTCACACCCCTGCCAGTGCAGAGGCTGCAGGGACTGAGTATTTGTGATGGACTAGCAGCTGCCCTGCTAGTGACCTCTTCTCACACTTGCTAGGGAAACTCACGGCCTCTACTCTTAGCTACTGGAGTGAAAACACCCACTCTGGACTCTGGTGAGGGAGCTGGGGGCCCCTACAGCTTGGCCTTCCCTCCACAGCTGCTGGCTGGGGCCTAGGACAGCATGTAAGAGCTCCTCCTGACCCTCTACACACTGGTATATTTGGAATACCTTTTGTGTTATTCAAGAACTCAAAAAGAGCTGAATCTCAAAAGCATTTACTGCATTGTGGATAATAAATTATCTGATTCTAAAAATATCCCTTGGGTATGTTGGGGAGGAGAGAAGGACTGGTTTCAGAGTTACATAATGCATAACAGTGGGACTGAAATCCCTTATTTAAATTGAAGCCAGCATCTTTCCTTTTTTCTGGGTGAAGTTCTCATCCACCTTGCCGCCATCAAAATGAGCAGTCTAGTGTCTGCCACTAGAATGTGGTCAGATTAGATTCCTGCTTAAAGGCCAGCATTCTTGGATCAGAGACCTGGGCCTGCAGGTGGCCAGATCTCAGGGCTGTGGTCCAGAACCACAGGCTGAGTGAGGAACTGGGGAGAGCATACAGAAGCCACATAAGGCCATGTTATGGGTCCCTGGGGACACATGACTCTGCCTACTAAAAAGTAAGGTTCATATGCATTTGACATCTTTGTAGAGGTTTTAAAATTTAAAGTCTCTATAAATCTACCTTTGATCCTTCAAGCTTTCTTTTGAGTTAGGTAAAGGAGTGGCTTGGCAAGGTTCACTGCATAGGCAAGGAGCTGAGCCAAATTTCAGGGCAGCTGTGTGGTGGCTTCTGTGGCTGATCGCCTGGGCTCCTGTCCTGGCTCTGTCGCTTAGCAGAAGTGTGATTCTGGCCAAATCATGGAGTGATTTTCAGCTTTAGTTCATCATTGGTAAAATTGGGTTACAAATGGTAACCCTTCAAAAACAATGTTTGAGGAAGAAGTAAGATGTTAATAAGACCTGTAAAAATATATCAGGCACTTAGAAGGTCCCAGGAGTGGGTTTTGGTGCTTTATCAGGTATTGATATGTATCATTCTGTGTGTTACAAATATGCATTATTATGAACAGAAAATGCATGTAAATTACTTGGCCAATGCCTATCACTTATCTAAGGGTTTAAGAGAAACTAATTGCCATTATTCATTAATTTTTAAGTACTTATATACTGTATTCTGTATTATTACACATTTGTTCATCAGTTCATCTTTAATTAATTCTTTTTTTTTTTTTTTTTTTTGTGGTGCTGGGGATTGAACTCAGGGCCCTGTGCATGCAAGGCAAGCACTCTACCAACTGAGCTATATCCCCAGTCCCATCAGTTGTATTTTCTTCCTTCCTTCCTTCCTTCCTTCCTTTTATTGTACATGTGAGTCTGAATAAATGCATTTCCCAAATGCATTCATTAAAATTTCCTAAATATTAATATTCTCTCTCTCAACATAAACACATAATATTATTTTAATGAAGTGTTCAAGAGTAATTACACATATGAGATACTTTGTAAGTACTTTGCTGTAAATTTCCCCAGAACCTTAAAATTTGGAAATGAACATCAACACAAAGAATTTTCTCATCCCTGGGCTTTATTCTTATTTCTTGTCCCACTAATGTTCATTGTAGCAAGCAAGCAACCAACCAACCAAACAAACAAACAAATTCCAGGATGGTGCATTGCATCTGTGCCCCTTGATCTGGAAGGGTTTCCTGGGTCTCTGTCCTTAAACTAGGATGCACTCTGTGCAGTGCCACAGTCCGGGATGGCCTGACCCTTATCAGCCTCACTTCTCCTCCTCTGCGGAGCACAGGGTCTGTTTACCTGTCACTAGTGATGTCACTGATGGGCTGGAGTGGCTGGTGTGTGCAGTATCCACACAACACAGCTTCTGTTTCTCCTCTTTGAAATGAACAAATCTCCTGCACAGAGGTCCTTTGCCACTATGCAAATATCTTTTTTTCTTGCACTTTCAATCACTTGTCAAATGCATGAATGATTCTGCCTGAAACAGCTGTGGTAATAAATGGTGCTTGTGGAAGGTGGTGGTCTCCTTCTATGGCTCCTTTCACATTACTGGATGGAGTTTGATCCTAAGACACAGCTTTTGTTCCAGTTGTGTTCTTATGTTGGTGTGGACTCAGATTCATGTCACCTGCCAGGATCATTTGCCATGATGCTAAACTGTCCCATCTCTGCAGTGGCACCTTCACCACTCTCCCATGTCCATTTGACATTTTCTTTAGCCCACTATTAGTTTCTGGGTGTTTTTTTTTTTTGTTTTTGAGAGAGAGAGAGAGAGAGAGAGAGATTTTTAATATTTATTTTTTAGTTTTTGGTGGACACAACATTTTTGTTTGTATGTGGAGCTGAGGATCAAACCAGGGCCGCACACATGCCAGTCAAGCGCAGTACCGCTTGAGCCACATCCCCAGCCCAGTTTCTGGGTGTTTTTAGCTGGTGACTATGCATAGTCCTCGCCTCAATCTGTGAATCGGCCATTTCTCCAAGCTTCTGGTTTCTTTTCTGGAGAGTGGTGTTCAGAACTGCAGTCTGGGCTCTAAGTGTGCTGACTGCTAAAGGGGTGTCATCCTTTGGGTCTGTGCCCTTCCTCTGGAGAGAACTGAGGGAAAGCCTCATCTATTCCCACACACACATGGCCACACTCCACATATGCACACATGGACATCCCACTCAGAGCTCTGGCTGGCCACTCATGCCAGGTCCTGTTTGTAGAGCTCACCCTGACTCTTTATCCTCTCCATTTTGAAACTCATTCTTCCAGCAGAGAGAACCCTGGTCTTCATTATCCATTACATTGTTTTCTCATTCCTAGATACTAAAGGAACATTGGAACTTCTGACTCCCACTGCTGTGGAGAACAATCCAGACAGAATTCAATATGTGTTTACAGTTATTTTTGTCTTTGCTCTGAGAGTGTATAGTCAAAATTACATGTCCAAAGTTACTTGCAACTACTAGATTCTAATGTTTCAAAACAATGGAGGTTAATTCTTGCCAACACCCTATATCCAACACAGATCAGCCAGGGACTTTGCTTTGCATTGCCGTTACTCTGGTCCCAGAGTGACAGAGTGGCCACAACCAGTGTGGTAGAGAAAGGAGGGCACAGGGACTTGTGTTCTTGGATCTTCTGTTCAAAGTGAGTGCATTTCCCCACTCATCTTCTGTGGACAGATCACCTCAATTGGTCAAACCTACAAAGTGGTTGGAAAAGGCCAACTGCTCCCTAGAGCTGATGGGCAAGTATTGTTATCAAGTTTCATCCTTATAAATCACTGGAAAAAAATCTGTTTTACAGAGGAGGAAGTTGAAGCACTCAGACTCTTCTTAACTCTTAATATATGGATCCAGTCCATCAGGTTCTCTGCTGTGTACTATTGTATACTGTGTGCATGTACCATGCCCACTGAGCCATGCCCTGTTGGGTGGATGTTCAGAAGGTTTCCACCTTCTGTAATGGACACAATGCTCCAATGAGTACCCCTGAGCAGGTGGCCTTGGTGGGTGTGGCTCTCCTTGAAGCAGCCTGTGTGGAACTGTTGAGCAGCACAGGGCCTTGTTGCTCTTTTCTTCTTGATAAATAAATATAGAACCAACCTCGTTAATGTACTACAAGAATTATATCAGGTGCCACATGAAGCCCTAATCCCAATGCCTAGCACAAAGCAGAGGCTTTCTATTGTAGGGAGTTCTTGTTCTTATTGTTGTTATTAGTGGAACTGGGAATTTGGTGGAGCTGTTACTGTGCAGGTCTGTGGCTCCAGGGCATGCAGTGTGGGCTCTGGCTTTCTCAGTTCCCTTCATGTGCTCTGTGGGCTGTTCTCCTGATCCAATGGGGCTCTGGGTTCCCAGTATTGGAGCCATAGCTGCCACCTTCCCTTCTGGAAGGAGGTGCCTAGGGCCAGTGCATCCTCACCCCCTTCCTACCTCTGAGACCTCTCCAAGTTTCATTGGCCCCATTGAGACTGAAAGCTAACAGAGCTGCTGTTGAGAGACCCTGGCCATCTGAGTGACAAGATGGGGGAAAGAGGGACTGTACAGAGCACTCAGGGCCTCTGGGGCCCAGGTCTGAGGATTCTTCTGTGAGTGGAGCCACCTCAGCCCTATAGAGCCTGCACTGCTCAGAAGGCCACCTGTGCTTGTTCTCACCAAGTTCCCCATCCTGCCAGGTCCTTTCCCATTGACACAACTGTCATAGTGGCCACATCCACTTGGTACATAGCCCTGCATTCAACACCAACCCTGGGGCAAGGCATGAGCATGTTTCCAGAAAAGGTATTGCATCAGTGTTCAGAATATGTAGTGGGTTTTAGTGTGTGTATAAGTTTATACAATCATCAGTGCTAATTCTAGAACATTCACATCATTCCTGCAACACAATACCATACCTGCATAGTGACTCCCCATCACCCTTCATCCTCCTCTCCATTCACAGCCACTAGTCCACATCCTGCCTATTCTGGATGTTTCATATACATAGAATCATAAGATGCATGTCTGGGCTTCTTTCACTAAATATAAAATTTTACCAACCCAGATGCCCTTCAATAGATGAATGGATAAAAAAAAATGTGGCATTTATACACAATGGAGTATTACGCAGCACTAAAAAATGACAAAATCATGGAATTTGCAGGGAAATGGATGGCACTAGAGCAGATTATGCTAAGTGAAGCTAGCCAATCCCTAAAAAACAAATGCCAAATGTCTTCTTTGATATAAGGAGAGTAACTAAGAACAGAGTAGGGACGAAGAGCATGAGAAGAAGATTAACATTAAACAGAGATGAGAGGTGGGAGGGAAAGGGAGAGAAAAGGGAAATTGCATGGAAATGGAAGGAGACCCTCATTGATATACAAAATTACATATAAGAGAATTTGAGGGGGAAGGGAAAAAAACAAGAGAAAGAATTAAATTACAACAGATGGGGTAGAGAGAGAAGATGGGAGGGGAGGGGAGGGGGGATAGTAGAGGATAGGAAAGGTAGCAGAATACAACAGTTACTAATATGGCATTATGTAAAAATGAGGATGTGTAATTGATGTGATTCTGCAATCTGTATTTGGGGTAAAAATGGGAGTTCATAACCCACTTGAATCGAATGTATGAAATATGATATGTCAAGAGTTTTGTAATGTTTTGAATAACCAATAAAAAAAACAGCAAAAAATATATCTAAAATTTTAAGGTCCACCCATATTGTAGTATATATCAGTTCAGTCTGATGAATCAGTAGCGTTCCATTTGATAGGTCAGCTTGCTGGCAGCCCATGGGACTTACTCAGGCACCTGGCACTTGCCTTCACTTTGATTTCTTGCATTCACAGAGACAGAGTCAGCTGGGGGTGGAGCTCAGTGCCTGCTGGTCCTTCCTGGGTGTGGGCACACTCTGGGCATGTGCACATTTCTATGGACAAGCATGGCCATACTCATATGCATTCCCAGGAACATGTCATAGTCTTCCAAAGCCCTGTGGTGATTTCCTTATCCATCTTTTCCCTTTAAGCTTTTTGATGAACATGCTCTCCACTGCCTCAGAGAGCTATGTAGGTAAACAATCACCTGTAGCTGCTTTTGACAAACATCTCTATAGAAAAGATGAGCCCAGAGCCAGGTCACATACAGCCTTGCAAGTGGTGTCTTCCAGGAAACCCACAGACAAGTTCTGTACCATGGATGGTTTGGGGATGAGTGTGCAAAAAGTCTCCAGTGGGGTTTTCTTTCCTATGGTGCCCACAATGGTGGTTTTTACTGGGAAGGTGGTATCATATTTCAAAGCCATTGTGGAGCTAGAAAGTGGGGGAGTGGCCTAGGTCAAGTTAAAATGTCACAATGGTCTCCATTTTTTACTAGGATCTGTCCCTCTCTTTCTTGTATAAATGCTATTCCAATCATACAAGTGTTTGGTGCATCTTCAGAGCCCAGGAAAAGTTTATTTTGACAGTGTTTGCCAGTTCCCTTGTGACTTTTATGGAGAAGAGAGATTTATGATGGCCTTACTCTGACTTTGCCCTTGGTGTCACCCTCATGTGATGGAAGTGCCTTCCACAGAGGAGTGTGAGTTGCTATCTAGGCATCAGACCTGGAGCATCCACAGACAGGAGCAGAAAATACTTGTTCTGGGTATGATAGTGGATGTTTAGCAGTTTCTGTGAGCAGCTCACTGTTTCAATGTAATATTGAATGTGGTAATTGCTCTCTCAGTGTCCCGAGGGTACATAGGGTTCTACTTTGGGATTTTAGAGAGCCTAAATTCATTAACATTATTTTAAAATTATCTCCTCAAGATCCTATCCCATGCTGGGCATGGTGTTTCATGACTGCAATCCCTGTGACTCAGGAGGTGGAGAAAGGAGGATCACAGGTTCAAAGCCAGCTTCAGCAATTTAGTGAGACTCTAGGCAACCTAGTGAAACTCTCTGTCTCAAAATAAAAACAAAAAGGAAGGGCTGGGGATGTGACTCAGTGGTTAAATGCCCCCAGGTTCCATCCCCTACACACACACACACACACACACACACACACAACTCAAATCCCACCAGGAAAGTAAATATATCAAAAGAAGAAGTTTGGCTTACCACCTTGTTGGGTTGGGCCACCACCTTTCCCACATGTTTCTTACAAATTTGATATTTTATCTTGAAAAGTAGCTAGTATTTGCAGGATTAATATCACTGCAAAGAAATTCATGTATAAAAAGATAATAAAGCTCATACTATATTGGGAGGGTTTTTGAGGAAACAGAATGGATGATTAATTGCATGCCAGCCATTTAGAACACCGCCTGTCTCCTAGTAGCTGTCTTAGTGACTGTTGTTGCTGTCATTAAAGGCTAGCTCCTTCTTTTGCCTTTCTCCTATTTTGGAATGAAGAGTGGGGGGGCCAACTGAGGACATTGAGTGTGGGACCCACCTAGTGCCTGGGTTGAGGTGGGGACTGAGGAGAGGAGCAATGGGTGACGGCCTACTGGAGGGTTGAACGCCAGTACTGTGGACTTCCACTGCTGATCTGAGTTTTGCAGCTGTTGCTGGCTTCTCTGCTTTGCCTTCTTCTCCAGCATTGTGTGGAAGTAGCTTCTCCCCTGTGGTGCCTGTGTGAGCCTTGCAGTGGCTCTTTAACTCATTCATTGAGCAAACATTTTAAGCTCCATCTGTAATGACCAATGCATGGAGGGCTATGCTCATAGTGCACATTCTGCCCTGAGACATGTACAGATGGCCTATTATACATCCATAAGCTCCCTATGGAGTGGGGGTATGTTTATCCCTGTTTGCAGACCGGGGATGAGAGGTAATGTGGGGCAGAAGTCCCCTGAGTGTGAAAAGGCTGAACTGTGCAGGGGATAGAGAGAAGGGTACAGGAGAATGATGGGGAGGAGGGCAAGGCCCAGGTGGCCTGCCTCAGTGAGTGGGATTCTATCTTAAGAACAGTAGGGCACCTTCCAGGAGTTTTGATCTAGGAGAGAGAGTCTGTGCTGGAAATCTTGACCACTATGAAGAGAGACACAGGGAGAACCCCAAGGCCCTAGCAGCTGTCCAAGTTAGAGATGTGGGGAGAGCAGGGGAGTTAGTAGAGGTGACAGCAGGAAGTTGACAGATGAAAATGAATGATGAAGATAGAATCTATGAGCCACCATGGGTCACCAGGGTTTTGAGGAGAATCTCTGGGGGCTGAGAGGTGAGGGAGGGGCCACAGTGCTCAGCTAGGCTGAGCAGAGGTTTATGATGTTTGCTAAGAGCCACAGCCAAGTAGTAATGATGCATGGCATTTTTGGTTGAAAGGTGACACCAGCAAGCCATTGAGATGATATGATTATGTTAAGATCTGCATTCAAAGGGATATTAGACCCCTGATGTCCACCTCAGCCTGCTAAGGGACTCCTGGAGAGTTCCCATTAGTTTGGGAAGTGCAGTAGGAGGGAATTCCAGAGGAGGGATTTCCTGTTGGTGTATGCTCCCAGGAAATGTGCCTACCCACACACGCAATTTGGCTTAATATGTGATATTAAAGAGAATATCAATTTACTAAATAGAATAAAGGTCATGAACTCTGTGTTTGAGGACGAAAGAATTAGAGACAATGAGCCCCCTGCCATGCCAACCCCCTTGTAGTACTGGGTGTTAAATCCAGGGGCTTTTGCATGCTAGGCAAGCACTCTACCACTGAGCTACATCCCCAGCTAGAGAACTCATTTTTTCCACTTTGCTTTACAGGGTTTGTTGAGAGTACTGAAAGTACTTTTACAATTTTATCCCTTTATTTTCTATTTTGGAAACATTTAAAAATCAACACAAAATAATTCTACATATTTATTACATATAGTGAGATGTTTGAATATATGTACTCAGTTTATCAATTTTTGTGTTGTGAACATTCATTAAATGTACTCTTTTAAAAAAATCTTTATTTTTTAGTTGTAGTTGGACGCAATACTTTTATTTCATTTATTTTTATGTGGTGCTGAGGATCGAGCCCAAGACCTTGCACTTGCTAGGTGCGTGCTCTAAGGCTAAGCCACAACCCCAGCCCCATTAAATGTACTCTTAAATGCATATGTTGGCATAGATTTGGAGTGTAAGTATCTGAATTTATCTAAAACTGTTATTTGAACTTGGCGTTCATGCAGAATGCCAGAAAGTCACTAGCCACTTGGAACATCCAAAGATACTGAGCCACAAATTTTTGAAAAATTAAGATATATAAAATCATGGACTACTTTTAAAGAAAATTGAACAATTGATTGCTTTAAAAATTATTTTTTATTTTTTAGTTGTAGTTGGACACAATACCTTTATTTTATTCATTTATTTTTATGTAGTGCTGAGGATCAAACCCAGGGCCTCACATGTGCTAGGCAAGTGCTCCACCACTGAGCCACAACTCCAGCCTTGCTTTAAAATTACACAAAAATAAATAGTGCAAGTACTTTAGTGCTTTTTGTCTGTGTTGTTCTGTCCGATACATTCATGAGACAATTGACTTTCCTGTCCATGCCACAATTTTAAATGTATTATGTATGTGGGAAAGATAACAAGTTTCTAAATATGACTTCCTTTTCCAGAAAATGTCTGAGTTTAGACAGAGCTGACGAAGCTGAGTGTGGCGTGCTCTGATCAGGTGGAGAGGTCCAATCTTCAGGGAGATGGTCTAATGGGGCTTCTGTGGTGATTAAGGGGCAGACAGCTCTGGCTTTGGAGGACAGAATTCCCCTGGCCCTCGCCACAGCCCCTTCTATCTCCTTCAGCAATTGTGAATATTGGGTCCCTAACACAACCACACCTGTAGAATAACCATGTTGAATTGTTAAAAAACTGCCATCGATGGGGCCAAGCCTCTCCTTTTTCCAGACAACAATGCTCTGGCTAAAGGGAGTCTCACCTTCCACATCACCACCTCTGACACCAACCAACCAAGTGCAAAAGCTGTGCCTAGAAGGGCTGCTCCCATTTGGGGTGTATGGCACAGGAGTGCACATGCATACCTATGAGACTGAGCAATTTCTGGAGGCTGTGCCATGCCCTTCCAAGTACCCAAAACTGGCAGCTTGGAACTCTTGAGTGTAACACAGCTGGGCTGGTCATATTTGCCAAGTTTCCTTCAGAATTAAAACTCAGCATTTCAGTGATCATCTCTGGAGAATGGGTTCCTAAAAGTTCTGAAAGTTTTAGACAATGACTTGGCATCTCTCCTTCCAGAAGACCAGTTCTGAAGATCAAGACATCTCCTAGGTGCCATTTCTGCATAGCAGCAAGCTGACCCTGGCTGACTGCAACCTGTTGCCAAAACTGTTAAGATTAAGAGGACTCTTTAAGATGCACTGAGTGTATTCTTCACAATGAGATGGACATAACCTTTTTTATGGCATGGCATGTGGTGGTTTGGAGATTAGGTGTGCCTGAAAAGCTCATTTGAGTGAATGGAGGATGTTCAGAGGTGAATGATGTGATTATGAGCATGGTGACCTAATCAATAAATAAATCCTTTGGGTGGATTAATAATTAGAAAGGACCATTGTACTGGGTTATAACTGTGGTTAGGTGGGGCATGGCTGGAAGATGGAGGCCACTAGTAGCATGCCCTTGGAGATAACATTTTGCCATTTGCTCCTTCTTACTCTCTGCTTTGTGGTTGCCATGAGGTAAGCAGCTGTCCTTCAAAATGTCCTTGTGCCCCAATGTTCTCCTCCACCTCTGGCCCAAGGCAATGGAGCTGGCTGCCCATGGACTGACACCTCTGAGACATGAAACCTTCTGCATCACCTTAGCCCCAAAGCAATGCAGTCAGCCAAACATGGACTGAGATCTCTGGAAAATGCAATGGTAGGCAACAGGAAGAACACTGCACACCTTCAATGTGGTGTAGAGAAAAGGATGTGTTTATGCTTTGGTCAGGATGAGAGGGAACTCCTCCCAAACCAAATATACATATTTTACCTGAAGCAATACCAGAGTCAGGCACCATTACTGGCTCAAGGATCCTGTGGGACAGTTCCAGGGACAACTGTAATGGTTTTCTAAATTGATAGTATGGTGGGAACTATAGCTGTAGTTATCTGAGGGCAACTGATGGTGGTTTGACTCTGGATGGCTACAGTCCTGTCTAGTAGAACCGTGGAGATACTTTTGGAGCCAAGTAGAATGACTACCTAAGTAACCCAAAGGAAAGCAGCCTCAGAATGACCCTCTGGAGGGTGAGAATAACTGTGTGGTGGGTGTGGGAGAAGAAGCAGCGCAGAGTCAGGAGGAGCCTAAGCTCAGAACAAGTGGGGGTGGGGGTCTCTTCACCCTGGAGCCTTCCTTTGACCAACCGTCTTGGCTCAAGTCCTTTCTGCGTCAAGCATTCCAGCCACACGTCACAAGGGCTAAACTCCAGTTCAGCCTTTGGTGGAAGGAGGAGCTGGCTTCTCAGCCCAGCTGCTCTGTGCTGACTAGCGTTGGACTAGTGTGGGACTTCTGCCTAGTGACGAGCCCCAGGTGCCCTCCATGGGCAGTCTTTTGACCAAGTGCGGTCGCAGGCTGCGCCGCAGCGCCCTCTTGGGCCATCACACTCCCCTCCGCCTCGCCCGGGAGGCTCCCTCTCCTCACAGGGACCACCCCGCTGCACCTGCTGCTCCCCTCAGCCCTGCCAGCAGGCGTTTCCCCCAGGATCACGGACCTCGGGGGCCTCCTGCTGCTGGCAGGGACAGAGGCCCGCTCCTCTCTCGGGGGATCCTGCTGCCCGTGTCCTGGGGGTCCCAGAAGAACTCGCACATGTTGGGACCCTTGACAGCAGTAAGGGTCCCCTCTCCTGGCCGCAGGCCAAACCTCCTGCCTTCAGTTCCTCAGCTCCTCCACCAAGCTGAGGGGCCCTTGACACCTGCTCACTGCCCTGTTGGTGCGTCTAAGGAAGCTGAGCTCAGGGCCCAGGAACAGCGAGAAAAAGGCAAGATCCACCAAGAGGAGGAGGAACAGGAGAAGGAGGAGGAGGAGGAGGAGGAGAAGGAGGAGGAGGACACTCGCAGAGACCTTAGTGCCCTGGAGCCCAGTTCTTGGCCCCCAGAGGGAAACATCCTTCCAGAGAGGGCCCAGGTGTCTCTCAAGAAGCTGTCATATGGGAGCCCCGCCACCTGCAGCTCCCACGGCCCTGCTCAGGGAGTGCTCCTCCTGCTTCAAGCCCAGGGCCACTCAATGCTCCACAAGTGGGCCCAGGAGCATGTAGGTGAACTGGATCTGCCTGTCTCTTCAGCCTCCCAAGATGCCATCCAGGGAGAGCAGGGCCTAAAGCCGACCTGTGTTCTATCCCAGAGTTGGCCCTCACTAACTGCTGCTTCCAGGAGGCCAAATAAAAGAAAACTGCTCATGCCAGTGGCCCTGCCATCACTGATTTCCTGGCATCAGGATGGGCTGCCCCCACCTGCAAAGTGGCCACTTTTATGTACAAGAGGCACCCTGAGGAGGGTTCAGAGTGCCAGAAGTAACAACGTGGAGCCTGAGGCAGTGGTCGCCCAGGGCGGAAGAGACGCTCTGGAGGACTGCACCACCACTGTCCATTCATCCTCCCCACCTGCAGGCCCTACCTGGAATGCAAGCCCCCTCCTCCCACCCACTGACCCCTCCCCCATCCCAACCAACCTTGCCAGCAGGCAGGTGGAATTCCAGCCTGCTGGGCCCCTGAACCTACCCATCCCTCCACCTTCCCCCTCATCTAATATTCCTCTGCCTCTTCCCAGGAAACCTCCTTCTCCATTCAGCCCCTGTCCCCATGTTGGAGTTACCCCTAATGTGTTTCACCTTCCCACACCTCTTACCCAGGTCCCTTTCCTCTCCAATCCTACCTCTTCCAGAACGGAATCCCCAACCACCATGTGTATTGATCCTCCTCCTCCTTTTTATCTTCCTCCTCCTCCAATTCCTCCTCCTCCTTCTCCTCCTCCTCCTCCACCACAACCACCTCCTCCCCTTCCTCCTTCTTTTCCTCCTCCTCTTCCTTCACTGTTTCCTCCTCTTCCTCCACCCCCTCCTCCTCCTCCTCCCCCTCCTCCTTCTCCTCATCTACCTCCTGCTTTTCCTCTGCCTACTTTTTCTCCTAATCCTTCTCCATTTCCTCTTCCTCCTCCATCTCCTCTTCCTCCTCTTCCTCTTCCTCCTCCTCCTATTCCTCCTCCTCCTCTTCTTCCTCCTCCTCCTTTTCCTCTTCCTCCTCCTTTTCCTCCTCCCCCTTCTCCATTTCCTCTTCCTCCTCCTCCCATTCCTCCTCCTACAACTCCTTTTCCTGCTCCTCCTCCTGTTGTTCCTCCTAATGTTCCCTCTCCTTTGGCTGCTCCTCCTGCTGCTCCTCTTCCTCCTCCTCCTCATTCTTTCCCAAGACCCACTCCTGTCCCTTCTACCCGCAACCCCAATACCCAGGGCCAGCACTCCATCCCTCCAACCCTCATAGCCATGTCAACGGCTCACCATTCCCAGCATCCTGCTGTGCTGCCTGAGGACACGGCCATGGACACTACCTCCCCTTCCATGGCGGTCATTTTCCCATCTTCTGCGTCCAGTGACAGCTCTGGCCCACCCCGCAGTGTCCATGGCCATAGGCAGCACAGGCAGCCAGCAAATGGACCAGTCTTCCCCGGCCCCCCAACCCTTCAGTTCTCCCAACCCAACCCCAATCTGTCCCATTCCATTGTCCCACCATCCACCCCTCAGCCTGCCTTTGGGAACCCTGCTGGACAGCAAAGAGCCTCTCTTCCCAATGCCCCCATGGTTACCATGTTGCCAGTGAAGGTCCACTCACCGGCCTCCACCCTGGCACAGAGGGCCTCTGCACCACCAACCTCCCAGGCTGCGAGTGAAGAGCCCATGGATACGACCCCTCCTTCGAAGGCTGTCATGCTCTAGTCACCTCCTGCCTGCCAAGTTCTTAGACTGACTCAATTTGGTAAGCATGGCAGACACGTCAACAGCTATTTCTATATTGTAGGCCTGGTGCCACATATTTGGGGTTTGATTTCTTCTTGCTATTTCTTCCCAATGTTACTTTTGAGGTAAAATGTGCTTTGCAAATGTTGGCTTTTAACATAATAGCTCAAGACTTAATCACCAATGAAGCAGCATATGTATGTATATGCGCACACACACACACACACACACACCAGAAATGCCACAGTCTTTGTCTCTAAATTTCAGAAGTAGGCAAATCTGAAAATTTTCTAAAACTATAAAGGAGACTAAAGAGATGTGATAAGTGTATGAACTGTGGGAGCCTGGACTTAAATCAAGCATGGAGGATGACAACAGGACAACTAACAAATTGGGCTATAGACTGGAGGAATGTATTGTGTCAATGTTAGTTTCCTGAATGTAGGAATTTTTCAGGGTTATAGGAGAGAATGTGCTATCCTGGACAGTTCACAGCAGAGTAAAGGCATTAAGTGTCCAGGGGTGTGAGACACAAATACTCTTCTCAAACTGTTCAGAAAGGTTGAATTAGGGAAAGAGACAAGATAAAGTACATGTGGCAAAATGTGAAAAGTCTGTGACTCCTCCAAGACATTCCAAATAACTCTCATGGAGAGGCAGGAAATAAAGTTTGTCCAGGCAATTTCAGTCATCTTCCCTCCCCCACTAGGAAGAAAAGTTTTGCATTCATTTGCAAATACACTGACTTCAATATTTCACATGCGTATATGAATATTTCAACTATTATAATATAGATCTCTCTCCCTCATTAATGACATGTTAAAATCTTTAAAAGCTGTTTGCTCAACAAGAGTGGTCAACAAGATTTGTTAGATCAATTAGGAAGGCCATATCGGGATTCTCTTAACAGTCTTATGACATTTCTAAAGATTAAAAATCCTGCAGAATAAAAAACATCTAAATTTAGTATAAAGAATAAATAACTGTGGATTCAAACTAATGTAAGAATGAATGAAAGTAGAATTGGGCTTTACAGGAGGAAATGTGACCAGTCCAGAAACAGGGCAGCAATGAAGTTATGTAAGTTGTCAAGAGTTTGATAGCACCATGACTTTGACCATGAAACTGTTCCATGATGCATGCCCTAAGAGAACCCTTAGGTGCCCGTTTCCATGACTCTATACACTATGCTTTGCTTTGCTTCACATTCTCTATATTGAAGAACCTGGAGTAGAGCAGCTTTCTATTTCTCAAAAACATTCCATTTAATTTCAATTGGAGGAAGACCTTTCTAACATGTGGGACATGAGTAGTCACATTGGGTTTGGCCTTGTGATCCTCTGGTGAGGTGTTTGTTATCAAAAAGAGCAGTTGTCCTTGGAGAGGATCAGTATTCAGGGTCAGTACCAAGCAGCAGAGAACTCAGCCCATCACAGGCTGAAAGTAGAGCCCTGCAGCACCAAGGGAATAAGGACACTGCTCTTTTACATCCACTCTCCAACAGTTTTCATTTTCAATCAGAGTACTTAAGTAGGATTGATTGTTCTTCCAATGGTAATGTCCAGTTCTTTGTTCTCTCAAGAGCAATGCGTACCAATTGTAGCATAAAATATTTTGCTTAGAGTTTTTCTATTACATTGAGCCTTTATAGTGTCATACACTCTGTGCAAAACATCACATCATTTCATGTAAATTTCACAATTCTCTGAACTAGATATTATGAGTCCCATTTTACAGGTTCATAAAATGAGCTTTATGGAGGGAAGCTTCATTACTTTTCTTCCAAAGACACTCAGTGGTAAGAAAGAGCAGAGGTGATTTCAAATCTGATTCCAAATCCATAATGATTAACCTGTATACTCAACAAACTTTACAACATGGACTTGCTGAAAAGAGGCTTATAAACTGCTTTATGAAGAGTTTGTAATTAGGCATTCAAAATATGCTACCATCCATTTGGTAACCATGTGTGCCAACTGTCTTGTAGGACCATGACAATGAAATAACTTGTTGAAATTAATCATGGAATAAATATAGAGCAAAAAATGCAAAGAAGAGATATTTTCACCGATTATTTAAAATTAGTATGAAAGTACATTTTAAAAGGAACTAACAAATTGTAATAATATTCAAACTGCAATATTTGAGTCCTATTTGTGCTTAGCAAAAAACTATATCAACACTTTGTTTCCAAATCCTATGACTTCTCTGAGGATAAATTTAAATTTATTATTGTGAATGTTATTCAAACCATAGCTCCATTAGGCTTCAGATATTTCAAAATATCTGATTTCCTCTTAAACACTAACCCTGTGCCTTCCATTTCTGATTTCATCTTCAGCATTAACCCTGTCCCTTCATTTAAAGGGAGTTAAGTGAAGTTCAATTCCCCCCAAATTACTGAAAAATATCAAATTCAATTTTTTAAAGGTCTGAAAGAAAGAAGAGTTTAATAAGATGCCGACCTTGGTTTCTGTTCCTCTCATCATTTCCTTGAAGGATCTTACCTCAGCTAACCATTTTTAATTAGGCAAAGGTTTGTTGAATTTTGCTGATACTTGCCCTCAACTAGCTTTGAACTATGAATAAATATACCTGAGCAGCTAGCTATGATAGAGGGCAAGATGGAAGCACCCAACAGAGAATAATATGAACCAATGTTCTTTTTCCTGGAAGTGTCTTACTCTGATTTTTCTACTCCTTCTCATTTGCAGGCCCCACACCTCCTTTGCCATAGGAATGAACTCACCACCTGGACTGGCCCATCAGGGAACTCAAACTTCCCCAAAGTAACAAAGGATTCAAGGTGGATGCTTGTTCCATATGGAGACCACCCAAGTCCTGCAGTGGCTGACTGCTGTGGAAGAGAAATGTCTCTCCATCTGACATCAAGAACTAAACAAGCCAGATATATATGCCAAATGTCTTTTTTGACATAAGGAGGGTAACAAAGAACAGAACAGGGAGGAAGAGCATGAGAAGAAGATCACAATTAAATAGGGATGAGATGGGGAGGGAAAGGGAGAAAGAAGGGAAATTGCATGGAAACGGAAGGAGACCCTGACTGTTATACAAAATTACATATAAGAGGAAGTGAGGGGAAAGGGAAAAAAAACAAGGAAGAGAAATGAATTACAGTAGATGGGTTAGAGAGAGAAGATGGGAGGGGAGTGGAGGGGAGGGGGACAGTAGAGGATAGGAAAGGCAACCCATATAATCCCTTGGTGCATGGATGGCAAGTGCTCCTAAATGGAGTGAACATGGTTCAGGAAGATGATACTTTCAGTACAGGCTGCCATCCTGCTTCATGAGCACCAAGTGAAAATACCGTTGCCTAGTCTGTGCACATTTGGGGAGGACAGGGAATTTTGTATTGTCATTCTCTAAATGAATACATTACCTTGCCAAATTGTCTGACCACCTTGTTTACTTTTGATCAAGGATCTCACAAAACTAATGATATAGAAAAGAATCCTTTGGTAGCTGCTACTATCCCTATATTCCTTGTGATGATACACCTCATATGCATAGTATGTGGCTTTCACCTGCAGTGTCTTAGGCATATCTGTTCTCGAACAATATATCTGGTGCTGCAGAAAGGGAAACAATGAGACTGTTAATGCCCTGGGGTGCAGCTCAATGGTAGAGCACCTGCCTGCCTTGCACAAGGCCCAGGTTTCAGTTCCCAGCCCTATAAAATAGAATGTTATGCTTATAGTAGACTAAGAACTTGAAAATAGATTTTCAAAGAGTAGATTGAAGTCTGATCAGGGCCAATCACTCACCCCTGCCCACCCCAACTTCATTCGTCAACTGTGCCCATTCTTCAACTGTGGACTGTGTCATATGTATATACTTTTTTTTTCCAGGGCTGGGGATGGAACCCAAGACCTCGTGCATGCTAGCCCAGCACTGTGTCACTGAGCTACACCCCCTGCCCTGTACATACTTTTATTATCAAGCATTCTCCACATCTGTGCTACCTCATTCTAGGAAATATTTTTCATTTCTTTGCTTCACATGAGCTCATAGAGTCTTTCAAGAATAACCAAAACTTAAGTTTCAGTAGGTGAGGGCTTGGTAGACTTGGGCATATAATTCTTGAAGTCTCCAAGGAAACACCAGGTCCCAACTCTTTGCAGTCATGGGATCATTCTGCAGTCCCACTTCTTGCCTGGGGACACCATAAACAAGAACATGGTTCCTAAGCTATAGAACTCAATGTGGTTCTGTTACAAAACACAGAGACTTGATTGGCCTTGTCTTGGCACAGTAGCTCCAAGCTTGGAAGAAATACACCACAAGGAGACATTAGATCTTGCAGCATTATTTCATCTCATTTGTACATTTCCTCTGTGATTTTGCAATCTTAGAACATCTGAATAAGAGGTGGTAACAGTCAGGGTTATAGATTTCCTGCTGGCATTGTTACAAATTATGAAAATGGAAAAACAATAGAGGCTAATACAATATGGCCTAGAATTGCAACATTTTCAAAAATACCACACTTTAAACATTTCTGTCAGGCCTTAAAGGAAAATTGTTTAATATGGTTTGGGTTTCAATTTGAGATGTCACATTGGTGGACTGATATGGGTGGGAGGTCTGGGACTGAGGGTTATTTTGTTATTTACTAATAAATGAGTTTTCTTCATCACAAAATAATATCACAGCATTTCTTTTTAATATTTGGCTTAGAAAAAATTGGTGCTCCCCAACAGATGACAGAGTCCAGTTTCTCATGCTTTTGTAAAGATTGTTTTTTTTTTCATTTGTTTTCAGACAGAAAGGAGACTGTCCTGAGCTGCTCCCCACATAGAATCTGAGTTGCTTTTTGTCCCCATAAGGAGTATTGTTTTCCTCTCAGTGATATACGCAATGTTCAAGTGAATTGGCTACTGAGACATGAAGCGATTCATGAGGTCCCCTGAACAATTTGCTCTGAGGACACATCGTGTCCTCCTGCAGATCCAGAAAGTGCCCAGAATTCCACGAAAAATGTGCTGAAACCAGGCAGCTTCATTATAAATGGCACTACCTAGTCACCAAGCTGTGTCATCTCTTGCCACTTAAAATGAACAGATGTTATTTTTGCTCCGAACTGGATTGCAAAACATCTATTATTTTTAGCTCTTCTTTGCCAGTTAAAATCACATGAACAACAATACCTGAGCTACTTGCCAGAGTGCCAGAAATATTTGTTTTCCAAATCAAGCATGTAAAGATCTCAGAAGGTGAAGGATTTAGTCTGGCAGCATTGAAAGAATGGACTGGAAGGAGGGCCAGACTTTCAAGGTGTTGTTCACTAAGAACCAACCTGTTGTGGCCACTCTGCTTTCTCAGGGTGGGCCTGCAGTTAGAGAAGGCAGCTGTAAAAGGGTAATGGAGGTATCGTAGTTTCTGAGTGACAGATCAGTATATATATATTTTTTAACCAGGTAACTCTCTGCTCCTGAATTCTGCCATGCAACCAGACCTGACAGTGAGCCGAACATACAGTGGTCCCATCTGTCTACAGGACCCGAATGCCGCAGTCTGGCTGGGCACAATCAGGAGCCACTTGTCAAAAGAAACTAACTTTATTTTTAGAACCACACACGCCAAACAAAACAGCCTCTCAGGAAAAACCCTCAGAGCCTCAACTGCCACCACCGGCTTTCCACAAGCCTCTCTCTCCCACCTTTCCATTGTCCTGTTAGAATATCCTTCCAAAGTACCTTGGGCTTATGTACATTTTTTGAACACATATGCCTTTCCGCAGCACTAAGTCCTGATGAATCCAAATGTTAAAAGTTTAGAGTAAAAAGGGTTATTTTAAGTTTATCTTTGGGGAATATATACCCCTTCCCAGTCCCATCTGTCTACAGGACCCGCTGGACAAGGAACTCATGACAGAGTCCTCCCTCTTCAACCCTTTGTCGGACATCAAAGTCAAAGTGCAGAGCTCAATCATGGTTTCTCTGGGAGTGTCTGAGAGAGCCAAGTGCCACGGCAAGAATCACTCTGGGACATTTCCCCATGGAAACAATCGCAGCTTTAGTACAATGCATCCCCGAAATAAAATGCCATACATCCAAAATCTGGCATCACTCCCCACAAGGACAGTACTGAGGACAACTGGTGTCTTTGGCCAATTAGGAGGGCACTTAGTAATGCCAAATACAGGTGGGTGGTAAGTGTGTGCCTGTGTACTTTCCAGAGTTTGTTTAAATACTTCATATAATTATATCCTGTCAAAGTCATTTTATGATGTTTATCATCCCTTTGTCAGAACAGAAATGCCACCACTCTACCGGTCTATTTGATTTACACAGCACACCAGGACCAAGGCTAAGATTAGGCTTTGTGGTTGTTATCTCAGAAAGTTTTAAATGCCTGTTAGAGTTGGTAGCCATATTAGCTGAAAGTGTCTAGGTAGTCCCCTGGGTTTAAGCCCCTTTGAAATATGTTACCTAGGGCATGATCAGGTAGCCCCAAAATCATTCTTTGGCATGACCACAACAAGTACCATGTTTATAGCTTTGCATGGCTTATATGCAAGTAGGTAATTTAATGCAATGACAGTCTCATTTCATCAGTAAATGACCTCATAAACACACTCAGTGTTCATAGACCTTGCTAAGCATGTTCCTTCATGATGAGCGATGATGAATAGTCATTGCAAAGCTGCTCCTTTGAATTACCACTTCAGTTACTGGGCTGTGTTGTAAGCACAGTTAAGTTCCAAGTATTTTCTTTGTTTCTTTGGGTTGGAAGAGTGGAGATTTTCTTGATATTTTGCAGGACACATAACGTGCCCAGCTCGGCTCACTTTTAAAATGACGTCCTAACTGTGGATTAGAGTTTGGAGTTGCAGCCTGGGACTTAAGTGGGTGGCAGAATTTCACTTTGTCCCCTGAGTCCTAAGCAATGAGAATTGGGTAGTGTGCTGAGTCACAGGGTGTCTGGCTGAGAGGGATGGGGCCATTGGATCTGCAAGCATCGTTAGATTAGCACAGATTCAAGGCTGTGGCAGCTTTCTCTCTAAAGTAAAGCTAACTAAAATTTTATCTCATACAATAAAATCTGTAATAGGACTAGTCCAATATTATTGTTCTAGCTAACTGAACTCTCTAACAGTTTACTAACTTGAAACTCAACTTTTCCTTAAGTTGATGAATGTTGACTTGTTCATTCTCTCCCAAATTAATTACTTTCTTTAAAGGTCATTTCAAAATCTGTTTTACTTCTTTTAAATAACCCTCTAATGCCACCCTAATGATTATATTTGGATAAAATTCCAATCCTTCATACCTTTCTTGGTTAGCGTGTTAGGACATGAAAGGATCCTGGTTGAAATATGTGTGAGCATCAGTGTATAAATGTTTGCATATGATGTCACTCTTCTTTGGATGACTCAATGTAGAGTGAATCAGTCAACCATATTTACCAAGTACTCTACCTGTAAGGTTTCATAAGTTACAAGGGTGTGTTCTGGATGAAGAAATGTAAAAGACACATCCCCTACCCTCTCAAAGAACAAGATACACACATCATAACTCATACAAAGTCATGCATTGAATCATTCTGCTTTCACCTTATGTCCTCTTCCTAGCTCATGATTGGCATTGTCTCAGTTGTTATGAATTGAATAGGTTGGCAAGTACTCCTCCTGTCTCTTCCCTTTGTCATTTTATAATGTGTATTTGTGTGTGTGTGTGTGTGTGTGTATGTACACATGTATCTTCTACACATATTGCAGGAATGCCAAGACCAACCCACTCATCAGCTATGTTTATTTTATGTTCATTAAAGAAAGTGAGGAGATGAAATGATAAGGAACCCAAAGAGCTTTCTTTTCCTCCCCCTCTGACTTAACAAAGACCCAAGTTGAAAACTAAGAACTCTGATAGCTCTGTCAATGATTCCCACACACCTATTCTGTGAAAGGGGAATTTTCAAAGTTCTTGACAAGGAGCACTGAACAAGAGTCTATGAATGTGTTTGGTGAAAAATAAATGTGGGGAGTTGAAACATATCTCCTGTTATTTGCAGGATATAAATGCAAAATATGCCTGGGGATAAAGAAAGCAACACATAGAAATCAGATTGCTCTAATGCCATCCATCCCAAATTGTCATAGGGCACATGCTAGAAATGATTTATATTATGCAAAATATAAAACAGGAAACTCAGACAAGTGGTTCTGTTGTCATATTAAATAAAAGGCTGTCAGAGTAGCAGGTGGATTTGGGGGGGAATATATTTTTCTTTGATGAGAGTTAACTAGTGAATGACATACTGAAAATGAATACTTCTTTAAGAACCATAGGCATAAAACTTTCCCACAGTGCCTCTCATTCTTCATAATATAACTTGCCAACAATACCACATTTCCATCTACAACCCTTGCCTTGATTGACTGTCTTCAGACTCTGCATACAATTTGCATGTTTGGGTAGGAGGAAGGAAGTATGTTTGTCAGATAATAATATAATTTCTGATTGAAGAAGAGGAAAAAATAGTTTAAAGCTCCAATTATCCTGTAGATTCTGGTTGAATTTAGGAGTATCATGAATAATGTTTCAATCTAAACCCAGGGAATTAAGCTGACTTGAAAGATAAAAAGACATGATGTGCTGTCTAATAGCCCCTTTTAAGATACCTTCATTCATATTCCTTCTCTTTGGATCTGGAAGTAGATCATTAAGCCATGAAGGTTTACACCAGACAACAAGATTTACAGCCTGGTGTTTTTACTAGGAATTTTTAATCCTCTTCATTTATTCATATGTGTATGATCTGTTTAGTGTGTTGCTGCTCTGTGCAAGGCATTCTGCTAAGTGTTGTTGATGTGATGTGGCATTATGAAGAGTAGGGGTTGCCTGTGTCTTTGTCATCATGGGCTAGAGAGCCTGAAGGGAAGGCAGCAGCAGAGAAAATGATACGTCAAACTAAGACAAGGCACAATAACTAAGACATGTTCAGGTTGACAACCAAACACACCGGATATCCTCTGCATTGCAACTTGTGTTCAACAGCAGGAAAGGATATCATGGAGGCCCCTTCTTTTGGCAACTCTGTTTAAGGAAACCTAGAAAATGCAAGGAGGCACCTTCCTGATTGGAGGTCCCTAAGTGTGTTGGTTAGAGTTCTCCTACGACTGAAGTTAAGGTCCAGAATATAAATGGGTCTCCTTGCTGTAAGGCTGTGATCAAGATTATATGTGCCTCATTCTTAGTGCTACTCAAAGATACTAATGATAACTAGCATGTTACTAAATATTGTTCATACATGTGAATCACAAATAACTTGTTTTTCAATGAGTCTTACATTCCTCTACTGTATAGCGGCTAATATAGGTACATAGAACGCTACCAAATAACAACTATATAAAAAAAAAAACCTTCCATCTCTAGATTTAAATTAGCAGCAGCAGCCTGAAGCTTTTTGTGTGATTAACTCTAATGAAACAGAGAAAAAAAAGATGAGGAGATGCATTATTCAAAAAATAGGATGCCCTGAGATTTTATTCTGTAAAGATTATATTATTACTCCATTTCATCTCTTTTTATAAACAAGAAACTACATTAAAAAGAATCTCAGCTCTCCCTAGACATCTCTCTTGGCCAATGTGAAATATTTTCCTCACTGCATTCAAGAGAAGAGAGGGGACATTTAAAATGCAGTGTGATGTGACTTCCTATGCCTTTCCTCCTTGCATTATGTGATTTCGCTCATAACACTGCTGGGTTTTTTGCAATTTCACATTAATATGAATGTGGTTAAGGCACTTTTAGCTTAACTCTTTTAGCTTCTGTTTGCAAATTTAGGACCATATTGGTTACACAATAACCTAAAAGTTTCCTCAGCTTATCAGATGCTTTCATTTTTCCTAGTTTTCTTGGCAAACTGTGTAGGCCTCTGAGTACCAACTCATCTTGCTTTCTGATGCACAATTCATAACAGGTTCACGCAAATCTTAGCTCACCCATTATCCCAGGTACATTTCTAGAAGTGAGTGTATACAAACAAGATAAATACATTTTAAAATTTGGGAGCAGATAAACTTATGTATCAATATTCTCAGATATGTTTTATACTATATATATATTTACCAGATATGTGTGTGTGTGTGTGTGTGTATGAATACAAGTGACAATAAATGGGACTGCAAATTGATGCAACTACACTGGACCAATTGAAGATTCCTTTAAAAACTAGGAATGGAAACACCATTTGACCCAGTTATCCCACTCCTTAGTATATATCCACAGGATAAAATCAGTCTACTACAGTGACATATCCACATCAATGTTCACAGAAGCTCAATTCACAATAGCTAAGCTATGGAACCAACCTAGGTACCCATCAACAGATGAATGGATAAAGAAAATGTGTTATATATACACAATGGAATATTACTCAGCACAAAGAAGAATAACTTTATAACATTTGCTGGTAAATGAATGGATCTGGAGACTATCATACTAACTGAAATAAGCCAATCCCAAAAAACCAGAGGTTGAATATTCTAACATGTGGATGCTAACACACAATGGGTAGGTGGGGGTGGGCCATGAAAGTTCAGTGGATTAGACAAAGGAGAATGAAAGGCAGGGAGAGGGGATAGGAATAGGAAAGACAGTGGAATGAATCTGACATAACTTTCCTTGTACATATGTGAATATACCACAGTGAATCTCGGCATCATGTACATCCACAAGACTGGGATTAAAATGCAATATATTCTGTGTTTGTACAAATACATCAAATAGGTTCTACTGCCATGTATAGCTAAAAAAACAAATGAATTTTTTTAAGAAGAGAGAAGGAAAAAAGAAAAATGAAATTCCTTTTCCTAGCATGTTAATGGAGTTGTGGTTGGATGTGAAGATTTTCTCAATCTGCCATATTTCACTTTTGGTTCAGCTCCTGTGACTATACCTTTATCAGAGATTTCCCCAGCAGACTTTCCCTTTCATCTCAACCCTCAGAACTAAGTCACACTTCCAATCTCAAACTGACTCAAACAAGGAGAACAGCACTGTCACGCTGATTTGGGGGTGGTGTGAATGTTTGAGACCCACCACAGCAGTCCCTTCTGAGGTTTGGATGTGGTTGTCCTCCTAGGTCCATATGTTGGGATCCTCAGGGGGGCAGTATTGAGAAGGGGTGGATCCTATAAAAGGTGAGGCCAAGAGGGAGGCCTAAGGTCATTGGGAGAGTGACCTCAGAAGGACACTCTGAGCTCAGAAAAACCCTGGTTTTTGTCTGGCTTTCTGTCTGATGATGAGATTTATTCTTCACTATGTCACATCAAGTCACAGGATGTTTAGATGATAAGGGGAGAATGAGCTCTTCTCCTGGCAAAGGTCAACTTGACATGTAAGGCTAGAAAACATGGCTACAAACACAGCACACTCCAGTCATGGCATCAGATCTCTTGACACAAGGTCATTAAGATATGAAAAATATAAAGATACTTCCACTCAGACTCCATCCCCAGGTTCAAAAGCAGCAGTGTCCTCCACCTGTTATACAGACCTGCTTCTATAGTGTCCTACCTTCAGTGTGACTGTCTAGTGGGTCATCCAATTCACTGCTGAAAACAAAGATGCTCTTCAGGATCCAACCATACAAAACAGAGACATAAACACAGGGTGGCTACAGAGTGGCTCTGACATTGCTCCTACCTCTGAGTCCATGCTGTGTGGACAGCATCTTCTTGCTCTGACTTCTGTTGCCAGGCTCTGACTGGGTTCTGTGCAATCAGAGGCCTTCCAACAAGACAGTGCAATCAGAACAAAGCCTCTTCCACTTGGAGTTTCAGGAATGTATGCCTCTAATTTGGAAGCTCTTCAGAAGAATCCACAGGATGTTCTAAAAGAAGATAGAGTAAGTGTCAGTACATGGGTCTGGTTGAAGATTTTCTCAGGAAGCAGTGTATGGACACAGGGCTGGAGTGGTTGGAGGTGGCTGAAAAACAGCCAGAGATAGAGTTGCTGCTGGGACATGATCTATGGTGGACAAAGAAAGGTAAAGGCATGGATCAGTAGTGCATGAGAAGGAAAGCCTCGGCTTCTCTAGCTAAAGCCCTGCAACGTGGGATGGTGAATTTACCAATGGGTTAAAACTTAATAAATGCACTGTTCAATTTGATGGCAGCATGTTACCACTCCTCCTGCTGGGGCTGGGGTTTGGGCTCAGTAGTAGAGCACTTGCCTAGCAGTACAAGGCCCTGGGTTCTATCCTCAGCACCCAAAAATAAATAAAAAGAAAAATATTGTATCCAACTCAAAAGTAAATATTAAAAAAAGAAGAAAAAGCCAACATATAAATGACTTAACATTACATCTCAAAGCCCTAGAAAAAGAAGAACAAATCTACACCCAAAGCAGTAGAAGATAGGAAATAATTAAAATCAGAGCTGAAATCAATGAAATTGAAAGAAAAGGAACAATTGAAAAAATTGACAGAACAAAAAGTTGATTCTTTGAAAAAATAAATAAAATTGACAGTCCCTTAGCCATGCTAACAAAGAGAAGGAGAGAATAAACTTAAATTACCAACAAACAGCATGAAAAAGAAATATCACAACAGACACTACAGAAATACAGAAGAAAATTAGAAATTATTTTGAAAACTTGTACTCCAATAAAATAGAAAATATCAAAGGCATCGGCAAATTTTTGAGTCGTATGATTTGCCCAAATTGAATCAGGATGATATACACAATTTAAACAGATCAATTTCAAGTGACGAGATAGAAGAGAACATCAGAAGTCTACAATCCAAGAAAAACCCTGGACTGGATGGATACACCGCCGAGTTCTACAAGACATTTAAAGAAGAACTATTGCCAATATTCTTCAATTTATTTCAGAAAATAGAAGAAGAGGCAGCACTTCCAAACTCATTCTATGAGGCCAATATCACCCTAATTCCAAAACCAGGCAAAGACACATCAAAAAAGAAAAAAAGAAAAAGAAAAACAAAAGAAAACTTCAGACCAATATCTCTAATGAACATAGATGCAAAAATTCTCAATAAAATTCTGGCAAATCGATTACAAAAAGATAACAAAAAGTCATGCACCACAATCTCATGGGGATTCATCCTAGGGATGCTAGCTTGGTTCACCATACAGAAATCAATAAATGTAATTCATCACATCAATAAACTTAAGAATCATATGATCACCTTGATAGACGCAGAAAAAGCATTTGACAAAATACAGCACCCCTTCATGTTCAAAACACTAGAAAAATTAGGGATAACAGAAATAGCTCATCATCATAAAGGCTATTTATGTTAATCCCCAGGCCAACATCATTCTAAATGGAGAAAAATTGAAGGCATTCTCTCTAAAACCTGGAAAAAGACAGGGATGCCCTCTGTCACCACTTCCACTTAACATAGTTCTTGAAACACTGGCCAAAGCAATTAGATGAAAGAAATTAAAGGGATAAACATAGGAAAAGAAGAACTAAAATTAGCATTATTTGCTTATAATATGGTTCTATACCTAGAAGACCAAAAAAAATTCCACTAGAAAATTCTAGAATCAGTAAATGAATTCAGTAATATAGCAGGATATAAAATCAACACCCATAGCCGGGCGCGGTGGCACGCGCCTGTAGTCCCAGCTACTCGGGAGGCTGAGGTGGGAGGATCGCTTGAGTCCAGGAGTTCTGGGCTGTAGTGCGCTATGCCGATCGGGTGTCCGCACTAAGTTCAGCATCAATATGGTGACCTCCCTGGAGCGGGGGGCCACCAGGTTGCCTAAGGAGGGGTGAACCGGCCCAGGTCGGAAACGGAGCAGGTCAAATCAACACCCATAAATCAAATGCTTTTCTGTATATCAGTGACAAATCCTCAGAAAGGGAAATGGGGAAAACTATCTCATTTACAATAGCCTTAAAAAATATTTGGGAATCAACTTAACAAAAGAGATGAAAGATCTATATAATGAAAACTACAGAACCCTCAAGAAAGAAATCAAAGAAGACCTTAGAAGATGGAAAGCTCTACCTTGCTTTGGGACAGGCAGAATTAATATTATCAAAATGACTAGACCTTAAACTATATTACAGAGCAATAGTAACAAAAACAGCATGGGATTGGCACCAAAACAGACTGGTAGAACAATGGTACAGAATAAAAGAACACAGAGACTATCCCAAAAAATTCCAGTTATCTTATATTAGACAAAGTTGCCAAAAACATACATTGGAGAAAAGATAGCCTCTTCAACAAATTGTGCTGGGAAAACAGGGAATCCATATGCAACTAAATGAAATTAAACCTCTATCTCTCACCGTGCACAAAAGTCAACTTGAAATGGATTAAGGACCTAGGAATAAAACCAGAGACACTGCATCTCACAGAAGAAAAAGTAAGCCTTAATCTCCATCATGTGAGATGAGGCCCCAACTTCCTTAATTAGACTCCCATAATGTAAGAATTAAAATCAAGAATCAATAAATGGGATGAATTCAAACTAAAAAGTTTCTTCTCAGCAAAAGAAACAATTTGTGAGGTGAACAGAGAGCCTACATCCTGGGAGCAAATTTTTACCCCTCACACATCAGAGCACTAATCTCTAGGGTATGTAAAGAACTCAAAAAGCTACACTCCAGGGCTGGGGATGTACCTCAAGTTGTAACGTGCTCACCTAGCATGCGTGAGGCACTGGGTTCGATTCTCAGCACCACATAAAAAAAAATAAAGATATTGTGTCCACTTAAAAAGAAAACTGAAAAAATATTTTTAAAAAAGCTAAACTCCAAAAATACCCAAATATCCCAATCCAAAAATGGGCCAAAGACCTGAACAGACACTTCTCAGAAGAGGATATATAATCAATCAACAAATATATGAAAAAAATATTCATCATCTCTAGCAACTGGAGAAATGCAAATGAAAACTACTCTAAGATTTCATCTCACTCCAGTCAGAATGTCAGCTATTATGAATACAAACAACAACAAGTGTTAGTGAGGATGTGGGGGAAAAGATACACTCATACACTACTGGTGAGACTGCAAATTGGTGCAGCCAATATGGAAAGCGATATGGAGATTCCTTGGAAAATTGGGAATGGAACTACCAATTGACCCAGCTATCTCTCTCCTCGGTCTATACCCAAAGGACTTAAAAACAGCACACTACAGGGACACAAGAGCCCAATTCACAATAGCTAAATTGTGAAACCAACATAGATGCCCTTCAGTAGATGAATGGATAAAAAAAATGTGACATATATACACAATGGAATATTACTCAGCAATAAAAGAGAATAAAATCATGGTATTTGCAGGTAAATGGATGGAGTTGGAGAATATAATGCTAAGTGAAGTTAGCCAATCCCAAAAAAAACAACTGCTGAGTGTTTTCTCTGATATAAGGAGGATAATTCATAGGGTAGGGAAGGGGAGCATGGGAGGAATAGATGAACTCTAGATAGGGCAGAGGGATTGGAGGGGAAAGGAGGGGGCTTGGATTTAGAAATGCTTGTGGCATGTGATGGATATCATTATCCAAAGTACATGTATAAAGACATGAATTGGTGTGAATAAACTTTGTATACAACCAGAGATATGAAAAATGTGTGCTCTATATGTATAATATGAATTATAATGCATGCTGCTGTCATATATAAATAAAAAGTTAATAAAAAGGGAAGATTACAGTAAGGAAGTAGCACTATGAAGTATATTACATTAATATTTCAAATCAATCCTACCACTTTCCTCATTGAGTTCACTATTATTTTAATCTATTCTGGTGTTAGCAGTAAAACTATGACTAAATACTCATCTTTGTACTTTGAGGACCAGATCAAGAAGAATAATCTATTAAGTAGACAGACATGTGTAGTGATTATTCATTTGTTGTCCTCTGTCTGTTAACGTGACAATTTTTCAGTGGCACTATTTCACTAGCAACCTATTTCTGGCAAGGGTATTTTATGTGCCTTTCACATACGATCCTCCACTAATAAACCAATAATTTCACCTCCCTTTACTCTATTTCTCACATATGCAAAGTCAACTGTGGATATGGGAAAATCTACAGAAAACTATCTTTAAATACGGTGACCCATTGGTTTACTTTCCAACCAGCTTCTACATTCTTAATTGCTTGTTAACAAAGTCCCAGAAGCAGCACTAGAGAGTAACAATCCAACAATTAAATTCTATCACAGGGAAATTATTGTCCCAGTCAAATGTCCATTGGTAAACTGAGTCAGAGATCAGCTAACTTCAATAATAGAAATTATGCTCTTCTTATTTCCAGAAATAGGGGATGAATCATGATATATATGTAGCAATGTCTACATAGGAAGTATATGGAATTCTTTCCTTTACAAGAATTTTACATACTGTATTAGAATTGAATTAGGAATGGATGCTTAATCTAAAAATATGAAACAGAAAAAAAAGAAAGAAAACAATTTCAAGAAGTATAGACTATTTCCATAAGGAGAGAGAGATCCTGAAGAAAAATGAGTCAGAAATCTTCATAATGAAGGAATCGATCAAACAAATTAAAAACTCAATAGAAAGCATCACCAACATACTAGACCACTTGACAGATGGAGATTCAGGCAATGAAGACCTTGACCCTCTCTTGAAATGTATTCACTTCTGAGTCTCAGGACTTGGTTTCATGGTAATTGGGTCTCCCTGTGTCTCCAGAGGCTTGGAGGGTAATGCTTCACCCTGGCTAGGGGCAACACTTTACTCTTCACCCAGCCCATCTGTCTCTCTGTGACCCTCCTCCTGCTCCTCACCCACCATGATTCCTCTGGCTGCACCTGGACCCTCTCCTCTATTTTCTTTAGTCCAGGGAAAGGGAGGTAACTGGGTATCATACATTCTACAGCTTGGAATACCTGTTCAGGACTGGACCTTCATAAATGGGATCCTTGTGAATCTGGTATGAGCCAATTTAGGTGCCAGTTCCAAGAGACAGATGGGTCATAACTCAAAAGGTAAAAAAGTGGGAGAAGAGGTTGAAAATGTACTCTCTCCCTACCAGCATGTGCATATGTCCAAGAGAGATGACACTCTGCTTGGGAAAACTGGAGAGTATGTATAGGAAGAAAGCTAAGGAAATTACAATAGAATGGCCATTTTGGATTTGGGACACTGGTGCTGAAGATATACTCATATTAGAGTAAAATGAGGAAGAGCACATTAGTCACAACCTACTCTACATTACCACAATGTATATATGTAGCTGTAAATGAGGAAAATGAGGACACTGCCATCTCTTTATTGTCCTGGCTGATAGCTTCCTGAAATTATCATTGGCACAATATGTTGTTGAAGTCACCCATGGCACCCTGTGATGGAAGTCCATAGAAGAACTCCAAGACCTTCTGAGGAAGTTAGGGTGTAGCAGGCCCTTGATGCAGCAATCTGCACTGGTCCTGTTAAAGAACCATTCACAGAAGAACTGAAGGACCATTCTCCTAGCATCTATGAGGCAGTGTCATGGAATCATGGGGTCATTCCTGATCTGTTGATTGGCATTTGATGTTTCTCAAGCCACACAGGTTGTGGCTGTATGGGATAAACTAAAAAGATGAGGAAGTGAGGTTACAGAGAATATATCTTAGAAGTGAGGAGAACTAAAGGGGAATGAAAATACAAGCGGTCCAGTGAGGAAAAGCAAGGACGATATGCCTTCATGTTGGAGGGCAATGAAGGTCTTTGTTCTTTCACAAGGATAATTGCGAGTCTACTCTATGTTATGGGATGATGTTGACACCTCTGTGCTGAACATAACCTGAATAAGTACCAATGTTTTATTATTATATTGATGATGTGGCTTTAATATCTGTATCTTTATTCCACCTAGAGACTGCTGCTCAAAGAATGTTGGCACACCTCCAAGACAGATTATGGGGTTTAAACTCCTCCAAGGTGGAAAGACCTGGGGTGTCTCTCATGTGTTCAGGGGTTATTTGGTTGTATCCCGCTGTTGCACATAAAAAGCAAATTTTCCCAATTCCCAGACACAGACCTTTCTGGATGTTGAGATGTTTTCATCTCTGTACTCCATAATTTAGGATTAATGTTAAAGACTTTGTATGTTTCAGTAAAAGCTTGGCCTAGTGGAACTGGAAAATGGAACACTCAAGTACTTTTCTAAACAAAAATCATTGTAGAGGAATAACAAGCCTTGGGTATATTAGCCCAAGCACACCCCTATAAATATATTTTCCTGCCCTGATTGTTTGAATGGGTCATTAGGAAATATCAAGGCAATAAATGAGTTCAACTTTGGCCTTGGTGACATCCTTGGAAGAGGCAAAGACAATGAAAGACATTTGGGATCAACCACTACAGACTGTGCTTTCCTGTGGGAAAAGCAACAATGGACTTTGTTTTCCACATGGCATTTACATAGCTTGATAATAGGTTATGGGATGGTTGTGGCAGCTCTGATCTTGTGGACAAGACCACAGGAGCTGCCAGAGGGGACCAATTGAGTCTATTGGCCATGGGAATGGCAAAAGGGCCTCAATGATGTGGGTTGCTAGTCCATGGGCAAAGGGACTAGACCAAGACATACAAATAGGGGGGAAAAAACCTACCAGTAGAGAATATTTCATCTCTGAGTGAGTTTCTCATTTCATTATGGTCTATAACAACTTCATCGTTGACATACTTTTCTTTGCACAAGGACAACTTGAACAAGAAATATGGTATTGTAAATGTGGTGATGGGACACAGGCTGGTACTATTCTCACTTAGATTGATCAGGTTGCTTATGTGTTGCTGAATAATCCAATTTGTATGTATTCACTCCTGTGGCAGTTTACCCTTAGAGTTAAGGTATTTATATAACAGACAAATATCATAATAGATGTGCAGAATAAAATGATTCCTGGTTGTACATTGAGGTGCCTCTGTCCTCCTCTTCTCCTCTCCCGTGGCATCTTCAGTCAGCCACCTTGGTGTAGAGGGAGCAAATGTGAAAACTAGAGCCACAGCTGCAGCTCATGGACACAGCTGGACAACTGCCCTATGGAACTGAACGTAAATGTATCTTCCTTTAAGGAAACCAAATAGCATGACTTCCATTATATGTGGAAATAACTAACTATGACAAAGCTTTTTCTGGGGTCCACTGTGTTTGACAGCTTGTGGTGGCTGGGTACAACACGGGTGGAAATGACAAGGAAATTTCCTCCCTGTATAGAAAGACACAATGACAATAATACCTGCCTCACCTGGTAAGTTTGGGCTGGCTCCCTATCCATCAATATAATTTACCTACTGTCCCCACAGGCCCTGACTTGTTGGTGACTGTCAGTTGAGCATGTGGATCCCTGTAGCTGACATTTGAACAGTTGGGAGTATATTGTGACAGAGATCAACAGACACCTTTCACTTACTTCTGCATATTTCCAGATATACTGAGGCTTATTCCTGTATTGCAAGCACTGAGTTCCCAACTCTCATCCTTAGCCTGCTCCCTCCCTTTTAATATGTCAGTGCAGTGCAGGGTCCAGCAGAGATCATAGCTGGGTGATGGTGGCAGTGATGCAACAGGCAACAGGGGCACCAGACCACCATACACCATGTGGCCAGTAGGAGATCATGTTCCACAGTGGAAGTAGCCATTTTGAGTGTCAAGATCCAAATTGCTTCTTTTCCAGTTTATCTTAGTTGCCAACACATAGAGGCTGGACTCTGGGTTTGGACATGGAGTGACCAGGGAATACAGAAAGAAGCAAATACAAAACCGACAGTTACAAAATCAAACACAGTTTATGCAAACACTTTCCATTACTCTGAGCACTTATAGTTCCACTCCAGAGACCATTCTCATTGCTCTCTGCTGGGTTCCATGGAGTCTTTGCATCACAGGACAAATCATATTTGAACAGGACCACTATAAGGTGCTACAGTTTTCAATATGAGGTGGCCACAGAAGCTCATGCATGAGACAAGGCAAGAAAGTTTTAAGAAGAAATGATGGGGTCATGACACCCTAAATGAAGCAGTTATTTAATGCACTAGGATGATTAAATGGGAGATAAGTGTAGGCAGGTAGGTGTTGGCTAGAAGAAGTGAGTCCATGGGAACATGCCTTTGGGTTTTCTATTTTTTGCCTGGTGAGTTGCTGTCTTTGTGCTTTTTAGGGGCCATGCCTGAGCTGCTTTCTTCCATCTTGGGCCCAGAGTTATGAACACAGCTTACAATGGACTACCTCTGAAGCCATGAGAAATAAATTTTTTCTCCTCTAACCATTCTTATCATCTCTTTGGTCATGGAGACAAAAAAAAAGATGAATAGAACAGAAATAGGTACCAACAAGTGAGTTGCTTGCATTGACTTGCTGAATATGTGGTTCAGGAACTTGTGGAGACTGGTATTTTGGATAGAAATTTTGAATAGTTTAGAGATGTAAGCTGGACAAGCTTTGAACATTGTAAGCGAAGCTTATCTTGTGATTCTGGTGGAAGCTTTGAAGATCAAAATGCTGATAGGACTGTTGATAGGAAAGACTGTGTACCTGAGGTTGCAAAAAAAGGAGGACTCTATTGGAAAAGGGACTAGAAGATATTTATGTTACATTCTGGCAATATATTGTCTACATTGTGCACATCGTGTGACCCTTTTAGGGGCTGAATGTAGAGATGATGTACTAATTAATCTGGTGGAGGATTAATTAATAAACACAGCATTCAGGCAGTGGTATGGATATTTCTAGAAGGTTTATCCAGGTTTACTGTGATAATGTGGAGCTGAAGGAAGGATGCAAACTTGCATTTTAGTAGAAATGTTGAAGTAAAACTGGATTTCCAGAAGTTGTGTTTGTTAATGCATTACTGTGATGCTAAACAAATTACACAGAGGCAATAGGGGAAAAATCTTCAGGGCATTTCAGGAATTGGCAAGATTGTATGTGCAATTCTTATTCATATGATATAAAATTAAAATTCCCTTGAGAAGAGGAACCACTAGGAATGGGTTTCACCATGCTCAGTCAATCAGACCCTCAAAGGCTGCCACAGCCATGGTTTCAAAAGACTTAGCTACTGCTTCAGATGGAGATATACCCTGGCTTCAACCACTTGGTGCTGGCTCTGCAGGAATGCAGGATGCTGTCCTGAGGTGGTCACGAAGGCTTCCAACAAGATTTCAAAGGAAGGCCTAGCAGGTCAAAGTATAATGAAGCTAGAATCCCTGTAGGTAGTCCCTGAGAAGGTAATTTGTGCAGCTGTGAGAAGAAAACTGAAGCTTCAGAAGAGAATCCTTGGATTAAAAGATGCTGGTAATGTGCAATATATGTCAGGCAATGTTACTAGCTGAGCACAGAACTAGCCTACATGAGACGCCAAGGGTCAAGGCTGCCCAAGTCCTTTGGAGCCCACTGTGACATCATGTGCCCCAGATGCTGAGCATGGGGATAGAGGAACTGTCAGCTGGGTTTTGTCTTGACTTCTATCCATTTCTTCTTTCTATGTGCCCATTGATCCCTTTTGTAATTGAAATATTTATTCTGTGCTACTATACATTGGATATACATAAGTTCATTTTGGCTCCTACACAAGAAACAACCAAGAGTTTGATTTGAGTCCCAAAGGAGACTTTGGACTTGGGCTTCAAGTTTTGGGCAAGGCCAAAACAGTTGAGAATAGGGAATCTCCTGGAGAGTCACTGAATGTATTTTCCATGGTGAAATGTTCATAGTGTTTTGGAGACCAGGGGTCCTGTCAGGTATTGGAGATTAGGTGTATTTCAAAAGCTCAAGTGAGGCCTTCAAAATGCTAAGAGGTAAAATTGTTAGATGATGACATTGCTGCCATAATGTATAAGTAAATCCATTGGGTGAATTAATAATTTAAAACAACTACTGTAGTTAGTCATAAATGGGGAAGATGGAGCATGGCTGGAAGAAGTAGGTCACTTGGGGCATGTCCTTGGAGATTATATTTTATCACTTGGTCCTCTATTCTTTCTACTTCATGGTTGTCATAAATTAAGAAATTTCCTGCAAATGCCTTTCTTCCATGATGTTCTGCCTTACCTCAGACCCAGAGCAATGGTTGCTCCTGGCATGAGACCTCTGAAATGTGAGGTGTTCTGCATCACTTTGGGCCCAGAGCTCAGCCAAACATGAATAGAGTACTCTGAGAAATGTGGTGCTAGGCAACAGCAAGAATATTGGATCCTGGGCTGGGGATATAGCTTAGTTGGTAGAGTGCTTGCCTCACATGCACAAGGCCCTGGGTTTAATATCCAGCACCAAAATGAAAAAGAATATTGGATCTCCTTGATATGGTTCACAAAGAAATATATGTATATACACTGGTTGGAATAAAAGGGAATTCACCCCAATTAAAATGTACATATTTTGAGCTGGGACTCCTACGTTGGTCGGCTACCGCAGGTTGTAGGTAGGTAGGTGGGCCAGGCAGTGCCGCCTCCGGTCCCTTAGGCTTGCTTCTCATTCCCATTCCATCCCAGGCCACGATGCCGCAGTACCAGACCTGGGAGGAGTTTAGCCGCGCGGCCGAAAAGCTCTACCTCGCTGACCCTATGAAGGCACGTGTCGTTCTCAAATATAGGCATTCTGATGGGAGTTTGTGTATTAAAGTAACAGATGATTTAGTTTGTTTGGTGTATAGAACAGATCAAGCTCAAGATGTAAAGAAGATTGAGAAATTCCACAGTCAACTAATGCGACTTATGGTAGCCAAGGAATCCCGCAGTGTTGCCATGGAAACGGACTGACTGGTTTGAAATGAAGACTCTTTTTGTCGTGTTCTTAGGAAGTAAATATTTTTTGAATACGAGGAAGTGTTGACAAAAAATACTTTATGTAACTAAGTGAGCTATTCAAAAGCTGGGAGATCTTTTTTTTGTACTTTATTTTTAATGTTTACTTTAGAGAGCTAGGAATATAAATGCTTTCTGTTAGAAAGCCATTATTTATCTTTGAAAATTAAATAAGAAATACATCTGTCTCAGAAACTTTTTACAGATTATTTGATGTTGGCCAAAATATACAATTATTTCTCTGATAAATTTATATTAGTAATTTAAAATGAAATACCAAAAAAAGCCAGTTCTTCTTAAAATGTACATATTTTGCCTGAAGTTAATAACGAAGAGTCAGGCACCATTACTGACTCCAGAATCCTGCTGGACAGTTTCAGGAACTAAATTTCTAGTATGCTGGGAAATCATGGAAGAAAAACTACCTACAGCTATTCTGGGGCAATTTATGGCCATTTTGAGTAGGTAATTGATGACTCTAGATGACTACCATCATCTAGAATCCATACAGATATATGGAGTCATGTAGAATGAATGTTTAAATAACCAACAGGAAAACAGCTCCAGAATAACACTGAAGAGGTAAAAATAATTTTGTGGTACATGTGGGGAAAAAAAGCAATGCAGAGTCCCAGAGAGCTCTAAGCTCAGACCAGCAGTGGACATTTGGCCTTGCTCCTTACCCTGGGGACCTTTTTTTGACAAACCTGGCATAGCCCCAAGCTCTTTCTTCATCATGCATTCCAGTCACACATCACGAGAGACAAACTCAACAGTGGGCCTTTAGCCCCACAGGAGCTGGTGACCCAGCTCAGCTCCTTTGGTCATTTTGGTGGTATCCTGTCAGACTGCACCAGGTGATCTGAATGGGCAGTTTTTTCAGCATGGTCACAGGTCATGCTGCCTGGCCCTATTGGCCCATCAGGCACCCATCCCTCTGACCTGCAGTTCTCCCGCTCCCTGGCAGGATCACCCTGCTTCTCCAGCAGCTACCATCAGCCCTGCCTGCAGGGATGCCCACCAAGATACCTGTGCTCGAGTGCCTGCCTCAGCATACTGCCACAGAGGCCCTCTCCTACAGGTTATGCCTTCCCCTCTGGGGATCCTGCCACCAGTATCTTGGAGGTCCCCCCTGAAAAAGCCAGTGCTGTCATCCATCAACTCACAACAGTTTGTATCATCCTAAATTGTAAGTCCTTCCTCCTCTTCAGAGATCAGTCTTCCAGCCTTTAAACCTTGAAGTCCATTGAATAATGAAGCCCATGATACAGGATCAACTCCCTGTTCCTCAGAGGAAGCAGAGCTGATAGTCCAAGAGCAGCTTGAAGAATCAGTTGTCCTCCAGGAGACAGAGGAGGGTCCCCAAGGGACAGGGAGGATACGGAAAAGGCTGCCTTGAGAAAAGGGAAAGAAACACCAGCAGTATCTCCCCCTGGAGACTCAGGGAGACCTCAGTGCCCTGAGGCCCAGTCTTGAGCTCTGGGAGGGAAACACCTTTCAATAGAGGGCACAAGTGCCTCTCAAGAATTTCTCTGTGGTACCTACCATCTGCAGCTCCCACAGACTTGCAGCAGGAGTGCTGACCATGGATCACGCTGATGCAGAAGCTGCACTGCTCCAGGAGAAGACCTGGGCAGCTTCTCACATTCAGAGAGTAGGCCAATGAAAGGCTGGACACACACCATCTGCCTACTTCTCCAGTCTCCCAGGGCTCAACCAAGGAGTTGCAGGGCCAAAAGCTTTCCTGTGGTCCATCAGAGAGCTGTCCTCTACCCAGAGCTGATGCCTGGAGACTCAAGAAGAGAAAGAAGCCCATTCCAATGGCCCTGCTGCTGCCCCTACTCTGGCATGGAGGTTGGCTGCCCCCAGCTGCCAAGAAGACTCTTCTGTGTCTGGAGGAAGATGTAGGCACACTGCTGAGGGAGGTTCCAGGTGCAAAGAAGAAGGTGGAAGATGATATCAAGGCTTGGAGGGTAGAAGAGAAGGTGTGGAGGCCTGCACCACCACTCTGCCTGTCCATTCTTGCTTCCCACCTGGGCACCATAGTTGAACTACAGATTCACTGACTCTACCCATGGACCCCTCCCAGAACCCTGCTATTCCTGCAAGCAAGCAGTGGGAATTGCAGGCTGCCATGCCCCTTAACCTGCCTGTCCATATACCTCCCCACTCACCAAATAATCATGAAGGGGAAATCCATAGTTCCCTTCCTCTGCCTCATCCCACTAATTCTCTTTCTCCATTGAGGCCCAGTCCCAATGTGGGAATTACCCTTACTTGGTTTTACCACCCTGTTCTCCTTACAAGAGCTGTGGTATCTCCCATTTTTCACCTTCCCATTCATCATAACCAGGTCCCTTTTCCCTCCAAGACTACCCCCGCGGAATGAAATCCCCAACCCCCATGTGTGTTGATTCTTCTCCTCGTGCTCCTCCTCCATTTGCTTCTCCTCCTGCTGCTCCTCTTACTCCTCCTCCTCATTCCATTCCAAGCCCCACTCTGGTCCCTTCCAACTGCAACCCCAATAGCCATGGCCAGAACTTAACTACTGCAAATATCTCTCCCACCAACACAGCCAAGGACTCTGCTCACCTGACTCATCATCCCACTGTGCAGCCTGAGGACGTAGCTATGGATACTACTCCCCCTTCTATAGCAGTGATATTTCCATCTCCCACTACCTCCAATGACAGCTCCTATCCAGGCCCCCAGGTCCACGGCCCGAGGCAGCAGAAGCAGCCAACAAATGGATGAGTCTCTGCTGGATCCCCAACCCCTCAGCTCTCCTGCCCCAACTCCAATTTGAACAGTTACCGTATCCCGCCAACCACTCCTCAGTCTGTATCTAGGAGCCATCTGGGGAGCAATGGAGAGTCTTGTTTTGTGATGCCCTCCTGTTCATAGTGATCCCAGTTTTGAACCCGCACTGGCCTCCCTCCTGGCAAGCAGAGCCAGTACACCATCAAACTCAAAGTTTGAAGCACATGAGCCATGGATACCACCTCTCCTCCCAAGGCTGTCCTCTTACAATCTCCTCCTGCCTCCCAGAACCTCTTTGGGCCATAGTATGGGGTGTTTACGGATTCTAGGAACCTCCATCAGACTGACAGCATTACCGCAGCTCCCTTATCCACAAGTTGGGGTACACATCAGGCTCAGGGACCACGTGCCAGTGTCCATATCCATGAGGTTCTGGAGCCACCTGTCAGCCCCCTTCTAGGGCCACTGGTGGGCAGCAACTGCACAACACATTTTTGGGAGTAACCCAGGAAGCCCAGTCCAGGCTATGGGCTTAACTTTTCAACATTTCAATTGCTGAGTAGCAGCAAAGGGCAATCAGGATGTGGGTATGACATCACCCCAGACCCCTTTGGCACACTACTCAACAGCTGGTCAGCCTTTCCCAAGGTGCAGTGCAGGGAGTCATAGCCTCTAGGACTGGTTTGGACTTGCCCACGGGTAGGCTGGATCCGGGACAGGGCTTCATAATTAGCCAGCTTCACTCTCAGGCCTGCAGTGTTCTTGGGACCTGCAACTGGATGGAAGGCTGGTTTTGGAGTGCCCATTCCAGACCTAGGGTCCAAGCCTACAGCCAGCATTGAACACAGTGGATCTAAAACATCTAAAACTGTCGAGCATGAGGAGATCTTCATGGACACCTGGCTTGACACCCCTACAAAACACACACACTAGCTTGAGGCGAACCTGTTTGATCTGAGCTCTGGGCCTTTTCCCCTGGCTTTGGATCTGACTAGGATGTTTATTGCTGGCTAGAAGGCTTTCCTTTCCCCTCAACTTTTTGCCTCAATGGTCTTCTTTCCCCAAAATATACATAAATTCTTGTTATTTCAAGTTCTTCTATCTCTGCTCATGTATCTTCCTTACTGTGTTAATGATGTTATAAGGTGATCATTTAGATGTAATCCATTGGATTTCATGAATTCCTAATTGATGAAGATACAAGACTTAATATAAATACAGATGGTCCCTGACTTGCAATGCTTTGACTTAAGATCACTCAACATTACTGTAGTGCCAAAGCCCTAAGCATGCAGTGGAAACCTCATCCTTTGAATGATGAACTGATCTTTTCTCAGGCTAGCCCTACGGGGGTCCTCATGGTCCTGCAATGCTGGGCAGCAGTAGTGAGCCAAGCTCCAGGCCAGCACCCGAATCAAAAGGGCAGGAGATGGTAGTCTGTACTGTGCTGAGCTGTGCTGCTCAGCTGTGCTGCTGAAAAGTTTAGGTACAGTGAATTTACATTAACCTTAGGATTTTCTCACATCTGGTGGGCTTATCAGGAAATAGCCCCTCTGGTGGTCTTGGAGAATGAGTGGTAAAATGTATGTGCTTTGCATCCAATTGAGAAGTGGTTAAATCTGGTACAATATGCATACAGAAGATGGGTCTTCACCATGACAACCAAGTTTCTGAAACCAGCGGTTTTCTCTAACAATGAGAGTAAAATTTAGTCTCCAGTTTAGGTTAGTTGTGCTCCTGGTCACAGATGATCTGCTCACACTTCCTGCCTTTTTGACTACCTCAGGTTCCCACTACCTTTCCCACTGTTTCCTAAAGATTATTAAGGAAACTCTAGAAAGATTTGCCAAGATAGATTATCAAGAATCAGCATGGGAGCTGGTGACGTAGTACAGGGGTAGAATGTTTGCTTAGCATGTGTGTGACCTGGGTCACAATCTCAAACACTGCACAAACACACACACACACACACACACACACACACAATAGAAACTACACATCAGAACTTCAGATGGGACAAACAAATCACAGGAAATTATATATATATATATATATATATATATATATATATAGAGAGAGAGAGAGAGAGAGAGAGAGAGAGAGAGAGAGATGATCATTCTAAAATAAAGATAATTATACAATAGAAATGTAAAGACCAACCTAATTTTGCATGTAAAGAGGTGGAAGTTGCTGGATAGAGTGAGCAAGACAATGGAGGTGTACATGACCGTTGCACAGTGGAAAACATCCAAGGAACTTATTTTATCAGGTCAGCCTTATCCAAAACCAAAGCCAAACAAAGGTAAATACTACAAAAAAAGGGGAAAAATAAAACATGGACAACACAGATTAATACACTGTGTGTATTATATAATGTATAGATTATATGTATACATTATATAATATATACATATAGAATATGCACATGCATATATGCATACATGCATATATCATGTATGTATATGCATAAATGTATGTATTATATAATATATGTATATTATACATACTATAATGTATATATATACATCTGTATTTATATATATATCTAGCATGAATTGAACCGAACTTTGATTTGTACAGCGGTGACTGGAGGTTTTACAGGGAAATTAAAGGACTAAGGAGTGGGTGCATGGGGACTCAGTACAGCCAGGCAAATGAAAAAATTACAAAAAACAAGGATGTGAGACTTGAAGGTCCTGCTCTCTCACAGAAACTGGGACATGGGGCCCTATGTGCAGGTGTTGGCTGGAAGGAAGAATAAATTCTTTTGACATCCTTGAACTTTCTCTGGCAGGAACTTTTAAGGGGCCTATAGTCAGTCTGAGGATATGGCCTTGAGCTGTTAGAAGCTGTTAGTATTTTGTTCAAGTCATTATAGGCCAAAGTTGAGAAGCTGGGCTAGAGTTTATTTGTGGTGAGAAAATATTTATTAGAGCCAAACAAGTAATAACCAAGGGAGAAGGGCTGGGTGGGTTGATCTGTGTATGTCCCTTCCAGAGATAGCAGCCACTCTGCTCTGCATGGCCCATTGGGTCACATGGAATGGTATTAGTAAAACATCTGATTTTTCAAGAGAAATCTAAAATCTTAATGTTATGCTATCTTCTGATTTTTAATTTTTAGCAATTAAAAATATTTCAAATAGTGGTAGCTTGACAAAATATATCTGCTGGCCAAATTCAGGCATGGCCTTTAATTTTCTCTCTCTTCTCTAGAAGAAAAGTAAACTATTACTTATGGAGAGGAATGCTGTTTTACTCAGAAAAGCACTAGACTTACCTTTTAAAAAAAAAAAGATGGGGTGAAGGTGGGAGTTCATAACCCACTTGAATCAAAGTGTGGAATATGATATGTCAAGAAATTTGTAATGTTTTGAACAACCCACAATAAAAAATTTAAAAAAAAGAGAGAGAGAGAGAATTTTTTAATATTTATTTTTTAGTTTTCAGTGGACACAACATCTTTGTTTATATGTGTTGCTGAGGATCGAACCTGGGCCGCATGCATGCCAAGCAAGCGCGATACAGCTTGAGCCACATCCCCAGTCCCTAGATTTGCCTTTTAGATGAGCTAGTTTGTATTGCTTAGTTGCTATCCAAGACAAAGTAAGGTAAATGTTTAATCTCTGTGGCATTTGGGGCCAATAGGAAAAAAAAAAAGAAAAAAGAAAAGGAAAGATAGAACTGAAGCCAGAGTTAAAGACAGGCAGATGTAGATAAGTAATCAAGTCAAATCTAGAGAAAGGGGACCAGTTTGGATCTGGGAAGCTGAAGACTGCCCCTGAGGAATTGAAATGTTAAAGCCTTCAGAGCCCTTCCACCACCCTTATCAGGATAACCTGCCTTGCTCCAACCTGTTGCTAAGGTAACCTGTCCCAGGAATTGCCCCTCCCTACAGGAGTTGTAAAAGTTGTTCATTAATGTCTCCAGGGCTGCTTCCTGCCTGGATCACTCCACCTTGGTCCCTCCAGCCCATCAGCTTCTCACCTTTTGGCCATCCCACCTAGGCCTAGGCAGGAAGGAGAGAAATATGGGGGAAAAGGCAGAAATATAAAGAAAGTCTAGGATGTATAAAAGAGGCAAGACACTCCCATTTCTTGGAATAAGGATACAAGCTATGGCCTCCTTCTCCCTCCTGGGGAGAAGTCTGTTACTACTTTTTAAATAAACCCTGCTTTATATACTTGACTTGGCATACTTCTCTAATGTTCAGATTTCAACATGTGAGGAAGCAGAACTCCTTCAGGATAACCTGTGGTATCAGAAGAAAGTCCTTTGTGGGCTGGGGATGTGGCTCAAGCGGTAGCGCGCTCCTCTGGCATGCGTGCAGCCCGGGTTCGATCCTCAGCACCACATACAAACAAAGATGTTGTGTCCGCCAAATACTAAAAAAAAAATAAATATTAAAAATTCTCTCTCTCTCTCTCTCTCTCCCTCTCTCTCAGTGTCTCTCACTCTCTCTTTAAAAAAAAAAAAAAAAGAAAGAAAGTCCTTTGGATCAAGTGTGAAAGTTATGTGTGCCTAAGGAGAGGAAGGTGGTTAAGGAGCTCACAACAATGACATGGCTGAAGCTCGTGTGTACATGACCTGCTCTCACTCATGCACAATAAGGCACACTGCAATAATCTTATGTTATCACAAAACTTTGGTGGGGTTATTTTTGGATGGTGTTACCAAAAGCTTGGTCCTTTGTCCCTGATGCCAATTCAATAACAAGGACGTAGTTTTGAGAAAAGGAAAAAGAAGGTTTATTGCTTTGCTAGCTAGGGAGAAGCACAGGGAACTTCCAAAAGCTGTGATTCTTCCCATAAGGGAGAACAGAGTGTTTTTAAAGAAGCCATTCACAGGCTACATACATTCTGGGTATTTCATGTAAGGGGATTATGATTCACTTGTTAATTTAGGAAAGGGAGAAGAGGAAAAAACACATCAATTTTAAGACAAGCCTCAGGGGCACTGCAGCAAGTGCTACATTCAAAGCATGAAGTGGGCCACTGTTAATTTGGGTGGGGGTCGGGTTGCTGGGAATCCAGCCCAGGCCCTCGCACATGCTGAGCACATGCTCTACCACCAAGCCACAGCCCCACCCATGAAAACCTGCTTCACAGAAGCATTTAGAGCCATGGCAGTAGGAGAATAAATGCCAGGGCTGCTCTATTGGAAAGTTAGTAATGGTGTTGTTTTTAGGGACAACAGGTACTAGAATGCAAACATGAGTTAACAAGTTTTTAGCTGATTCATTTTACTTTGGAGAGTACCACCTGTTCAGTGACTTTAAAAGAGGTATTATCTTTATCTGATTAAGGGAAAAAAATCCATACTTTCAAAAACTGTAAATACCAAGTCTTTTCTGCCACCTACTGGCTATTGGTTGCAATTTAAAAAAATTTTTTGAAGACATGAAATATAAAGAACACCACAAACATTAATACACACACCATACAGTTTAAGAAGTAAAATATTATCAATAAAGTTCAAAATATCTTGTATACCCCCTCCCTTTCTGAATCTCCCTCCTCTGCAGAAATATTCATTACGAATAGGATACGTTTATCATCCCAATGTGTTTGTTTCTTCATAATTTTTCTACATATGTATATCTCTCTAAACAATACGAGCATTGTTTTGCATGTTTTTAAAGTTTATCTCAATTATATTGTTCTGTGTGGGATCTTCAGCGTGGAATCTGCTGTAGGTAACTTTTTAGACCAACATTATGAAATTCATCCATGTTAACCAGTGGAGTCATTTTCATTGTCATTTAGAATATTGTTTAATGAATATGCCTTAATTTATTTGCCCATATTTCTTCTTATGGACATTTAAGTACCTTCTAATTTTTTACTAATATAAATACTGCTTCTCTATATTCTAGAATACATCCCCCTGTGTAACTGTTGAATGTCTTAGTTAGCAACAATGTAATTTGTATTTGTCATAATGTTCACTCTTCTCCAGTGTTTCTTGTCATTGCCAAATTATGCTCCAAAATGATTGTAACGATTTATGCTCTGACCAGAAATGCATAAAGTTTCCCATTATTCCATATCCTCATTCCCACTTGATATTGTCAGCTTTCTAAATGTTTGCAGTTCTGATGGGGATGCAATTGTATTGCCAAGGTTTTTAGGTCCTGGTGGACTTTTTGCATGGAATCTATGAATCAACTGGAGGAGAACCTTTTTTATGAAGGCTTTCTATGCACAAACATATTTTATTTAGGTCATCTTGACTAAAGTTATGTAATTTTCTCTTTTAATATCTTGCACACATTTTGTTGGACTCATTTTTTAGGTATTTTATATGTTATATATTTTTAGGTATTTTATATTTTTATATATATTTTATATATTGTTTTAAAATAATATTTCCTGGTTTTTGATACTCTAACAGTACTAAATTAATGCAACTGATTTTTATATTGATTAAATTGTTTATATTGATTAAATTTTTAAATTCTTTTATTGACCTCTAATGCTTTATTGTAGGTACTTTAGGATTTTCTATGAAGATAGCATATTTTCTATGAATTTTGACCCTTTTTTCAAATTCAAAGCTAAGTTAGGGTATTTGAAAGACAGGTACTGGAATATAATGGCTGTATTAAATACAAATCAGTTTAATACCCTACAAGGTGATAAAACTGTAACTTTGGGGTTATCTCTTCTCCTGGACAGAAATATTATGCATTTATAACCCAAAAATCTGCAAGTTAGCATGCAACTTCAAAGACTGTTAGTTCTCATCAGTAATAACCAGTAATCAAACAAAAGGCAGAGTTTCTCAGGCAATTAATCTTTCAATGGGCCTGTCATATAATGCTCTGATATGACATGAAAAGGACTTTCTGTCATATTTGCCTTATTTCCATGTTTTGGATAATTTTTCTTAACAATTCTTCTAACTGCTGAATGCCTTTCTGTGCTAAGCACCCTTCTATGGAACTGAGATGGTCTTTACTTTCAGGTATCTTGCAGTGTAATAGAGAGAGACAGCCAGGTGAACACCACATTCAATGATGTACTATAGGTACTATAATCAAGTTTCCACAGGGGATACACAAAGGCAGAAGTAGTCCTACCTACTAGGAGACCAAAAATGTCAAAAGTATTTCCATGGTGCTGAGTAGAGGAGGTCATTCCAAGTACGCAGAATGATGGATCAAAGGCAAGAAGTATAACACAGTCATTTTACTTGTCATAACCACTGCTTATGGCCTTTCATTACAAGTGGCCCTGAATTGTCACTTAGCTGGGGTTTTTTATATCAACATGTCAGCAACATTATTTGCTTACAGTGGGGAAGTCCTAGGCAGAGATTGCCTTATACTTTTTTGCAAGATGTTAAGAAGTAGCCAATGGTATTTGTAAAAATCAGAAATATTGACATTTGAAACCCAGGTTCATATTCCAGGTTCATATCCCATTTGCGAACTTTTAGACCTTGAGTAAGTTAATAAGCCTCTCTCTGTAAGTCTTTGTGTGAAAGGGTCACAAGTCCATCCATCACTAGAACCATGAAGAGTAGTATTTATTTGGAAACTCAAAGGAAGAAAGCAGAATCCAGAGATCTCCTGTCCTTTTGTGTTGTACAGATAAGTGAGCTAGGTTGAATGAGAGATGGCTGCACATACCATAAAATTGTCCCAGTAGAAAGATTCCAGTCCCATAATAACACCCCATGGGGGGGAGGAACAGAAGGATTATTTATGGGGAAGCCATAATTATAGGAGCTTTCTAGATGAGGAAATGACCTTTTTAGAATGAGGGACTTCCAGATTAACCCATGGTTTCAGCCTGTCAGACCTGCTGGGTCAGCTTCTGGGGAAGCAAACTGATACACCCCAGAGCCATCTGGATTTGACTCTTCCGACCTCATCTATGATTTCAGAGCATTAACATTCAAGCCTACTTTATGAAGTTATTATGAGGCTTAAGTGTACTGTAGGTACTTCATAAATGGCAGCTGTGTGACCCATTTTACCTGAGTAAGCTTCAATAAGGCCATGTCACTTTTATTTCTCAAAGGAATCACACAAATTCACCAAGTGCAGATGAACCAATTATTTCTTTCTTGGCTCTTCCTTGTAAAGCAGGAAACTGGATGCATGCAGGCCTTCTGAAACTAAGGCAAACTGCAACCTGCCATTGTTACAGAGCTGGGGACTTCCAGGAAACTAAAGCACCCCCTTCAAACCCTATTCTTGCAACCAAGTTAGAAAGATTTCAGACATGTCACTCAGAGTAATAGGCATGAGTTTACTAAAGGGAAAGGGGACACTCTTAAGGGAGAGAGTGGATCCTCTCAGAGAGGAAGAGGGACAGTGTGCCTCTCCTGCACTCCAATTTTATTGGGGATTCCAGAAAAGTTTCCAGAGAGTCCTGACCAGGTCCACCTCTTGACTTTTGACTGACAGCAAGATGACATCAGACTTTCAAGTCCCCATTGCATGGCAACTTTAGGTCACTTTGGCCCATGTTGACCAGTTCTAATTGGATTCTTTTGTTGTTGTTGTTGTTGCTGCTGCTGCTGCTGCTGCCAGGGATTGAATCCAGGGCACTTAACCTCTGAGCCAAATCCCCAGCACTTTTATCTTTATCACCTTGATAAGTTTTGAGATCCAGTCTATGCAGAGGGTCACAAAAGTCACCCCCCTCAAGATAACTTGGATTCCTCCTACTGACATTATTTTGGGCCTACATTTCTCCTGTGGATAATAAGTAGCTTGCTGAGAAGTGTGACATAGCCTGTTCACTTAGGCCAGGCAGGGCTGCAGGTAAATTGCTTCTTAGAAAAGAAAGCATATGGGAGTGAGCACAATGGGTCCATTTTACAGAATTATTCTCTTAACCTTATGTTCCCACCTTTCTCATCTGCCTGTCCCCTAACACCATGAAAACAGGCTGCAGTCAGGGATGGACATTTCCCCCTGCTGAAGGAGTTTTGTGCTAAAGAACTGTTGCTGGGAACAGTCATATCCAAAGCAACATGGGCACTGCTCCTCTGTGACCTCTACAGCAAGTACAAACCCCCATCATAGCCACAGTGCTCCTTAACAGGGACAACCCCTCAACTCCATCTTCATCTCCATACAGGCCTCCCCATACACTTTCATTTACACACATGCTCATCTATTATTGCCTAAGCACATCCATTGTGAGTTGAGGAGGATGCAGCACCCTGGGCTGCCTCCCATCAGGGCTGATGCTCCATTTCTTCATATTGAATTTCTTGCCAGGAGCTCTGCCTGTAGAGGGCACTCAATCCCTTGGAAAGTCCTGACCATGTTGAATCCAGAGTTGTCCACAGTACTTCTCAGAGTTGTCAAGGTCATGAACAACAAAGAAAGGGTGAGAAATTGCTACAGAGTGGAGGAGACTAATTGGAACAAGTTATCTAGCTCTCTAATAAGATTATTTAAAAAAAAAAAAAAGAAAAAGAAAAGAAAGGACTAACTTCATTTAGTGTATGTGCAGCTATTTATATTGTTAGAGAGATATCAAATGACTTAGCTACAAGTATGCTAGTAAAATATTAGACAGCCATTGCTTTAATTGTCATTCTTTTTTATCAGAGCAGTGTGTTCAGGGGTCCCATGATGGACAAACTCATAAATGTCCAGGCATCTTGTATCAGATGAATATGTACATAGAGACCTACACCCTCTAAACATTTTATACAGCCTTGTGCTGCCATGCATTTCCCAAGTAAAAACAAGAGGGGGAGTAGTGATTTTTCTGGACATGAAAAACAGGCATTACAAAAGTAGAGAGAAAATCTGTGGGTTTTAAATAAATCGTGACTCTCCTTTTAGCTGATGGCCATCACTCTCAATACAATTATTCCAAGCTAAAAGCTGATCAGTTATGGAACATTCCCCCACATTCTTGGGAGAATTTAAGAAGAAGTACAAATTTCTTACACCTTGTCACCTGGGAGGGCACTATGATTTGCCTGCTTTAGCAGACTGAGTGGTTTGTTCTTCACAGTTCTTTCAAGATGGATAATATGGAGCCAGCTGACCACCAAGAGTCTACCTTAGATATCAGAAGGGAGAAGGGATTGGAGTGGTTACACTGCAAATCCCTCTGAGTACTGTATCCTAAAATGTGTTCTATTTTATTTTATTTTTTTAATTAATAATTTTTGTTTTTAATGATACCGGAAGATTTTACCCAGGGGCACTTTACTACTGAGCTACATCCCAGCCCTTTTTACTTTTTATTTGAGACAGGATCTTGCTAAGTTGCTTAAGGCCTTGCTAAATTGCTGAGGCTGTCTTTGAATTTGCAATACTCCTTCCTTAGCCTCTTGAGTCGCTGGGATTACAGATGTATCACCATACTCAGCTCTATTATTAGAGTCTAGGTATCATGAATATTTTAAAACTTTTTTTAGTTTTGTGGTGGGGATTGAACTCAGGGGTGATTTACCCCTGAGCTTTATCCCTAGCACTGAATTTGTGATCCTCCTGCCTCATCCTCCTGAGTTATTGGGATTGAGATTATAAGTGTACTATGCCTGGCATGAACATTTGAGTTGAATGGCTAAGTTAGGAAGTCTATCAGCAAACAAAGTAATTTTTTTTTTTTTGGTAGTGCTGGGGATTGAACCCAGGCCTTGTGCACGCAAGGCAGGCACTCTACCAACTGAGCTACATCCCCAGCCTGCAAACAAATTAATTTTGGCTAACTTTAGCAGAACAGAAATTACCATATTTCATCAATCCTTATATGTACATTGTTTTTCACTTTTAACATCATTTGAAGTCAGGAGCATCTCCCATTAGGTGGTGCCTTATAATTGCTATTGGCCATGAAACAATCATGACATAATTGTCAGTGTCTGAACATAGGCAGACTTGCATAATTTTCTTGTAGGCACGATGGAAAACTGAAACCCTGGACATTTGTGTCAAGAAACCATTTTAGGAGACATTTGAGGAAAAAACAACAGTCCTAATTTTTGTCTGGGAATCTTCCATTACCACCTTATGGTAAGGTTAAGAAAGTGTTAGCATCCCATCTTGAAAACCTGTATCAGGAACTTAGAAGAAACTTCAGAGGACAATAAAATGTACTCTTGTAATAAGCTCTCAATGACACAGAGAACAATAATATGTGGGAGAATACTGTTCTAGGAAAATGGAGAATAAAAGTGCAGACTGCAAGTTGCTGTAAGACCAAAGAAAATGGCAGGCAGATCCAGGATTCTACAGAGCAGAGTTTACTAGGGACTGATAAAAGTACAGTCAAAGGGTCTGGGGTTTTGGCCACGCAGTAGAGTGCTCACCTAGCATGTGTGAGGCACTGGATTCAATCCTCAGCACCACATTAAAAAAATAAATAAAGATACTGTGTTCACCTATAACTAAAAAATAAATATTTTTTAAAAAAGAATAAAAAAATAAAGTATGGTCAAGGGAGACAGCAAGGCCAGTGGATTTCCACCATTTAGGTTAGAGGGATAAGATTAAGATAGTGGTAAGGACAAAAGCGACTGCCATCTAAACTGTAATGTACGTGGATTATCTCAAGTTAATATCAAGGTGTCCTGCACATTACTGACACTGATGACATCAGGGTTCGGGCATAAAGTTCCACTCGCTACTCTAATGGTTTTGTTTTTCTATAGTATGCTGGGAAATTACATAGGGAAAATAGACCAGAACTATTCAGGAGCAACCATGACAGTTACAACTCAAGATGGCTGCAGTCAGGTTAAACTGAATCCCTAAAATATACCAAGAAATCTAAAAAGTCATATGGATGAGAATTTTTAGGAACACTTTAGACAACTTATCTTTATAATATTTTTCTTTTTATGTTTCCACAAGTGATATATCATAAGGAGTTATGTCAAATGAGTCTAAAATATCACTTTTGATGAGTATATAAATTTAAACTTCTTGTAGTAAGAAAGCATTGCATCATTATTAAACAGGCAACTATTTTTCCTTCAAAGTGGTACTGAAACGGTACTCCTATGATGGCTACAACTGATCAAAATTAACTGCAATTGACTGCTCCAGTCTTCCTCTGGAAGTTGCAAGTAATTGAACACACAAATTGATTCTGCCAGTACAATTATGTCTAGGACCAGTAAAACTGTCTTCAGCCAAATCTTATATATAATTCTATAATCTTATATATAATTTCTAATACACGTTAATGTGTTTCAGTTTATCAGTGTAAACAATCACATCGTCTTTCCAAAAGTCTTGATTTTCTTGGGCTGGGGATGTGGCTCAAGCGGTAGCGCGCTCGCCTGGCATGCGTGCGGCCTGGGTTCGACTCTCAGCACCACATACAAACAAAGATGTTGTGTTCGACGATAACTAAAAAATAAATATCAAAAATTCTCTCTCTCTCTAAAGAAAAAAAAAAACCTTTAAAAATAGTCTTGATTTTCTTATAATATTTTGCCTTTAAAATATTCTGTTTTTTTTATTTTATAAGAGAAAAAAAATGTGCAAAAAAATGGAAATTTTGAATCATTAAGAAGATTGATTAATTGATTCTATAATCTGGGTTAGGTTGTCAGCATCTACACTTATAATAAGTGCTCTCAAGTAATTCTGATATACATCAAAGCCTAAGAACAATATCCTGGTACAATACACTTACTATTCTTGATTAATAACTAATAATTTTTTTCAGATATGAAAATATTAATTCTAAAATTCATATGATATTTCAAGGAATCCAATATAATCTTGAAAAAGAATAAAGCTAGGGTACTCAATATTAAATCCCAATATTAAAACTTACCACAATGTTACAGTAATTAAAACACTGTGATACAGACAGAATAATAGACAAATTAATTAATAGCATAAAATTCAGAGTCTGGACATAAACACATATATCTGTAATCACTTTTTTTTTTTTAACAAAAGTAGCAAGACTATTCAATAAAAGAAAGAATAGAGCCAGGCACTGTGGTGTGTACCTATAATCCCAGCCACTCAGAAGACTGAGGCAGGAAGATTGCAAGCTTAAGGCAAGTCTTGGCAATTTAGGAAGACCTTGTCTCAAAATTAAAGTGGGGATGGGCACTGAGGATGTAGTTTAGTGATAAAGCACTGCTAAGAACACAGAGAGAAAGAAAATAGTCTTATAAACAAATGGTGCTGGTACAAGGGGGTGTCCACAAACAAAAGAATCAATTTCAAACATAAACTTCACACCACACACCAAAATTAATTAAAAATGGATCAAAGAGATAAATGTAAGTTTATAAAACTATAAAATAAGGGACAGTAGTAAAGTTCATGCTTAGCATGTGTGAGATCCCAAGCACAAAACAAAACAAGAAGAGAAGAAGAAGAAAGAAAGAAAGAAATTAGAAAAATAATAATAAACTAAATCCAAATTTGGTAGAAAAAGAGGAAATAATATATATTAGAACAGAAATAAGTGAAATAAAGACTAGAAAAATAAAATATCTTAGTTTTTCTTTTTCTTTTTCCAAAAAGATAAACAGAATTGGCAAATCTTTAGCTAGACAAACTAAAGATTTTTTTTTTCTCTTGAGTTGCAATCTTGCTATTCTGGCCAGGGTGGTCATGGGCTCAAGTGATCCTCCTGCTTCAGCCTCCTGAATAGGTATGGTGACACAGGCATGTGTCACAGGCATAGCTAAGACAGTTTTATTTGAAAGAAGATTCAAACAAATAAAATAAAAAATGAAAGAGGAGACATTACAACTGATATACAAAGGATCTTTTAAAAAGACTAATATAAACAATTATACATGAACAAAATGGATAACCTGAAAAAATAGATAAATTCCTAGAAATGTAAAACTACCAAGAGTGAATACTGAAGAAATAGAAAGTCTGAACAGAGTAACATGTAAGGAATTTGAATCAGTAATAAAAATGTCTACCATCAAAGAAAATCCTAGGAGCAGGTGGCTTACTTGCTGAAATCTACCAAATATTAAAAGAAAAAATACCAACCACCCCAAACTGTTCCAAAAATTTGAATAGGAAGTAATTCCAGACTCATTGTACAAAGACAACATTACTCTTTTTTTTTTTTAAAGAGAAAGTGAGAGTGAGAGTGAGAGACAGTTTTTATGTATATTTTTTAGTTTTTGGCGGACACAACATCTTTGTTTGTATGTGGCGCTGAGGATCGAACCTGGGCCGCTCGCATGCCAGGCAAGCGCGCTACCACTTGAGCCACATCCCCAGCCCAAGACAACATTACTCTGATACCAAAACCAGACAAGGACAATAAGAAAAGAAAATTTAGACCAATATTCCTGATGAACATACATACAAAAATTCTAAGCAAAATACTAGTAAATCAAATTAAATAGCATACCACAGACTATCCACTATGACCTATTGGAATCTATCACTGAAGTCAAGGATGGTTTGATTTATACAAATTGATAATGAAATGAAATACCACATTAACATAACAAAGGACAAACCATATGATTATTTCTATAGATACAGAAAAAAGCATTTGACAAAATTTGACATTGTTTCATGGAAAAATCTGTCAACAAATTATATATAGAAAGACTGTAACACAACATAATGAAGGCCATATATGAAAAATCTCATAGCTAACATCATATTCAATGATGACACGTTGAAAATGTTTCTGTTAAGATCAGAAACAAGACAACAATGCTTACTTTTCACCATTTCTATTCAGTATAGTACTGGAAGTCCTAGCCAGAGCAATTAGTCAAAAAAGAAATAAAAATCATCCAAATTGGGGGTGGGGGGGGCAAAATAATCTCTGTGGATAACATGATCTAATGTATAGAAAACCCTAAAGACTCTACCAAAAGAACTATTAGAACTGATAAACTCAAGTAAAGTTGCAAGTTACAAAATCAACATACAAAAATCAGTAGCATTTTAATACACTAACAATAAATTAACCCCCAAAAGAAAAGAATTCCACTTAAAATAGCTACTCAAAAACAATAAAACATTTGGGAATAAGTTTAAGCAAGGAGGTGAAAGATCTGTATGCCGAAAACTATAAAACACTAATGAGAGAAATGGAACACAAATAAATGTGAAGATAACCCATGTTTATGGATTGGAAGATTTAATATTGTTAAAATGACCAGACTACCCAAATTGACCTATTCAGATTCAGTGTAATCTTTATCAAAATTCAATGAAAATTTTTCACAGAAACAGGAAAAAGATCCTAAAACTCGGCCTGGAGATGTGGCTTAAGTGGTAGCGCACTTGCTTGGCATGCGTGCAGCCCGGGTTCGATCCTCAGCACCACATACAAACGAAGATGTTGTGTCTGCCAAGAACTAAAAAATAAATATTAAAAAAATTCTCTCTCTCTCTCTCTCTCTCTCTCTCTCTCTCTCTTTCTCTCAAAAAAAAAAAAAAAAGATCCTAAAACTCATATAGAACCACAAAAGCTGCAGAATATCCAAAGCCATCTTGAGAATAAGAAAAATTCTGGAGTTATTACATTACCTGCCTTTAAAAATCTACTGTAATCCTCAAAACATCAGAATAGTGAGGCCCAAAAAATAAATCCATGTATTTATAGTCAATCAATTTTTGACAGATGTTAATCCAGGCTCTCCATAGAAACACAAATAGGAGATTTTACACACAAACACACATGGTGGTGATGTTTATTATGGGAATTGGTTTATACATTTCTGAAGGCTGAGAAGCTATATAATATGTTGTCTTGTTAGATGAGAACCAGGGAAGTCAGGAGTAGAGCTTACTCCAAGCCTAAAAGCCTAAGAAACAAGGGAGCATATGGTGTAACTCTTGTCCAAAAGTGAAAGCCTGAGAATCTGGGGTGCCACTGGTACAAGTCTTAGAGTACAAATGCCAGAGAACCTGGTATTCTGACACCAATGGGCAAGACATTATGGGTTTTTCAGTTCCAGAAGAGAGAGAAAAATTCCTTTGCCTTTGCCTTATTGTTTTACCTGTGCTCTCAACTGATTGGATAGTGTCTACCTACATTGGGTGAGGTTGGAATCTTCCTTACTCAGTCCACTGATCCAAATGCTGATCTCTTTCAGAAACATCATTGGAGACATATCTATAAATAGCTATCTGGACAACCTCAATCCAGTAAAGTTGGAACATAAAATTAACCATCACAAATCTACCCTTTTTCTACTTGGTACTCATATATGTCTCCTTAAACCATTCTTTTTTTTAATATTTATTTTTTAATTGTAGATGGACACAATATCTTTATTTTATCTTTATGTGGTGCTGAGGTTTGAACCTGACATCTCATGTGTGCTAGGCGAGCACTCTACCACTAAGCCACAACCCCAGCCCCTCCTTAAACCATTCTTAATCTGCAAACAAAGATTATACCAAGATCATAGTTCTATGTAACATGATAAAATTTAAAATTATCCTACAGGGGCTGGGGATGTGGCTCAAGCGGTAGCGCGCTCGCCTGGCATGCGTGTGGCCCGGGTTCGATCCTCAGCACCACATACAAACAAAGATGTTGTGTCCTCTGAAAACTAAAAAATAAATATTAAAAAATTCTCTCTCTCTCTCTCTCTCTCTTTAAAAAAAAAATTATCCTACATAAAACTGAAAATGCACAATCCCTTCTCCAGAAGAGCAGGTGAAGATCTTGAGTGGTGTTTATTCTTCTGATATCCTGTAACTTAAATACTATATGTGAAATTAACAATATTTAAATAGTTATATAAAGTCAAAACTTCTTGTTACATGATAAAAAAAATACAAAAGAAAACACAAATATTTGCTCAATATATGTATAGATACCCACATATTCTCGGCTGGGCGCAGTGGCGCACACCTGTAATCCCAGTGGCAAGGGAGGCTGAGGCAGGAGGATTGCAAGTTCAAAGCCAGCCTCAGCAAAGGTGAGATGCTAAGCAATTCAGTGACCCTGTCTCTAAATAAAATATAAAATAGGGCTGGGGATGTGGCTCAGCGGTCAAGTGCCCCTGAGTTCAACCCCTGCCCTGCCCCCCAAAATTGATACCCACATATTCTTAACAAAATAGAGAGGAAATATTCGTGACAATTATAGACCTTGTTTCTAGAACTGGTCACATGATTGTACCTGGTATTTATACTCATTCTGTGTTCCCTTTGCCTTCAGCAAGCATTTTCACTGCATCTGACTCTTCACAAGGTACATGACCCAAATTGCATTCTTAAAGGGTCTGGTCTATCTTAGTTCTGCCTGGACTGAGTTGTGGTTTCTCTTTGATCTTAATAACGGCATGGCAATACTAAGATATGCTCTAAGGAGTCTCCTGTATTACAGTCACCCTTATCTCCATTGTGGAGTAGCAGTCTAATTTTCCCTGGTAACCAGGATCAGTCACCTCAGTGGACACTATAGCTCCATTCTTGGCCTGTTGACTCAGATGCATGGGAAGCCTTAAGTTGCCAGGCAGTAGTCATAACTTCCAATTCAATTAAATCATTGTGTGTCTCCCTCTGGAACTAAGGTATCTAGGCCAACAGAGCATAAAGTTGGAGGACCAGGAAGCAAAAATTTTGCTAGTAGGTCACTAGGGGTAGTGGTGAGTGATGTCACTCCCATTTCCATCCTTTATTTTGTGGGCCCATGGATCCTGGTCCCAGAATTCACAGAGGAACAGTATCATATATCCGACAAGATTTAATGCACATACAGCCTCAGGAGAACCTTGCCCATCCCTACAAGGTAAGATCACCGAGTTGGCTCAGTAACTGCATCTTCGTAAGGCAATGTCACCATTCTATCAAGCTCGCTACTTCTGGATGGTGAGAAAGTAAATAAGACCAGTGACATAAGTATGAGCCCATTCATTGCCCATCACTTTAGCTGTAAAGTGAATCCTTTGGCCAGAAGCAATGCTGTGTGAAATGCCACGAGATGGACAAGGCATTCTGTAAATCCCTAGATGGTCATTTTGGTAGAAGTATTACATGCAGGGAAGGCACGTCACATCTGTATCTAGAGCAGGTCCCTATTCCACTAAAGACAAAACAGCACCTTCCATGATGGAGGTGATACTAAAAGTAATCAACCTGCCACTATGTATCTTACTGATCAACCTGGGTAACCGTGAGGTGACACATGGGGAGCTCAGTGTTGGTCTCTGTTCCTGGAAGATTGGGCACTCTGCTGTGGCCATAGCCAGGTCAGCCTTGGTGACTGGGAGCTTATGTTGCTAAACCCTAATGCCAATCACAGTTGTAAAGGGCACAAATCACAAACATGATAATCCCAAATGTTGAAATCCTGAAAGATTAAAATCCTTAATATCCAAAACCCTTAAATCACAATCCCAAAAGATTAAAAAAAAAAAAAAAACTGGGGGGAGGGTACCGGAAGATTGAACTCGGAGAGGGGCACTTGACCACTGAGCCACATCTCCAGCTCTATTTTGTATTTTATTTATAGACAGGGTCTCACTGAGTTGCTAAGTGCCTCACTTTGCTGAGGCTGGCTTTGAACTCGACATCCTCCTGCCTCAGTCTCCTGAGTGGCTGGGATTACAGGCATGCACCACCATACCTGGCTACAAAAGATTAAATTTTGAATATTGAAATTCTGAAGGCTGCAATCCCCAAAAAATGCAATTTTTTTTTTTTAGTTGTAGATGGACACAATACCTTTATTTTATTTATTTTTATGTGGTTCTGGGGATCGAACCCAGTGCCAGTGCCTCACGAATGCTAGGTAAGTGCTGTACCACTGAGCCACAATCCCAGCTCCAAAATGCCATTCTCATTGTAAAAAAAGGGGTAGAAGCCAGAAGCTGGGCAAGGTGGCACACACTTGTAATCCCAGTGGCACAGGAGGCTGAGACATGAGGATTGCAAGTTCAAAGCCAGCCTAGCAACTCATTGAGACCCTGTCTCTAAATGAACTATAAAATAGGGTTGGGGATGTGGATTGTGGTTGAGTGCCCCTGAATTCAATCCCCAGTATCCCCCCCCCAAAAAAAAAGTGGGAACACACATGCCCTGCTCCGTCCTGTCTCTCTGTGTGTGAATCCCACAACAAAGTTTAATCCATTTTTACATTATGTAATTACTGATAAAAAAGACTTCTATTATTTTGATATTTATTTTATATATGTCTTATAGTTCTCTCCCCATTTCCTACATTACTATTTTCTTTTCTTTTTGCTTGATTTTAGTAAAATATTTTAGTTCCCTTCAAATTTTCTCCTGTGTAATTCTGTACCATTTTTCTGTGGTTGCCATGGCGATTACATTTAACATTCTAAAGTTATGACACACTAACTTGAACTTGTATCAAGTTAGTATATTAATGTCAATAATATACAAAACTCTACTTTTTTATAACTCTATCTCCATCTTTTTGAGTTATTGATGTCACAAAATTACATCTTTATATATTTTGTGTCAAAAAACAAACCTAATAATGGCTTTTTGATGCAATTAAAAATTATATAGATGAATTTTAGTATGAAAAACAGTAGGGAGATTCCTCAGAAAACTTAAATGGAACCACCATTTGACCCAGCTATCCCACTCCTCAGTTTATACTCAAAGGACTTAAAAGCAGCACACTACATTGACACAGCCACATCAATATTCATAGTGAAGGGAAAGCTAGGAACTAGAGACGGATAAGAGAGACCGAAACCAGGCAGAGACACATAGGAGAGTTTATTTGTCAGAGCTGACAAATAAAGACCATCTCTCTATAGGAAAGAGAGGGCCAAGACAGCCTTGGGTTCCAGACTTTTATGAGGGAGGCTCAGGAATCAGAGCTGTGTGGGTCCTCATGCAGGCAGTTAAGGGTTGAGTTGGTATGAGGGAGTGGTGAGCCTTTCTCAGAACCGACTTTGGGCGGGAAATCAAAACTTTTTCCTTAAAATGGTGGCTGTCACTTAAGATGGCCGTCCAGACACTAAGCAAGGAACTTATATACAGCAGCTCGACTCACAATAGCGTAATTATGGAACCAACCTAGGTGTCCTTCAACAGCTGAATGGTTAAAGAAAATGTGCTATATATACAGTAGAATATTACTCAGCCTTAAAGAAGAATGAAATTATAGTATTTGCCAGTAAATGAATGAAGCTGGAGAATATCATGCTAAGCAAAATAAGCCAATCCAAAAAATCAAAGGCTGAATGTTTTCTCTGATATCCAGATGCCAATTCATAATAAGGGGGTGGGTGGGGACTAGGGAAGAATAAAGTTACTTTGGATTAGACTGAGGGGAATGAAGGGAGGGGAGGAGTATAGGGGTAGAAAGGATAATAGAAAGAATCTGAAATTTTTTCCCCATGTATACATGAATATGAAGCCAGAATTACACAGGCGGTCAGTATAGATAGGTAAATCCAGTCAGGTTGGATCAAGGAGGCCAACTTTGATTGAGTCTGCAAAGTTGGAGACTGTTCCCTGAGGGATTGAGATGTTAATTCCTTCAGAGCCCTTCCTCCACCCTTAAGAAGAAGCTGCCCCTGCTCCAACCTGTTGCCAAGGTAACCTGTCCCAGTAATTTCCCCTCCATACAGGGAGCTGTGAGGTTGTTCTTGTGTCTTTGGCTACTTCATCCTGCCCTTCCCCCTTCAGCCCACCTGCTCCCATCTTTGGGCCCTCCCACCAAGCATTCCTGGGCCTAGTCACAGATGCAGGAAGTAGAAAGATAAGGGAAAGAGGGCAGGAGAACAAAGGAAGCCTAGGACATACAAAAAAGGCAGAACACCTCACCTCTTGGGATACCGGCTATGGCCCCCTTCTCCCGCCCTGGAGAAGTCTCTGTTACCCCTTTTTAATTAAACCCTGCTTTATATGCTTGCCTCGGCGTGCTTCTCTAATGTTCAAACTTCAACATGTGGGGAAGCAAGACTCATCACTGATATCTGGCGCTATCAACTCTACAACTGGTGTGATTCTACATGTACAACCAGAAGAATGAGAAATTATACTCCATATGTACGATGTGTCAAAGTGCATTCTATTGTCATGTATAAATAATTAGAACAAATTAAATATATATATAGAAAACAAAATCTGGAGTTACGAACCAAAGTTATAATACTACTGTAACTGAAAGTTGGTCCTTGTCTCCAATGCCAATTAATGTCAATTTAATAATGAGGACATGATTTTGAGAAATAGGGAAAAGAAGTTTTATTGCTTTGCTAGCAAAGGAGAAACAGGGGACGACTCCTGTTCCAGAGCCTGTATTTCTGCCCACTAGGGAAAAAGAGGGTGTTTCTATTCAAAGGCTATGTTCCAAGTGTGTCCTGGCAGGGGGCCCAAGGGGGCGGTGGTGACGTGCTAGAATTAACTTGTTCTTTTGGGAGGTATTCACTTCCTAGATCCTCTGGCAGATATCTTCTTGGGGTGGGGGGGGGGAGCACTGGTAATTTAAGTAATCTCGTTTCCTGCCCCCAGGTTAGGGAGGGGGAGAGGGAGAAGAGGAAAAGAAAAACATGTTCTTTAAAAAAAAATAAGCCTCAGAGCCTCAGAGGGCTATATTCAAAAGGTGAACCACTGTTGTACTACTAGACCTTAAACTAATAATTGTTTTCTTTTAAATATATTATTAGTCTCTGCAATCATACAGAAAACAAAACAACAACAGAAAGGTGTTACAAGGCCTTGTTACAATAATACTAGATTTTACAACTACCCGTGTATTTACTTTTACCGAGATCTTTATTTCCTCCTACAGCTTCAAGTTCATGCCTAAGCGTCCTTCTATTTCAACCTGAAGGACTCCCTTGAGCATTTCCTGATGGGCAAGACCAGTGTTAATGAACTCCCATATCTTTTGTTTATCCTGAAATATCTTAATTTTTCCTTGTTTGAAAAAACACTGCTGGGAAAAATGAAACAAAACCAGACAACAACAAATAGTGCTGGGGATTGAGCCCAGGGCTTCATACATTCTAGGTAATTGCTCTACTCCTGAGGTAATTGCTCTACTCCTGACTTCTCCCTCACTTTTAAAGGACTGTTTGATGGATATAGGATTCTTGGCTGACAGCTTTTTTCCTTTTGGCATTTTGAATATATCAGCCCGCCTTCTGTCCTCCAAAGTTTCTGATAAGAAATCTGCTGATAATTTTATGATGAGGTATGTATGTAATTATGGGATAATTAAGTAAGATTTCTCACATGATGAGTTCTCTCTTGCTCTTTCAAGATTATCTCTTTGTTTTTGTCTTTTGACAGTATGACTCTAAGGTTTATAATGATGTAGGACAGCTAGGCTGGACACTGAGGAATTAGCAGGAAGCAGGTTTATTGGCTGCAGCTGGTCCAGAGGGGACTTTCACCTAAGTCAATTCATCCCTCTGAACCCCAAGTCCAGAAATTTTTAGAACTTTATACCCAGTGTGTAGGGGGAGGGAGGATCAGAGGTTCACAATTTGCAAAAGTCTACATAAAACTAGTTTTTTTGTTTGTTTTGTTTTTTTTGTTTTAAATGCAGCTGGTAAGTAACCCAAGCCTGGATACAAAAATAAACCAAGAATACTCTCTTGTGAAAATTAGTGCTTGGGAAAGGGAGGGTTCTCCTCCCCCAGCTGACTTTCAAGTAAGCTAATTAGCACCATTCACTCTTACCTCTTTACCAGATTGTAGAGGACTTTCCCTAGGATCTAACTATTTTCCTTTGAAGTGTAAATACTCCTGTGAAGGCTCCAGGCCCAAGGCTAGAGCTTTTGTAAACCCACTTCCCATCTGAAAACTCTTACAAACCATCATATATTGTTTTAGATTAGAAAATTTATGACACTAGATAGCCTATAAATGTTCTGAAAAACTAATAAGGGGTGCTCAGAATGTGGAGTGCTGATCTCTTCTGTGCCAATGGCCAAATTTAGTTATTGCAAGATAGAACAACAGGAAATAGAAAGCCTAACTATATTTGAACTCTTTTGCAGAAATTCTTGTTCATAGTCCAAGAACAACCATGGTAAGGGTCTCTGAAGAAGCTTAATTAAGATTTTCTGGGGAGAAGGGAGTGCCACTACAATGATATGTTTTAATGTGGATCTCTGAATTCCTCCTAATTGACGTTTACTGAGATTCTTGGATGTTTATATTCATGTCTTTCATCAAAATTGGGATATTTTCAGCCATTATTTCTTCAAATAATCTGTCACTTTCATTTTTTCTTCTCCTTCTGAAACTCCCACATGTATGGGTTCCCTAGGTAGTTCTTAGACTTTGTACATTTTCTTTCAATATTTTTTCTTTCTGTCCTTCAGACTTGATCATTTCAATTGTATTTTGTTCAAGTATGCCGATTCTTCTACCTATTCAGATTTCCCTTTGAATTCTTCTACTGAATTTTTCATTGCAGTTATACTTTTCAGTGCCAGGATTTCTTTCTTGTTTCATTTTAGGGTTTTCTATATTTTTAATTGATATTTCCATTTTGTTTACACATTATTTTCTTGACTTTTTCACGTCTTTCTTCTGTTATCTAGGTCCTTGTCCTCAATGCCAATTCAATAATGAGGATATCCTTTTGATAAAAAGGAAAAAGGTTTATTGTTTTGCTAGAAAAGGAGAAGCACCCAGAATTCCTATCCCAGAGGCTGAGATTCTTCCCTTCTGGGAGAACGCAGGTTTTTTTTAAAAGAAGAGATTCTTTCCAGGTGTTCCCAGTGGGGGTTTGTAATTCACTTGTTAATTTGGAAGATAGCCATTTTTTAGACCTTCTGGGTGCCATCCTTGAAGTCTGAATTACTTGATTCCTGTCTTGGGTGTAAAGATAATCCTCTTCCTGCCCCAAGGTTAGGGAGGAAGAGAGAGCAGAGTGAAAAAAAAAAAAGTCTATATAAAAATGAACTTTTTTTTTTTTTTCTGCAGTGCTGAAGACTGAACCCCTTGACCTCACACTTGCTATGCAAGAGTTCTGCCACTGAGCTATCATCTACAACCACAAGACTGGGATCCTAATTATCCATGTTTGTATAAATATGTGATAATATACTCTACTATTATGTATAACTAAGAAGAACAAATAAAAAATTAGTATTAATAAGATGAAAATATTGATGAAATTCAAACTAAAAATAAATAAAATGATTAAAATTATAAGATTCATGTTATGTGAGAAACCAGCCTCTACCTCAGAGCAAAGCTTGTCCAAGGAAGGGGGCGTGACCCTTGTCCTTGGAAAAACCAACAGAGCACTCCTAGGCACATACCCACCCTGCTGAGTTGTTTATCTACAAATAATGGGAGAGATCTGCTGCGCCTGGTGTCCCTGACTCTGTCAGGCTAGGTGAGAACCCATAGAAACCTCCTAGCAACCACCAATCAGCATGAGACAGGGAAAATAGCTGGGATGTCAGAAGACCCCCAGAGTTTATGGTGGTTGATAATATGTTGGGAAACCATGTAGTTCAGCAAGTACTCCCCTCTTGGCTTAAACCAATCAGTTCAAAGGAATCCCCCTCTTGTACTAACCAATTACCCTTACCCAACTTGTTCCTGCCAGTGAATGTGCTAATCATGTTTTAGAGTTGTTTTATGATTTTTCCGTGGTGTGTGATGATTTGCTAACGGATGCTATGATGTATGTGAAGTGCCTGCCTTCCCCAAAGACTGTATAAAACTGCTGCAAACACTGGGCCTGAGGGCCTCTCAGCATCACCAGTTGCTGTGTGTGAGCAGAGGACCTAACTAGCTCTCAATAAACACCTCTTTGCTGCTTACATTGATCTTGGTCTCTGGTAGTCTTTGGGGGTCCCGAACTTGAGCATAACATATGTAGATTTCATAATGACAAAAGTGGAGATAAACCAAGCTCCAATATAAGTAAAATTTTCTTATTTTTCTCCCTTAAAAATATTAAAAATTTATTTATTTGTTATCGGAACTAAATTGAAATATCAGAAATCAAATCAAAATTGACATTAAAAAAATAAAAATAAGCCTCAGTGGCGGAACAGTGAGGGTTATACTGAAGGCATGAGGTGACCTGTCTTTACACTTCAATTTGCAATTATCTTTAAGGTGGTTATTATAATGCCCTTGTTTAATGGAAATTGTTAGCACAAATGATTGAGCTGGGTGCAGACTTCAAGGATCAGCAAAGCCTTTATTCAGCAGTGGTGTCATGCTTCTCATGGACCCACTTTCCTGATGGAAAGTGAACCCTTGGCCAAAGTGGGAGTCTGTGCTTATATAGGTTACACTAAGAGGTAACTTTCTTTCTATCTATCTGTCTATCGTTGTAGATGGATAGCATGTCTTGATTTCATTTGTTTTATTTTTATGTGGTGCTAAGGATCAAACCCAGTACCTCACCATGCTAGGGGAGTGCTCTGCCCCTGAGTTTTATTGACAGCGCATGTCAGTTTGGGCGCTCAGGGGAACAGGCTTGTGAGAATTTTGAATTTTTTTTTTTTTTTTACTGGGCAATATTTTTACTTGGAGAAGAATGGAGGGTTTGGGGGTCAGCGTTCAATGATTATCTCTTTCCAGGGATTACAGCATGGGCCACCGTGACGGCTGGCTTTTGTTTTGTCTTGTTTTTTTATATATATATATATATATATATATATATATATATATATATATATATATATATTCAGAAAAAAATATATATATATTTTAGTTTTTGTCGGACAAAACGATGTTTGTATGTGGTGCTGAGGATCAAACCCGGGCTGCATGCATGGCAGGCGAGAGCGCTACCGCTTGAGCCACATCCCCAGCCCTTGTTTTGTCTTGTTTTGTTATGAATTGCCTCTGTGCCTGAAATCAGCCTGAGGTGTAGACTGCACTTTCCCTTGGGTATGCACATTGACTTTATAATTTCCCCATATGTGAAGTTGTTTTTGAATGTCCTAACTTTAATGCCTGGCTCCCAAGAGGGGTTTAAAAAAAAAAGTGGGAGCCGGGAGGTGCCAAATCTAATTTCTGGACCTCACTTCTATAGGGGAGGGGTTTGCATCTGTGTGTGGGGGGGTGCAACTGTCAGATAAGGAAAATGAAAAACCCCCAAATAGTGCAGACTGGGAAAAGGAAGTGAAAAAGAAAGCCACACATTGATAGTATTGATCCTTTCCTGCATGAAACTCCATTCCTTCCAGGTGACAAAAAAAGCCCTGGGGAGAACGAGTCCATCATACCTAGAATGACAGTCTCTGAGAAGAGACTTAAGCATTGATCTCTCCCAGAACAAATTATTTCCAGTTGCTGGCGGCAGACCCCCAACACTATACCTTGCCCAGTAAAAACAGGTCCCAGATACTGACTGCTGACCCCAACTCCTCCACTGCCCAGTAAAAACAAAAAACCCAAATTCCTGAGTGGTCAAACTGACACATTCATTAATTAATAAAACAGAACCCAAATTACTGAGTGCCCAAACTGACAAACTTCTCGCTCACATCCTGCATGGGCAAGGGAGGGGGTTCTCCTCTGGAAGGATGCGCTAGCTGAGAAATAAAAGCTACGGAAAAAAGTACTACAGAAATAGGACACAGAAATATAGTTTCAGAATGGGGGCAGCGACCGGCCAACCTGACCAGATGGGTACAGTTCTGACAAAGAAGGGAGACCGCAAGCTTGCTTTATTTATATCAGAATAGATTAAATGGACTCGATAGAAAGTTCTTCACCTAAACAGGATACAGGTGGGGGCAGGTAGGCCATCGGTTTCTAATGGGTCACGCCCATCTCGAGTGCTTCAGAAGATCTTTTTGGGCAGAGCAGAGAGGAAGTTCACTTGTATCAGGCAGCTTTAATAGCGGGAGTGCCACTATAAGTTCCCAAATAACGGATTCTACCCCCTCATGGGCTTCAATGCTGAAAAAGTCCTCGCTCTTTTCATGGGCGGATTCCCACACACGCAAGTCATTTCTCAGTATAACCAGCATAAGCCCAGACTCTTCCTTTGGCCAGTGGCTTTTTTTTCCACCAGGAAAGTGGATCCATCAGAGGTGTCATTCTGTTTCTGCATGAAACTCCATTCCTGAATAAAAAGCTGAGTGCTAACAGCAACAATGGCTGCCCCAGTGCACTTGCACCTCCGTGATTAGAAGCAACAGTAATAATTAGACACAGATGCCTGGTACTTGGTGGGCAGGGTTCTTATTTGACCTGATTTTCATAAGTCATTTACAAACTGCTCCTGTAGCTTTTGCACTTTCTGCCATAGGGCTGGGGGCGGGGGGTGAAAAATTGTAAGTTGCCACTGAGCTAAGAGTTGAATTCAACTGAAGCTGACCCTGTAATTTGCCATTCAAGCCTTCTCTTGGTTTCAAGCATTCAAAAGACTAGAGTTCCAAAACAGTTTCAACACATAGATGATGACGACTATTTTTGTCTGTGTGGTGATATTTTCCTGGTATTTCCTATGACCCTGCCATTTCCCCAGAATCTCCCCACACACACACCCCTTTTCTTTTATCCTCTGTAAAGAGCTGGGGATGGAACCCAGCTTTACTACTGAGTTACATTCTCTTTTTCATTTTTTAAAAATGTTTTTAGTAAAAAAAATTAAAAATTATATATATATATATATATATATATATATATATATATATATTTTAGAGAGAGAGAGAGAGAAAGAAAGAAAGAATTTTTTCAATATTTATTTTTAGTTTTCTGCGGACAAAACATTGTTTTTGTATGTGGTGCTGAGGATCGAACCCAGGCCGCACGCATGCCAGGCGAGTTTATATATATATATATATATATTTTTTTTTTTTTTTTTTTTTTTACTTTTTATGTGCTTCTGAGGATCGAACCGAGTGCCTCACATGGGCTAGGCAAGTGCTCTACCACTGAACCTCAGCCTCTCCTTTTTAATTTTGAGATAAGTCTTGCTGAATTGCAGAGACTGACTTTGAATTTATGATCCTCCTGCTTCAGTCTCCCAAGTGGCTGGGATTACAGGAGTATATCGGTGCATCTGGTTTACTTTCATTTTTGAGAGTTTTGCTACAGATAAATTTGACAAAAAGTTTTTCCTTTAGCACTCTGTCATTTGACTGCTTTCTGGTCTAATTTTTTTTTTTTTCCTAATAAGCCACAACATTAATCTTGTTGTGGTTCTCAGGTATACAACATCACTCTTCTCCTACTGCTTTAAAAAAATTTTTTTTAAACATTTTTATTACATGTCTGGGCGTGGATCTCTGAATTTATCTTGTTTGGTATTCATTAAGTTTCTTGTGTGCTTTGTGTATGTGTATTTCATCAAACTTGAGAATGATTATTTCTTAAATTTTCTTCTGCTCCTTCCTCTCTCCCCGCCCCCAGCCCCTTTCTTCTTTTGGTACTCCACTTACTCATATGTTGGTGTGTTTAACAATGCTACACATTTCTGAGGCTTTGTTTATTTCTCTTTTTTTCATCTCTACTCTTCAGATGGCATAATCTCTACCTTTAAGTTTGCCGATTTTTGTTCTATCAGTTCAAACTAGTGTTGATTCCACTAATGAATGTTTTATTCTGGTTAATAACAACTCTAGAATTTCCATTTTTTCCCCTCACATTTTTATCTCCTTATAGTTTTTTTTTTTTTTTAAATAAGGTATTGAGGATTAAACCCAGGGTTTCTTAACCACTGAGCCACATCCCCAGCCCTGTTTATTTTTTATTGGAGACAAGGTCTCCAAGGTCTTGTTAAGTTCCTTAGGGCCTTAAGTTACTGAGGCTGGCCTCAAACTGGCCATCTTCTCATTCTCTTGCCTCAGCTTCCCAAGTTGCCACAATATAGGCATGTGCCATCATGCCTGGCTTCTTTCTTTCTTTTTTAACAGTAAGGCTTATTTATGAATTAACATCAACAATGAAAATAAATGAGCTATGTTTCCATGAATAAACAGATAAAATTTAAAAACATGTCGAGTGAAGTTTTAAAAGATATACTCAGGGCTGGGGCTATAGCTCAGTGGCAGAGCACTTGCCTCCCACTTGTGAGGCACTCAGTTCCATCCTTAGCACCACATAAAAATAAATAAAATAAAGGCATATTGTCCATCTACAACTACAAAAAAAAGAAAAAAAGAAAAGAAAGATATGCGTAGATAGTTGTATAACATAAAAACAATTGATACATAATTTTTATAGATATATTTTGTATCATTGTTATTTGCCTACTCAATGTTTGCTGCTATGCTCTTACCACAATGGCAAAATTATTAAGAACACACAACAGGTATAAGATCAGTATACACTTAAATTCTTTTTTAATTCAAGACTTCAATTTTAGAATGTGACAGTTCAAACTAAGTAGGAGGTCAAAGTAAAGTTTATAGTTCCATAAAGAAATACTTCTTTAATTAGAGTGGCAACTGATTCTATTTTTATCTAGAAACCTATTTTAAAGAATTTAAGCAGAATATTTGCTTAAAAGTGAACAGAGAAAGGATCACCACTTACCAAAGATGTTATAAAAGGGAATCATACAGGGTTTGATGATGAGTCTTCAAGAATTTCTACACTACTTTGACTCTAAAGCCCTGTGAGATTTTCCATGTCTCCCAGCAGTTCTGAGAAACAACTGCTTCTTGCTATTTCTTCCAAATTGTCACACATAAATGGATATTTTAGTATTTTACTATACGCACTTAAATTTCAACTTTCAGAATACGCTGCAATTCACATTTCTTTTCTCCCCATTTCAGACTGACTTTTTCCCTACTTTTTTTCAGACTGAGTTCCACTATACTTGACCAGGACTTATTTTAGCCTAAATGTTTTACTTTTCTTGGAAATGTTATAAACAATAGATAAAATGAATTTTAAAAACATTCAACAAATCAGGCACAATGGCACACTCCTGTAATCCCAGCTACTATGAGGCCATGGTAGGAGAACTGCAAATTTGCAATCAGCAATGGTAAATTTAAATTCATTCCCAGAAAGGGGGGGTGGGGAACAAAACAAAACAAAAAAAAAAAAAAAAGAAAAAGAAAAATCAACAAGATGTTAAATTGTTCCACCTCAAATTCAGAAATAAGCATGTACATTTCAAACATGTAAATACAAGCTGTTGGTACATGTGTTGCTTACTCAGTTAGATACAAATGGGGATTTACATCTGTCATAAAGACAACAGCTTCAAATTAAATAACGCTAAATAATTATGATTACCACATTTATAATCTAACCTAGATTCTTGGTTTTGGACAAATACACACACACAGTCTTTTATGTAGAAGACAATTTAGGTTAAAGATACACACTTTGAAAAAATATTTACCCAGTTTTCCAGGAATTGCTAGAGATGAAATATGAAAACAAACTATTTGAAGACTTTGAAGCTTCTAAAAAACGGTTGCGTTCCATCAGAAACCAATGAACGTGCTCTCATTCATTGCAGTCCTAAATATTGTTATCAGACTATGTAAGTAATCTAAACATTATTTTCTATTTTTGAGATATTGGTTCACAAAGAATCAAATCTCCATGAATCAAACTGCTACCTACAGGTAGCATGGCAGTGAATAACAATAAAAATCAGTTCTATAAAAAACACTTTTTAACATCCTTGTTTTATCTCTTACTATTGTCTTAAAAAAAAAAAAAGTCTGTTACTCTTCAACTATCTCAGTGTATCTTTAAGTATAAAAGTGATAATTTTAGTTGGAATAATTATTCTAAATCTAAATAATTTCTACAGCAATATTTTGTACTCAGAACATGTTTTCATTTCAAATATATGTAAAATTTCTCACAAAATTAGAATACAACTCACAGTTTGAGCAGAAACTGCAGTAAATCTCAACATTTAGTAAAATAAACATTACGTATTAGGTTGCTTTTGAATATAAATCATTCATTTAAGTAGGTGGGATATAATTTCTAACATGTTACAAGTGAAAAACTAATTTTTTATGTGAAGTCTGGACCAAAATCAATTAGTTAAACACAAGAGTACCATGTCATTATACAAATCAAACTATCAACAGAACATATTTGGTAAGACATTTGGATGAAGATATAATTACGGTTAGGGAATTGGGTATCCTTTCATCAAGGGTCAGGTCCCAATTTTTACTTCAATGGTAACAAATGCCTTACTTTGTTGTTAAAGAATGTTTCTTCCAAAATTGGGCACTGCAGCCCATGTATGCAATCCCAGCAGCTCTGTAGGCTGAGGCAGGAGGATTGCAAGTTCAAAGCCAGGCTCAGCAGTTTAGCAGGGCCCTAAGCAATGTAGTAAGACTCTGTCTCAAAATTAAAAAAAAAAAAAAAAAAATGGGGGAGGGAGCTGAAGATGTGGCTTGATGGTTAAGCACCCCTGGGTCCAATCCCTGGTACCAAGAAAAAAAAAAATGTTTCTCTACCTGAGAATATATTCGATTTTATAATGCTAGGGAAAAATGAAAGGGTTCATTTTTTAAAAACTCACCTTTATATTTATTGATTAGATACAGAATGATTCTTTATTTTCTGTTCTAAAGACAGTCAAATCTTTTTCAATTGATTTGCCAATTTATCCTTGACAAGTGATTCAGAAAGATAAATGAACCTTCTGATTTTACGGATGTGAATGTTTGAATACACAGACAGGTTATACCCTACAATCTAATCCATACTCCTGATTTAAAATATAACTAAGTTTTTTCAATAAAAAGCATTAATTTTTAAAATTGAAACTTAAATCTTATCTTTACTTCACTGTTCTCACTCTCTGTGCTTTTCATTTTTACATTATTTCTATAAATATTCAAACAAAATCTCCAATCTTGAAACCAACTTACAATGGCAGTCTAAGGCTTTTTAAAATAACTTTTAAAATATTGTTTTTAATGTAAAAACTCTGAAATTACAAACAAAAATTTACAATTTTACAGTATATATCTAATTTATTTTTTAAAAAAATATTCTGAATTGTTTTTATACAAGTAATCAAGTGCTTTTTTTCCCCAAATGAAACGCCTATATAAGCTAAAAGAGGATGTGTGGTCTTGCCCCATTAAAAATCAATACACATTTCATTTTTTTTTTTTATGCTGGTACTTCAACTATTTCAAAGAAGTCATTTGGTAGAATCACATAGCCTCTTTCTGATATGTCATCTTTCTCTTTCTGGAAGTGTACAACCTCCTTTAGTTTTTCAAGCTGTCGTTCTTGTCTTCTGCATCGCTGCTGGGCAGTCTTGAGCTTCTTCCTGAGCTTTTCAACTTGTTGTTCTAGCTGATGAATCCTTTTCCTCTGGTGCATTGTATCCTCCACAGTATAGTTGTGGTCACAGAAAACTGAGAGATTATCAGGGGTTTGAAGTGGAGGCATCAGTAACCCAATAGCAGCATCGACCTGGGAAATGGGAGGTGTTAAAGGAGGTGGGGGAAGGTGTTCTTGTGGCTCCAGAAGATCTTCCTTCTAAAACAAAAATGCAGATCATATGTGAATTTAGTAACTAAAAATAATAGCTTAAATGAGTTAAACTGTGGAATTTTGGAAATACTAGACTTCTGTGACTCAGTGGTACAAAAACATTCCAAAATAAGAACAGAGCTTCAATTTTTACTACTTAAAATTGAAGTGGGATGCAGACAACAGATAATAACTTAAAACTAAACTGTCACTGAGAAAGATAACCCCAAACTTATCAACATACAAGTAGAGGCATAGAGTGATGTATTTTTTAATGTATATATTTATTTTAGTTGTAAATGGACCTTTATTTTATTTATATGTGGTGCCCAGGGCCTCACATATGCTAGGCAAATGCTCTACCACTAAGCCACAACCCCAGCCCCTAGAGTGATCTTTAAGTAAGTCACAAAGTTAGATTGAATTCCTTAGGGTGAGGATATTTAATAAACTCCATTTTGTGTTTTTTAAAAAGTATGTCACTGTTAATAGTGGTTATTTACAAGCAATAGGTTCTAGCTACATCTGTTAACTGTTCCCTAAGTTTTCCAAATTTTCCACAATGAATACATTAAACACATTAATTTTATAAATACAAGACAGCTCAACATTTTGAAATACATATTACCTTGTCATGTGGCTCAGTACAAAGAAATATTGTGGGTACAGCATTCTCTTTCAGTAACTTGTTGTTGCACTCCCTCTTAAAGCAGTCTGGAGTAAAATGTTCTGAACAAATACTGCTGTACTTGGTGGGCTTAAAGTTTTTTCTTCTGACAGCTGCCTCCCATTTTTCACAAAGACTGGGTCGAGTAAGAGGAAACCTAAGAAGACATAATTCAGTTCTCTAACCTTTTTAAAAATAAACAAATAAAGGCACCCAAACTTTCTTACTTAGTAAAGAACTATCTTACATTGGTCTTGACATACTAAAGAGTACTTGATTAAAGATTAGCTCCACTTACATATTTATCTCCTTGATTAATGTTTAACTTTCTATATTAAAGACAAAAAAGGTTCAAGTAAAATATATCCTATAGAATGAAACTGTACTTATATATTTTTTACTAATAAATTTCTGTGTGTTGCATATAAAAACAAAAATGGTATATACACATCTACTGTCCTAGGGGAAAAGAGACTTCTAGTTCTAGTATAATCACTCTGACTGAAAAATATGATAGGCTAAATTTGAACTAATCAAATTATAGGCAGATAATGATAAAAAAAAAAAAAAGGAAATTATTTATTTTATTTATCTCTAACTCAACTGGGATATGTCCATTAGGCCCAAGTAAAAGGAGATAGAATTTGGAAGGATTAGGAAAAAAAGTCAAAACAAGATGTTTCAAATCTATTTCAGTTTCTCTTCCAACTAAGGTATGCTAAAATTTGTGCTATAATCACAAAGATCTAACAAATCTATCCAAGAGTCCCTTTTCTTGGCACAGCAAGCTCTCTCTCTGCTACTATTTAGAAGCTGGGAGAAGAGGTGCTCTTTGAAAATCCCTGCTGGAAATGATGGTCAGACGTACAAACTAAGGTAGCAATCACTTGTAAAATTCAATACACAGGGCCTCCTGGCCCAAGGATTACAATTTTAGCTGTGAGAATCTATGAAGATCTTTCCCATCTACTTGCCCCCAAACTGTTCTACATTAAATACAGGATCTCCCTAAATTGCTCAGGTTGCTCTCAAACTTGCTATTCTCCTGCTTCAGGCTCTAGAGTTGTTGGGATTATAGATGTGCACTACAGTGCTCAGGCTTAATCTTTTAAAGATCTAACAGGAACACAGTATTTCTGGTAAGTGTTATGTTATTCTCAACTATTTTCCATACTTTTAGATTTTTTTCTACCTGTTATTAGAAATGAGGGATGGGAAGGTGGAGAGCCAAATGCATATTCCTGTCATCTCCGGACCTATTCCTACACCCTGAAAGGACATCATTTTCAAAAATTACAAAAACACCAATTATGTACATAATATTAGGATATACTGAACTGAATGTCATAATGGGCCAACCCCTTCTCCATGGGGAAAAGTAAACACTCCGAAGATCTCTTTATGCTCCATGCAGTTTTATTTGCCTGTGGTGCAGTTCAAGTTACATAAAACATATAAATATGCATCCAAACCCCCTATCACACATAAATAATTCCTCATAAAAATTTTTGAAAGAATATTTTAAAATCTGCTTTCGTACTATTTGGTTATGAAACACTTGTATAATTTACCATTGGATCTGACTTCTTAGCTATCACTTTCATATCGTCAGGCATTCTGGCAGAGAAATCATGATGGAAATATAATAAAATTTGTAAACACTGAATTTGGCTGATTGAAAACACTGTGTGCATTACTTGATTATCGTTAATTTCAATCTTTTTTTCTTTTTTTTTTTTAAATGATGTTGGGGATTGAACCCAGGGCCTTGGGCATGCTAGGCAAGCACTGAGCTATATCCCCAGCCGGTTAATTTCAATCTTGCAATTTTCTTTTCCTATTTTCAAGAAAATATTCTCCACTACAGCTGGTTAGCTGCGGAAACTAGAGGATAAAATAGCCCTGAAAGCTGTGGAGCAGATCTGTAATAGCTCACATTGACCTTTATTACGGCACCTGAGTATTGTCTATATTATCATTACTGTGTGCTGAAAGATAACAACTCCATGGCTGCACCAGAGGCTTCCTTTAAAACCTAGAGACCCTTAAAGGGTAATTCCTGGAAATTGTGTAAAAAAAAAAAAAATCCTGATATCCTGGCCAAAATTCAATCATTAATTACTATAATGCAAGCCTCCGAATCAGCGGAGATAAGAATATTGCGACTTCTTGGTGTTTTTAAAGGTCTTTGTTTCTATTTGAAGTTTGGGCCTTAGGGATTTATTCTGGCTGCTCCACGACTCTTGCAAGACCAAGCCCCGAGCCCCTGAGCGGCCGGCAGAAATCGCTCGCGGTAGCGAGCTCGCCAGGCCCAGAAAAGTGAGAGCTTTGCAGCCAGGAGCCCTTCCGAGAGCGCAAATGGCCGCCTCGGCAATATACCCTAGAGCGCGCTGCTGTGGTCTCCTAAAGTATCCCCAACTCAGGCACGCCCACCACGATAGGGCCGGGAGACCCCTACGGAGCCCGTAGCCCGGAATCCCGTGCCCCGCCCCTCTCGTCAGGTCTCGCGCGGACACGCGCCTAGCTCCGCCCCCAGCCCAACCGGCCGCGCGCCCCCAACCCCAGCTGGGACCGGTCCGCGAGACGCTCTGGTTCCATACTTGTGGAAAGAAACAGGTTTATCCTTATCATATCGGTTCTTGCAGCCGTAGGCGGAGCAGGACTGCACCATCCTTCCGGTCCTCAGTCACTTCACTTAAGCCGACCCAGAAGAAAAGTGAAAGGGCTCACAGTGTCGCTGAGCTCGGTTTTGACACTCTCGCTTCTTCTGTAGTTTTGGTCAATAGTTAACAATGATGAAAACCTCACTCTGGGGCGACTACTGTGCCTGTTTTGTTGTTTGCATTAGCAGAAGGACCACAGCCATCGCCCGTCTCCCATCTCCAAGATGGCGGAGGCAGCTTCAACCTCACCTCTCGCGAGGAGTTCGTCCCACTGTCTCTGATTAGCCCAGCGGTCAGAGGTAACGTTTCCTGGGAGGCAGAACATTGGCTGAGGCCCGGCGTGACCTGCGGCCTGTGCTGCGTTACGGAAGTGGGCGGGGCTTCAGAGCTTTCGCAGGGAGGGAGGGATTTGTGGGGGAAGGAGGCGGGAAATGGGCGGTGTCCCGGTTCCGACTTCCGCCTTGGGTGGTGGGTTAATTTATCCTTTTATTGAGGCGGCTTACAGTGGAGATCAAGTACGGCCTGTTGTATCTGGTGGGCTACAGAAAACACGTGTAAAACACCCATTTCTTTAAAAAGTGAGTGGGAGACTATTGATTTGTAAAACTTTTCAGACCCCTTTCCCAGACTGCTGATCTTTATCCCATTCCCTGTCTGTTCAGGCAACACAGCGCTCTGTGAGAGCCCAGGTGACCGATTTGTAGCAGTGAAAGAGGACCTACACATGCTGTATCTTCTCAGCTCCCGAGGCAGAAACGCTCTTTGCTGGCCATTCTGTGCTGTGATCTCCTTGTGTTCTGATGGAAATTACAAGCTGCTGGAGCTATTTCACATAGAGGTTTCACCTCCTGGTTCCTTCTTTCTCTCTTTTATGTAGATCTAAGTCTGGAAAACGGACTGTTAAATGGCTCTTGTAATACACTTTTCAGCTCTCTTAAATGTTAATGTTTCCCTTAGGGTTCCATCTTCTGGTCCTCTCCAATTCTAAATACCTTGCTCCTTAAATTCAGTGAAATGCCATGATGTCCTAGGTTTTTTTGTTTTTTTTTTTAAATTTCCTACGTAAATCTCCCTTCTGAATTATGTCTGTTGAGTTATTTGTTTAGCTGCCTAAATCAGAAACTTTGGAATCATCTAGGATGTGCCTCTCCCATCACCCCAACCTCTGAGGACTAGGTTGATTTTGTAAAATAAAATGAATCTCTTAAATCTCTTTCCATCTCTCATGGTATTCCTGACCAGCCCTTTCTGTTATTTACCTTGCTGCCACCCTTTGATTATCCTGATGTCCAGCTTTGCCTCTCACCAATATATCATCCATAGAAACTTGATTATCACGCCTGTACATGTATCCTTCAGAGCTTTTCCTTATCCATTCCCTTGGACTGCAAGGTACTTTCCCCAGATATCCTCCTAGCTAACTCACACTAATTTCAAATCTGTGAGCCCTTTCACTTTTCTTCTGAATAAAATCCATACTATTTATGGTAAGCTGTACACCCCTTTAGGAGCAAGTACTTTTACTTTACTGCCACCTTCCTCTACTTGTCTTTAAACACTCTTATATATAGCTTTATGTTTTATCTTTTTTGACTTCTTTAAAATAGGATCTTTTACTTGGTCAGAAATGCCTTTCCATGATCACTTTTAAGATATGGCCCAAGTGTTATCTGCTCCAACAAACTTTCTTTATCCTCTCTTCCTGCCCTCTCCAACTAACGCATTTCTCTTATTCCAGTGAAATTTTGTATTAACTTCTGTAAACACTTTGGAACCACATTTTAATGTTTATGTTGTCTTCCTCATCAGAACTGAGATGCTGTTGAGAATAGGTATTGAGTCTAACCCAGCCTGTAACCCCAAGATTTTATAGTGTCTGCCTTAAATTATTCTGAAAACAATGTTTAATCACATGTATCTAAATTAAGCTGTGTATCTTAAATAGTTTTTGGAGCCATAATACTAGAATAATAGTTTTTATTGCTATCATTTCCTGAAGTATTGAGACAGATGGTAATCTTATTATTGCATAGTGATCCACTGTGCAAGAATAACAGAATGTGATAATAGATGATGATCTGAAACTTTAACTTGAGTTCACTGAAATTCTTCATCAGTTAATTAATAAATTTGAACATCTGTGTTTTATGCACAGTTCTAGAAGCTTGGAATATATAAGTAATAGGACAATGATTTCTACCCTATGGAGCTAATAGTCTACGTGGAGTAAGGGGAAACATGTGACCACATAATATGTTACAATGTGAAAGGTGTGGGGTTGGGCTGAGAGGGCTGCAACTTCAAATACATGGAAAAAGGCCTAATAAGGAAGTGACTGTTGAGCAAAGATTTGAAACTGGTGTGAGTTAGCTAGGAGGATATCTGGGTTGGAAAGTAACCTTGCAGTCCAAGGGAATGGGTAAGGAAAAGCTCCTGAGGCTCAGTGTTCTTGGCTTGTTCAAAGAACAGAAGGGGTTTGTGTATCTGGAGTAGAGCTGAGATGAGGGAACAAATAATGGATAAAATTATGGAAGAGGAAAGGGGACAGAAGCATGTAGGGCCTTATAGGCTGGTGCAAGGATTTTGAACTTTTCTCTGAGGAAAATAGGCTTTATCTTATTTTTTTCTTTTTTTGGTGGGTTTGGGAATTGAGGAAAGGATCCTATACAGGCTAAGCTGGCACTTATACTATTGAGCTATACACCTAGACCCAAGGTAAACTTTTGAACAGGGAGAAGATCATTCTGCTGTATTCATGTAGATAGGAGGGGAGCAACTTAGAGGCTGGAAGACTGACATTTGTGGTAACATAGGTGAGAGATGATGGTGGCTTAGATGTGAGTGGTAGCAGTAAAGGAGTAAAGTAGTGTTTCCTTGTCTCTTCGTGGTTTTTCTTTTATTTATTAATCTTTATTTATTGAGCACCTACTATGATATAGGCATTATGCTATGTCTGGGAATGTATTAGTGAGGAAAGCTATCATAGTCCCCATGTTCATAGAGCTTATATTCTAGTGAGAAGACACAACAAAAATGTAAATAAAATAACATTGTGTTAGGGTGTTTGAATACATCAGAATGTTTTAAGAATGAATAAAGGGAGGGGTGATGAGGGTCACTACCTACTTTAACTAGGGTAATCTGTGTGAGGAGGGACATTTAACCTGAGAACCAGAGGATGAAATGAGTAAAAGCATGAAGGTGAGGAGGATAGAGGGAGCATTCTAGGCTTAGGAAGTGTGTGCTGAGACCCTGATTTGGTTCTGGTAGTACTGACAGTCAAGAGTTCTGTTTACTGGGAACCAAATAGAGAGGCTGTGGTGGTAAGGCCAGTGGGGAGGATGGGATAAAGTAAGGTTATTTGTTTGGATATTAAGTGCAATGGGAAACCACTAAATTATTTTTAGGCAGAGGAGACATGTGATCTAATAAGCATTTAAAAAAAAAGATCACTCTGGCCAAGCAGTGGCACATGCCTGTAATCCCAGTGGCTCCAGCTTGGAGGTAGAGACAGGAAGATAGTGAGTTCAAAGCCAGCCTCAGCAATGGCGAGGCGCTAAGCAACTCAGTGAGACCCTGTCTCTAAATAAAATACAAAATAGGGCTGGGGATGTGGCTCAGTAGTTGAGTGCCCCAGACTTCAATCCCAAGTACCAAAAAGAAAAAAAAAAGAAGAAGTTACTCTGTCCATTGTGAGAAGAGTTAGGGACAACAGTATGAGTGAGCTGACCAACTAAGAGGTTGTTGCAGGTGAGCAAGAGATGGTAGTAACTTGCATCAAGGCAAAGGAGATATAGTGGTGGGATTTGAGATATTTGTACGTGTCAGAAATGCTTGCCGATTGATGGTTATCAGAGTTAGGAAGAGAGGAATCAAGATATCAAGGGTGATGATCTTGAGTTTCTAGTTTGAGCATTTGGCTTGAGCTTTAAGATGGATGGATGGTGATGCAAAAGCAATTCTTTTGAGTTGCAAATGGATTTTTAATGGGAAAAAATACAGAACTTGGGGAGGAATGATTTAAGAAACTGAGTAATTGGCTGTGGGAGTTGTAGGCCTGGGGAATATCAGAAGAGAAAGTAACAGGCAGTTGTAGAAGTTGAGAGTGCCTGCCACTGAAAAGGGCACAAGGACCACAGCCAGTGTGGAGGATGAGTTTTGTGATTAGTCTAGAGTGAAACAAAACAATTTGGTTACTGTTTGATTGCATTTCCCTCAGTCAAGTTTTCTTCATTCTCTATTCTTATTTTCTATCTTCTATCTATCCATAACTTGAAAATTAAATACAGTTTTATTCTGTTGAGGATAATTCTAAAAAAGTAAGGTGAGTTTATGGATATCTTGAATTGTATATAATTTTAGAAATATTTGTTGAATTGAACTGAATATTGATTTTTTTTTTAATAAAACATAGATCAAATACCTGTTTCTTATAACTTCTTAGTACTCAAGGGGTACAGTGGGGAGGCATTTTTACTTTTTAAGATGATTGTCCTGCCTTTTAAATAAGTTGGTGGAAACAGACCAAATGTCCATTAACATTGGAATGAATAAATTGTAGGACGGCCCACATGGAATACTGTACAACAATCAAAATAAGCTTCAACCCACAACAATGTGGGTGATTCTTACATATATAATGTTGAAGCTAGACACACAAGAAAAAAAATATGTGGGTAAAACTATAGTCAGGAAAGTTTACTTCTGGGGAAAGAGGCAATGAAGATGGCCAGATAGCTTGTTAACTAATTCATCATTGACCCTCATGATTTAAACATTTTTTTGAATTTGTTATTCTTAATAAAACAGCTTATTAAAGGACTGTATAAAACATGCAAAATTTGTTTATACATTCATTTGATCTCTTCATTTGATCCTTCAATAAATATCAGATATGAACGTATGTCTTAGCTTTATATATCATTGCCATTTAAGGGCAAGAAAATAAATAGGAATAAACTAAAGAAAGCTAGTTAGAATTCTTATGTTTTTTGTCTTAAAAGGCCAAGAGCTGAATTCATTTACTAATAGGATGCCTTTTAGGAAAAAAGAGAACCCATGATATTAAAAGGCTAAGTTTTTTTCACATTTATTATAGATAAGTTCAATCTGAAGAAAAAAAATTTATATTTTTTTGAGACAGGGTCTCGCTAAGTTGCTGAAGACTCTGAACTTGTGATCCTCCTGCCTCAGCGTCCCCAGCGCTGGGATGACAGGCATGTGCCACCACACCCAGCTGAAGGAAAATAATTTTTATCCAACTGCTATGGACTGAATGTGTTCCCCCAAAATTCACATGTTGAAGCCTAATCCCCAATATGGTGATATTTAGAGGTGGGGTCTGCTGCAACACGTGAATGAATCAGTTGGGATCACTCCACGTGAATTGGGCTGGCTACTAAATAACTACACAGAGACAGAAAATACCTTTTTTGGGGTTCAGTGATGGCTTCTTGACCCCAGCTCCCACAAAGGAGGCAAGAGAGGCAGGCAAAAGAGAAAAGCATGCCTGAAACTCTCCTATTTATTTGTGGGGAAGACATTCAAGAAAGTTCAACCCAAATAAGGCAAGAGATTGGATTGCAGGGGGTTGCTTAGTGATGTCTTCTGTTTAGCAGACTGACATCTTGGAAAGCCAGACCCATCTCAGGTGCTATGTGGGGATCATAGGCAGAGCGATCAAAAAGGACAGATCAGAAAAGCAATGTCAGTCTAGGCTTGCGACATGACCCTCAGAGGTATGTGGGTAATGAGGGTGGAGACCTCATGAATGAGGCGGTCCCTCTATGTCATGTGAGGATACAACAAGAAGTGGGCCCTCACCAGAATCCAGCCATGCTGGTACCCTGACATTGCACTAAACCATCCACTCTATGGTGTTTTTGATACAGCATTCAGGCTCTCTGTGCCTCTTTTTTCCATCTGTAGAGATAAGATTGTGGTACTAAATGAGGAAGTTTAAATCTGGAATCCATGAATAGTCAGGCCTTGAAACCCCTGAAAATTAATGCAAAATTATACATATGTTTGAGGATCTAGCTTGACATGACAGCCATCTTGATCATAACTGTCATTTTGCTTTCAGATGACCCTGCACACGGTTCAAACCCTACATGATAGCTGTTGAGATATTTAGCCTAGTGTTTTGTACTGGCTACTGATGCCCAAACTGTTTGTTTCTATTTTTTATTTTACTTTTTTGTAGTTGGGTGTGGACAGCATGGCTTTATTTTATTTATTTTATGTGGTGCTGAGGATCAAACCCAGTGCCTCACCCAAGCACTCTGCCACTGAGCTAAAGCTCCAGCCCCCATTTTGTTTCTTACCAACACTTAATATGTTAATAGTTTTTAATAGCCCAAGTACATTCCCTTTTTCCTTCCTTGGGGTGCAGGGATCTGTCTACTGCTGCTACCAAAGACATGCTTTTGCCCCTAGATCACTGATTGTGCTACGTGCAGTCCTGTATATGTCTTCCCTTTTTCTTTGGGTACCTTGCACCTGTGGCAGGCCATCCTCATACACCAGGTTTTTCTGGTGAGCTATTCATACTATTCACCTGATTTTCAAAAGAGAACACTAGAAAAAGCTAGCCAGTTGTGGCTCAGTGGTAGTGCACTTGCCTGGCATGTGTGAAGCCATGGGTTCACTCCTCAGTGCCACATATAAATAAATAAAAGATCCATTGACAACTTAAAAAATATTAAAAAGGGGGGGGAAGCTAGTTTGTAAAAACCCTTACAGCTCTAATGTTGGAAGATTAGTAAAACAAAGATTAGTATAATATTTGGGTAGATAAAAATTCTGTTTCACATAAGAATTATCAAAGTTTTGCTATTTTAATCTAAGTATTTTTTATATTTTTTCTTTAAATTGTTTAAAAACTAGTTGAAATTTAAACTGATATCAGTATCAGTGACTTTGAAATATCCTTAGCCCTTAACTCTCTTCCATCACATATTTTCTCAAGAGGCCTAGAGAATAGAGTCAACACTAGGAAGGATCTTGACTGAACATACTGTGTTTTCTAATGGAGCACTTACTCCTCTCGTGTATCATTCTAGGACATAGTCATGTCACAAGACACAGATGGATGAAGATGACACCCCTTATTTGTGTACAGTCAAGGACTGAATGCTTACAACAAATACTGATGCCATTAGAGTATTCTGACAGTAACAAAAGCTTAAGGATATCTTTTGAGAGTACTACCTCCTGTTAGTAGCTCTTAAATCTATTGGCCTGATCCTGGGAGATTGTTAAGGGCCTAAAAGCCTTAAGTTCCTCTTGTTTCTCCAAGTCCAGGTTTATTAGTTGCTCTTTAGCAAAACAGAGAACCTAGAGTACATTTAGTAGTGATGGTGGTGGGAGTGGTGGTGTTGTAGACATGAGGGCATAGACTCAGAAAATTTCAGTTATTGAATATATGACTTAAATATACAATGAAAAGAAATGGAGGTGGGTAGTCAGTGTATAGGAAAATCAGCATATAGGTTTATTTAAATCTATACTCCATTTTTGCCCAGAATTAATAGATTGCCTAGATAAAGTATTTAAAAAAATACCTTTTTACTTTTTCAATTTAAAAACGTCTAAATAAAATTAATTCAAAATGTGATGAGATGTTTGATGTCCACTAGAGATAAAGCCATCACAGAGTGGTTATCCACAGCTAAGTGTGGGGAGCTGATGGGGACAGATTATTCCATTACATAGGATTATCACTTAATATTTTTATTATATAATTCAAAGTAGCTAGGGGAGGAGTTTGAATGTTTGCAAAGAGACGCTAAATGTTTCAGATATATAACCTAAAGATACTGAATTGATTACACAATGTATAATTGTACTGAAACATTGCACTGTAAAGATGAAAAGTTATTGTTAGTTCAAAAGAAGTTAAATTTATGAAGGGGGAAAATTTTCCCTTTTTGTATTTCATACATAAAAAGTTGAGTTGCCTCTTAAGACAGGTGTTAAGTTCTAAAGTCTATACTGAAAAGAAAAAAATCATGTATTCGAAATTAACATTGATAAATGCTTTAAATTGCTGCTGTAACACTACACATTGTTTTGGACATAACCCCATAGAAGAATGTTTATGTACAAAAATAAAATGTGCACAGTGATGTATGGGATCTAATATATATGGAAAATATTTTTAAAAAGCCATAGCAACCATTATAATCAATGCTTAAAAGAGTTAAGTTTTAAAGCAGATGATGTTAAAGAAATGGAAAGAGTACACCTTTTAAACAATTTTAGATATGCTGCTTTTATTCAAAACAATAAAACACTTGACAAACTCTAAAATCACGAAGTTTTAATCAAACCACCAATACTCTATACCAACTCTGTGAGGTAGGTATCTGCATAGTCACAAGGGATCAGTACAAGTCCTTTCTGCCCTTGTTCCTCTCAAACACTGAGAACTGTATGAATTGAAACCACTATTCTAGTGGGCTGTTAGAACAGTTGTTTCCCCTGTCTTATTCCCCACAGAGCTGCCCAAGATGTGATCTGCTCCTGGGGTTGGACCATCTGTTTTTGTGAGTTATAATATTGTTTAAAAATATTTTTATTTTTAAATTGTTGCTTTGATTTATTTGATCTAACTGTGAATCACAGAAGTATTACTACAATGTTTAAAACACTGATTACGTCTACTTGCTTTAAATACTCTCTTGGATCCCTTCTGTTTTTGTCATCTATGATCGGTAAAGATGACATAATAAGCAGGTCTAAAAATGTCAGCACGTTCCCTTTTCAGTTTAATAATTACTTCAGATCATACGGTGTTTTTGTATGTAGAAAAATTTGGTATACTACATCTCTACCAAGAAAGTAATAATTCCAAATATTACAATAAAATTATTGTAACCAGAAATGTGACACTTGGAAACAAAACACATGCACAGAAAGTAAAATCCTTTCATAAGATGACACTGCTAATGCCCCACACCAAATTTATAATAGGTAGGAAATGCATTTCCAGTCTGATATAACAAACTCCTACTCATTAGCTTCCCAAGTTGGTGATTGAGCTGAAATGTTCTTCTATGATATATTGCTACTTTCTTGGACATTTGATTTGGAAATATAGAATTTTCATGAAGTCTTTGATGTGTCATCTTTTTAGACCTTTCCTCTTGGGAGCACTTATCTCACTTCAGTGAAGAATTAATATATTATGAAAGACTTCCAAAGGATCCTGTTTTTCTCCTGATTTCTCCTCTTCAAAATAGTCTTCATGTCTAAATATCGACCAATTCATTCACTTATTTGCTGCAAAACTTCAGGCAAAATAGTAACGTCAGTCAATAGCATGGGATTTTCTCTTTGTAAAGTAAGATGATACCCTGCCTTTCTCATAAAATTTCCCTAAGGATAAAATGAAAGTGTGAGAAATTGCTTTAATCATGTGCTATGTCTGAGTACTACTGTTTCTGTGACAAGCAACAGCTTTGTCCTAGGGTCCAAATTAATTAGAAAACACTAATTGAAATTTCATTCAGAATCTTATCATTTAATGGCTAATCTGATTAACTTGGGAGAATGTGACAGGTTTTTATCTCCCTATGCATACACATGCTTACTAAAATTAAAGGATAATATTAGTGACTGCACATGACAAAGGTAACACTCACTCCTGATCATCAACTGACATCAGGTTATGAATGATGAGAGCTGAAGTAAGGATCTTGTAATACTTTGTGGTATGACTCTTACCAAACAAAACTGCAGACAAGAGCATTAGATACTCATGCCATAGCTATCAGAAAGAAAAAAAAAATAAGAGAACTTCCCTATCCAGTCACTTCATATTTGCTAATTCTGCACAAGAGATGGTGAATCTGGGCTATATGCTGCTATGTAGGTGACAGCGTTATAAAAATTTCTGACAGCAGACAACTAAGTTTTTCCATTCTGTTGCTAGGGCTAACCAAAGATGGTTAGTATATTCCTAGTACTTTCCTAAGGTCTTTGATGCTAATAGACAAGAAGATCCAGTTTCCTGAGAAATGAATAAAACTATGTGTTTTCAGGATCATCTGGTTCCTAAAGTAATTTTCCCTTTACAAGTTATCTTTATATTTATTCCTAAAAATGACCAAACTCTTGTTTAAATGTTCTGTGACCATCAAGTGTGCTGACTAGAAACAAATATTTCTCATCTTGTTAATTCTTCTATTGATTAAAAAGTGTTCCATAAACCAAAATATGGGAAATTATAAAGTTCAAGTTTCTTTCAGTTTTAGCTGATAACAAAGAATTATACCAGAATGGAAAAGCGGAACTGGTCTAAATGCACAAAGCTTGCACTAAAAGAAATGCTGACTTTCCTCCACTATTGTAGGATATTTTATTGTAACAAAATAATTAGTTTCATAGCTACATATTATTGTATGAGTACCCACTGAGGAGGATAAATTGGATAGATTGTACATTTGACAAATTGTACTGTATATCCAATTAACATAAGTAATTTTGGGAAAAAAGATATCAGGTATCTCCCCCCACCTTTTTTAAATCTAATTCCATATTTTCCCAGAGACTTTATAGACAACATAGTATCAAGATAACAACTATAGACCATAATTAAGATCTCAACATTAGAACCTGCAACATGTAAAAATTCCAGTTATACATTGCTAAGCATTTGTCAAATGATAATCAAATGTTTGTCATACAATGGTTTTTAAACTTGTAAGATAATATTTGGATGATTTACACTGCCTTAGGTCCTTTTGTTTGTACATTAGCTCAAATTCTAGTAAACTCTGTTTTTTAAAATTTTTCATCTTGTTAGTCTTTGGGTTATTACTTCTCGATACATAATAGAGATGTATATAAGCAACAAGAAGATGACAAAGAAATCATCTAGAAAGCCTAGAATTCCAAACAAGGCTTCAGGTACAAAATCTAGAGGTGATATTAGATAGAAAAAAGCTCCCATCAAACAAAGTATTATCCTAATGCGGAACATCCAGAAAAGACCCCCAACAGAAAACATTTCCCTGAATGCATGTCTCAGTAAAGTAGGTAGATCCATGATTCTTTCCATAATCTGGTAGAAGGAAAAACAAATATTAAGATTTAGCATCTAAAATGACAAGGTAATAAATAATATAATTTTCTTACAATGTGCAAACTCAGTTAAAATGAATTAAGGAGTTTCATATGATTGAATACCATGTTTTCTAATTATGTGTTTCACTTAAAAATCATTCTCTAATTACTGGGCTCTTATAAAATAGGTCTTAATTGAAGAAAAACAGCTAGTGTCAATAAGCTTAAAATATGGGATATACAGGTTGAACATTCCTTATTTAAAAATGTGACATCCAAAATGCTCCAAAATCCAAAATGCTCTGAAATCTGACTCACTTCAAAAGCCAAAACTTCTTCATTGTCACCAAAATGATTTTCGATTTCAGAGCATTTCAGATAAGGGATATTCAACCTACAGTCATGCAAAACTCAGGTTATTTCTATTTTGAGTTAGTAAAATAAACCAAACCAAGAAACCAGTGTACTGGATTGGTCTGAGTCTTATGCTTGGGTGTCAGCTTTACAGTGTGAATTCCATTACTTATCAGCCTGGTGAATTTGGGGACAGTTGTTTAACTTACTAGAGATAATTCAGCTAAGTGCACATTTAGTAATTAATTAAGAGTAATCCCTGGGCTGGGGTTGTGGCTCAGTAGTAGAGTGTGCATCTTGCACATGTGAGGTACTGGGTTCAATCCTCAGCACCACATAAAAATAAATAAAGGTATTGTGTCCATCTACAACTAAGAAAATATATTAAAAGAAAAAAAGAGTAATCGCTGGGCTGGGGTTGTGTCACAGTGGTAGAGCACTTGCCTAGCATGTATGCATTACTGGGTTCAATCCTCAGCACCACATAATAAAGTTATAATGTCCATCTACAACTAAAAATATATTTTAAAAAAGTAATCCCCAAAGATTACTAAGAACTAAAAGAGAGTCTGTATATGAACTCTGTAAATTATCAGATAACACCTAAATATTACACATTAAAGATATGAAGGCTGTTTAAGAATAGCTGTGAAATTGATGTCTTCCAGTGAAATCACTTCTCTTCATTCCTCTGCCTACAGTTCTGTTATTTTGATTTGTATAAAAATCTAACTCTGCATATATATTTAGCAAGTACCAAATATGTTGAGAGGACAAAGGAAAGAGAAATGCAAAGAACTGAGTGAGGAGAAAATAGTTTTAAAAACTCAGTTAGATAGCTTGTTACTTACACTGCTTTTGGAAAACTAGTCACAGGAGAACAGAAATGATCTTTTTAGAATGACTTCCTTTGATAATTTTCTCTAGGTATGGAAGAAACTTAAAAAAATAAATAAAAACAGCTACATAACTTTCACAAAGTCTATGGTAAAATATTTTAAATATTCTCATGACCAGCCAATATGTCTTCTGAATATCTTTCTGTTCTTTATCAGAGATATTTTGTTCACTTCTAAAGTGGTATCATCATTTATACAAAATCTATAATAATTAGGCAAAAAATATGGAATAGTTTATAAGAAACATTTGTATATCAAGTATAATCTTAACTCCAACTTTGAAGGAGGTAGAATATCAAAGAGTTAACTCTTTTTATTATAACTTCATCATATAACATGTCTTTTCATTAAATATTTGACTCCTATAAAAAATAATGAGCAATGATGTTTCACATTTAAAAATTTGAATTAAAAAATCTCAAAACGATTTTTGAAAATATTTTTTTAGATGTTGATGAACCTTTATTTTATTCATTTATTTATATGGGTGCTGAGAATCCAACCCCAGTGCCTCACACATGCTAGGCAAATGCTCTACCACTGAGCCACAACCCCAGCCATCAAAATGATTTTTAAGTTCAGTGATAATTTTGAATTTGAAACAAGATGAATTTTCAAAGAATCATTCTATAGATATACCTGAGGATATGTTAAAAAAAATGTTGGATCAAAGTAGCAGAGGGGCTTCTAAATAATTATGAAGGACAACAATGTTTAAATTTAGTTTTTCTTATTGTTTAAACACCAAAAAAAATGGTACCTGATAGAACAAAGAACAAGGGAGCACAAAAGCACACATTTGTTTAATACAGAACCACTTTAATAGCTTAGTATTTTTGGCTGGGAGCAACAGTATCAATTCTTATAAAGATAACTCAGTTTACTCACAAATATTAAGGATCTACATCCCAGGCACTGAACATAGCACTGGAAATATAGTAGTAAATAAATAGACATAGTCCTTGCCCCACTGATTATAGTACTGTTTGTGATAAGTGGCATGAAGAAAATGCACAGAAGGCAAAACTAGAGAATACAGTTGGTGGTCAGGGGAAGCCTCTCTGAGGGTGGCTTATTTAAGACAGTTCTCATCTACGTTCTCATCCAAAGGATGAGAAGGTAGCCATAGGTAAAGTGAAGGGACAAGCATTTCAAGCAGAAGAAATGTCATGTGTGAATGTTTTAAAGTGGGAAGAACCTGGAGTGTATTCTGAGGGCTGAGGGGGAGGCTTATGTTGCTGAAGCACAGTAAATGAAAAGAAGTGGCATAAGAGATTAGAGAGGGAAGACCAGTTCAACTAGGGCCTTTCAAACCACAGAAAGGGTGGGAACAATACCCCCAAAATTGGAAGTTTTAAAACACAAGGGCACCATGATCTGAACAAACTATTTAGGCTGCTAAGCAGAGAAAAAAGAAGTGAGGAGGCCTCTGCAGTTATCCAAAGCAGAAGATGATGGTGACTTGCACTAGTATGATAGGTGCACGTGACTCAGAGAAACAGGACTTTAAAAAAAAAAAAAAAAGTAAAGTGGGGAATGAAACCAGGGATGCTATGCCATGCACTACAAACTCAGCACCCCCCACACTTTTTGTTTTGAGACAGGGTATCACTAAATTGCTCTTATAGTTTAGATATGAGAAAAAGGTTAAATGCTCATGTGTGAGACAATGCAAGAAGGTTTAGAGGTGAAATGACTGGGTTATAAGAATCTTAATCTAATCAGTGCATTAATCTCCTGATAGAGAAATAGGATGTGGCTAGAAGAGGTGGGTCACTGGGGTGTGCTTTGGGGTATATATTTTGTCCCTAGTCTGTAGCGTCTCTGTCTTGTCTGTCCCTCGCTCTCTCTGTTTCCTGGTGCTATGTTCTGAGCTGCTTTCTTCTGAGACCACACTCTTCTGCCATGATGCTCTGCCTCACTTAGGGCTCAGAGCAATGGAGCTAAGTATTTGTGGACTGAAAGCTCTGAAACTGTGAATGCCAAATAAACTTTTCCTCCTCTAAAATTGTTCTTGTCAGGTCTTTTGGTTGCAGCAGCAAAAAGGATGACTAAAACTGTTGCCCAGGCTGGCCTTGAACTTACGCTCTTCCTTGCCTTAGCCTCCTAAGTATCTCTGATTGCAGGTTTGCATTATCACATCAGTGGTGAGTCAGGACACTGTTATGAAGCAAAAGTAACAGGATACCCCCAAAAGGAAAAGAAATAATGAGACTTATAGATCACACCAGGAGAATGGAGGTTAAAGGAAATCAAGACTGAGAAAAAATGAGTCAAGGAGGGAAATCACTTTAATATTACACATGTAAAGTTTGAAATGCCTATGAAATATCCAGGTAGAAATGTCAGCTAAGTAGTTAGACATACAAAGTCTGGAGCTCACTCAGAAGAGAAGTTTAGGCTTCCCACTTAAATCCACACTTGGTACATGCTAGTTTATGAAGTACACACTCAGTCATATACATACTTCTAAAATCATTTGTTAGATTTTGAGAAAACCAGAATCAGTCAGTATAATGCAAAAATTTTTAATTTATCAAATGCTTTTTGGAGGGAAGAGGCAATTACCTGTACAATTGATGTGTTCTTTAAAAATATTATGTTTTTGAAAAACAAAATAAAAATAAATGTTTTACAATAGCTAAGATGACACATAAACTTGAAACCTAGAGATATTTAAGGGAACATATCAAACAGGGGACTAGGGTAAATAAAATAGAATAAAATCCAATTGTAAAATCCTCTCTAGAAGTTTTCACTGATAAACTGTGATTTAGACTCCCATAGAGGTGAAGAATTTTCTAGTTTCTCTGATTATTTTTCTTCTTTCTCTTTTATTTTTTTGCTAGTTTCTCTTTCATAAAGATATTTATGATACTTTTTGTTTGTTATTTATGAAGGCAAACTTGTGGCCTTTGGAAAAGCTATATCTAAGTGATTAACAATGATGAAGGTAAAAACTTGACCCAACACACATAATGAAATTTTTCATAGTCAAAGAATACTTGTCAGTAAATCTCACTTTACAAAAAGTATAATGGTTCCCTCTAACCTTATGCCTGCTATAAGGTTACTTACAGATCTGGGGTGCCCTGAGAATCTCCGGTTATAATCATTAACATCTTGATGCAATCTTACAACATCCTGAGACTGATCATCTTCATCAAATACTGTTAGGAGTAAAGTTACCTGTACATTACATGAAAAAAAAAAAAAGCTGTTATACCTTCTGTATCATTACTTTTTTTCACTTTGTTATTATTCAATAGAATGAAAAAAGGTTCTGAATTATATTTCACTCATTTGTTTTAATAAAAGGCAACATGGAGGGGGACAAGTTATTATTGTCTTATCAACTGCAAATGCATATAAGATAAAATGGGTACCATATCCAAACACTGAATCTATTTACACCAAGGAAAAGTTCAATAGTTTTCTATTTGAGCATATGTATACTTGAAGATAAAAGAATGATTAGAAAACATTCAGTAGTAAAGTGACACAATATATATATATATATATATATATATATATATATATATATATATACACACACACACACACACACCCCCATTGGGAAAAAATATATACCTATTATATTAAGAGAGAAAAATTAGGCATTTCTACTTTGGTATTAAAGTAATGATTCCATATTCTCACTAGTATTTAATATATCTTTGCTACCATAACAGAGATTAAGTTATTGCAAGGATCAACTCTCCAACACCAAAATCTGCTACAATTAAAAAAAATGTATTTTTTAAAAAATATATTTTTACTTCAAGTTGATGCATAGTAATTATACATATTTGTTGGGTGCAATATGACATTTCAATACATATACACTGTATGTAATACTAATATCAGGGTAATTGGCACACCTGTCACCTCAGATATTTATAATTTCCTTGGGTTAAGAACATTCAAGATACTCTCTAGAAGCTATTCTGAAATATTCAATTAATTGTTGTCAATCACAGTTATCCCATTAGAACATCAGAGGTTATTCCTGTCACCTAACTGAACCTCTACTCATTAATCATCCTTTCTCCATCCTTTCCTACCCTGTACCCATCTCAGGCTCTGGTTGTTACTATTTTCTTCTTTTTTGAAATAAAATTTTAGCTTCCACATATAAGTAAGAACATGTAGTATTTGTCTTTCTCTGCCAGATGAACTTCACTTAACATAATGTTCTCCAGCTCCATCTATATTGCTGCAAATGACAGAATTTCATTATTTTTTATGGCTGAATAATATTTTATTACCACATAAAAGATGTAATTCTTGATACTATTATAGAACCATGTTTAACCCTGCTATCTCCATGGTCTTAAGAAGAATGAGCCACAGATGTCCTGGGACCCCACTGGATAATCTGAAGGTGATAGATCTTGAAAAATAAATTAAAAAAAATAACAACCTATAGAAAACGGTCACTGATGAGTTATGTGATAAGATAAAAATGGGAAAGAGTAGGAACAGATTTAAATCATCTCAGCTGTTGTTTTTTATCTTTCCTCAGTTCAAGCTGTTAAACCAGGGCTTCTCACTGCCTAAATGCTTTCCAAATAGCTAAGCAAAGGAGTGACTAAGCTCAGTAGGTGGTAGGAACAGCAGATATTGCCATCTCTTCATTCACAGATTTGTTAATAAAAATGCATTCTTTCAATAAACATCAATAGGGCACCTACTGTTGGCCAGGCACTATATTAGAGCTACCTATACAAAAAAGATGAAGAAGAAATGGACCTTCCCCTGGGTGATTTCAAGACCCCAAATAAAAGACCTGTTCTACAGCCTGTTCTATAGCACCGTGGGAGGTGTTATAAGATGCTTTTAGAGGACTTTTGGCTTGGGTGTTTAGAAAGACTGAAACTTAAAGCTAAACCATGGAATATGGGTAGAACTGTTTGTGTTGTGTACTGAGAGAAGTGATGAGTGTGTTCCAGTCAGAGGCACAGAGCCTGTACATTATTATTTCAATGACCATTTACTAAAGGAGCCCCATGAAGGAGGAAGTGGAGTGGTACCAGTCATCTGTCTTGCCTTTAGGATGAGTTACTCTACAATTAGGAAATCAATGGCTATTATATTAAGATACCTTCGTCTCTATCTTATTAGCCTCAAGTTAATTTATGGGTGGTACAAAAGATACTACAGCTTACATATGTCCTATGAAAAGTTGTGGATAGAGTCAAAGAGAAGGGACAGATGGTGGAATGAAATCTTTAATGCCAGACCTACTACCTGGTCCCTGTGTTGCTGGAAAATGGCAAAAGGTGATAAGAAGTGGTATTGGCAAATTAGCTCCAGTATTGACTTCCTTGTGTCATTCATCAAATTAGCCAAAGAGGCAATATGAAAAAATTCAGTTTCCTCCTGATCATTTGAGAAAATAAAACCTGAATGAGTCAGAATTTGGAACTGTAGAAACAAGAAAGAAAGATGATCTGGACTTCCCTCTGTGCTCAAAACAACAAGCCCATTAGTGATGAGGGAAATGGGACAGCCAGAATGAAGGCTGAAAGATATATATATATATATATATATATATATATATCTCTTTATATATATATATGTATATATATATCTTTATATATATAAAAGATATATATCTTTATATGTATATATGTATACATATATATGTATATACATACATATATACACACATGTGAGTATATATATGTATATATATGCGAGTGCATGCACACACACAAAAAAAAACACTGCATACTATGTGTGTTTCATAAAGTTTAAGATTGGACAAAACTAAAAATAATACATGCATGCTGAAGTGGAGGAATGTCTACCATAAAAGTCAAATAGTAGCTACTTCTAGGTGAGGAAGGAGCAGGGTGGAGATTTGGAAGGAGGCCTAGGTGTGCTTCTGGGGCTATTGGTAGTTTCTAGTTCTCCATCTGATAGTAATTGCTGGAGTGTTGCTTTGTAATAATATAATGAACTGTACTTCTTTGTATTGTGTGTGTGTTTTTTAATGGCTTTTATGTTTCACAAAGAAATTTTTTTTTTTTTTACGAAGAAATTTTTGAAAAATTGCTGCTTCCATTGTGTATTTTATTTTTTGTCTCTATGGATTTATGCCTTTACAAAATGCCCTTCACTGTTTTAGTGGGGTTTCAAGAGGGAAAAAAGTAAAAGTGTGCATTCAACTAGACATCTTTGGAAGTTCTCTATCCTTTTTAGGACTTTGTTTTGCATACTGGAAGACATCTAAAGGAAATGCTATTTTTTACAAATATGTTCACAAATTGTTATCAGAAAAGTGTGGTTTTTTTTGGGGGGGGTACCAGGGATTGAACTTAGGGGCACTGGACCACCGAGCCGCATCCCCAGCCCTTTTTTTATATTTTATTTAGAGACAGGGTCTCACTGAGTAGCCTAGCGCCTCACTACTGCTGAGGCTGGCTTTGAACTGGAGATCCTCCTGTCTCAGCCTCCTGAGCTGCTGGGATTATAGGTATGTGCAACCGCGCCTGGCAGACAATTATATATTTTAAATGAAAAATAAGTATAAAGCTATATAATTACCAAAGCTATATAATTGACAGACTAAACTGTATCAAAAAAACTAAGAACTTTGGTTTTTCAGAATTGTTCACTATTTTGCACATTTCACCTGTGCTAACATTTTAGTCTTCAAATTTACACTTATAAAAACGTACTGCCTCCTGCCTCCTTTCACAGGTAGCTTCTACACTAACTATAATTGTCCATTGTGTAAATATTGTTATGTCTCTAAAAGAAATGAAAAATTTTAAAAAAATGTTATACAATATTTAAAGATATCAGAACCTTCACTAAAAAAGGGCAGATTAAATATAAGTGAAAAAAGAAAAACAATTTTTCAAAGTAGTACATATAGGAGATATATGCTTAAGCATGATTAGCTAATTCAGATATTTCTTTACTGGTATTATAATAAAGACTTATGACTTGGGTAAGACTCAACTTCTACAACTGTCAGATTTCAAATAGAATGTCCCTTTTTGGTGGTGTCTTAATGATTTTTTTTTGTTGTTGTTGTTAAGTAAAATCAGAAGCTTTGGATAAATGAAGTTCTGCTAAAAAGTAAAAAAAATTCAAAATTTAAAATACAAAAACTATTAAAGTTTGTAAAAGAAGAATCATAAATGATGTTTTGTGGACATAAAGTATATTACCGTTTGTCTACAGATTGGACAACTTATTGCCCCAAGCCATGAACCGTATCTCCAGTATGCAATAATGCAGGTACCTAATGGAAAAAAGAAAACATTAATACTGATGTTTTAAAGTCCTTATATCTTGAGAAAGCTTCAAATATTTAACAGTGTCACCTTATTTAAAAATAGGTTTTAGGTGCTGGGGCTGCAGCTCAGTGGTAGAGCACTTGTCTAGCATGAGTGAGGCACTGGGTTCCATCCTTATCACCAAATAAATATAAACAAATAAAATAAAAGTATAAAAAAGACAATAACATTATTTTTTTCAAAAATAGTTTTTAGGGATGGAGGTATAGCTGGGTAGAGTGCTTCCCCAGCATATGTTAGCCACTGTGTTCCATCCAAATTTTTACTCCATCCTACCAACTCTTCAGGCAAATTCAAACATAGTAACAATTCCCAGCCATTAAAAAGTATTTTTATTTAAAGTATTAGTTAAGCAACAAACATTTTTATTTAATAAAGCAAAATATTAACTGCTTCAATAATAAGGCTTCATAGAAAATACTTTATTTCCTATGTACAATAAATAAAATAAACGTCACTGTAAATAAGATAATCAACCAGCTGGGCATGGTGGCACACGCCTGTAAGCCCAGGAACTCAGGAAGCTGAGGCAGAAGGATCCAGAATTCAAACCTAACCTCAGCAACTTAGCGAGGCCCTAAGCAACTCAGCAAGATCCTGTCTCTAATAAAATATAAAAAAGGGTTAGGGATGTAGCTCAGTAGTTAAGTGCCCCTGGGTTTAATCCCTGATTCCAAAGAGGGGGCGGATAAGACAACCAACAAATCATAGCATAAATGGTTCCAAATGTGACATGTATGTTACAAAAATACAAGTTTTATTTTTTTAAGAATTTAGATAACCATAATCTGGAAGTATTAATAGTAACTAAGTAGTAGTTAGATAAAATGAAGCAAGGAACCAAAATAAAATATTACATGATCTCTGCCCTAATAAAGTTTAAAATCCAGTCCAATAATTGAATTGACTCTTATTCTACATGAATTTGATTTTTCTGCTTGAAGGTATTCATGAGCAGCAAAACAGGTAAAGATGGGCAACATTGCCTAGAGCCAGTTTATGTGACTTCAAAAAGTGGCAGGAGAGCTAAGTGGATAAGCACTAATCTTTAGGCTAATAACATGAAGGACTATTTTAAAATACTGTCTGTTTCTTAAGAGGCCAAATCATTTTCTTCTTTGTAGAATAACTGTAATCTTTGACCCTCCAAGTCCCATAAGCAAATCTGAACAAGTGGCTAAATGAGGTAGGACGGAATAAAACAAACAACAAATCCAGGTAGTAAAAAGTCATAAAGGAAGGACATGGAAATTCATCTTGAGATCACCAGACTGATGATCTACATAACTTCCCAAACCCATTCTTTATCAAGTTTCCTATTAAAGGAGAGCTGGGAACCCCTCAAATGCATCTCTCACTCTTGAGATGGCCTATCCCTTGAAAGTCTATTTCTTGCTTTCCTAAATAAATCTTTGCCTCTACAAAAATGTGTTGAAATTATTTTCCATCATGTCAATGGTCCTGAGTCAAGGTCCCCCCTCTGAGAGCTCCTTGAGACCCTCTTTCCAGAAACATTTCTTTTCTCATGACACTAAGCCTCCCTTCCACCTCCAAAATCCTCCCTGTAGTCTTACTCTCACCTTAGCAACCTAGCTTAACTTCCTGTGTTCCTTATTATTCTTCCAGATCAGAATTCAGAATAAGCAATGGTAACCCAATTGGGGAGACCAAGGTGATTTATTTAAATATGCTAGAAGATACCTAAATCTTTTCAAATTTTTCTTGTGGTACCAGGGATTGAACTCAAGGGGTGCTCTACCACTGATCTACATCCCCAGGTTTTCACCAAGTTGCCTAATCTGGCCTCAAACTTAAAATTCTTCTGCCTCAGCCTCCCAAGTAGCTGGGGTTACAGGTGTGGGACACCAAGTTTGGCAGAAGGTAGCTAAATCTTGAACTGGTTAATATTAAATAAAAAGGAGTACAGAGAGGGATGCAGTAGAAAGTTAAACAGAGAAGAAAGGATCTGAACTGAACTTTGTGGGATACATATGATTCAGTAGGCAGAAAACATGAGGGAGGACAATTCAGGGTTTATGAACAGCAAGAGCACATGCTATGGGCAGAAATGGTCAATGTGAGCATAATGGTGACCAAATAAATAAGCAGAAGCTTATCCATTGGACACTATAGGGCCAACTGGACACTATAGGGCCTGTGGGGAACAACAGGTTCACCAATTTAAAGATTAGTTTAAAAGCTGGACAATCATCTTATATCTCTACCCTTCCAGAATACTGTATTAGATAACATTTATTAAGCACATCGAGCAATCTGATTTTCAAATAGAGACTATATGAAAACAAAATTCATCAATCTCTTAGTAATATTATTACCATTTGTCACAATGTCTTCATTTTATCTACTTTTTCACCCAACAAGTCAATGTGTTTTAACACATTAAACTCATTTAATCTCACATCTCTTTACAAATTAGGATGTAGGAGTCCTTGTTTAAAAATTATGTCATAGCCACTTACCTGCACTGAAAAACTGTAGCCTAGAAAACCAAACACTTCATTCACTTAAATCTGCTATTAAATGCTTGATGTTTTCCTGTTCTTCAACTCTCCCCCACCATATAAAAAGGTCTCCATGTGAATAGAATGGTGGGAGAGATGACTCAGCTTTCATCTGGGTCACAATATCTCTGAATCTGTTTATTTGTAAAGTGATGAGATCTCATAAGCCTGCTGGATCATTAAATAAAATAATGTGTGTTACAAATGAAAGTAAGGTGATATCTGTTGCTATTTATTCTTAGTTCACTGAAATGTAACAGAGGTGTGGTTTTTTATATAGGAATTCAGCCAAAGTGCTCTTGTAATACAGTTTAATATACTTGAAGTAGTACCCAAAGAAATACATTTCTGTTTATTGGGAAGTTGAGTAACTAGGTTTTCTTTTCTTCTTTAAACATTTGAGCCTACAGACACTAAATCAAAGTGCTTATTAAGAAGTACAGCAGGATATCAGAAGCAATCTACCCTATTACCTTAGAATCAGAGATAAAACCAAGAATACAGTACAAGCCATCTTTCAATTGACAGGATGATCTACTCAATGAATTAGCTATACCTGCGTTGGCAAATAATTCATCTTGCTTCTTTGACTGTTAACCCTTCCTGGAGGACTGTGCTAGAGGTTGAGTGACTCAAAAGAGAAGAGTGTCAAATTGATTAAGAATATCTACCAAAGGTTTGAGAGGGGAAAGCTTTCTATTGTCTCTGATGGCCAGTAATATTTCCCCATCTGATCTTCCATTATTTTGCAGATCATTAACATTTCCAAGAGATAACACAAAACTAAAAACCAGAAATAAGTGTTTTATAATTTGTTAGCTCCTTAGGGAAGAAGTTATTAATGGATGAAGCAAGGTGGGATGAGGTTAAGGTACATAGAAAACCCAGCATTGCATGATAGGTATTTATATATTTAAGTCATCCTCCACAGCATAAATAATAATGTAGTTAAGAATTCTATGCTTTTTATCAAACATTATAACAAAGGGAGAAAGCAATTTATAGGATCATTGTATGCATTTATGTGAAAACTTATACATTTGGGGAACAATTAAGCCTCCATCTTGCCTGTAATTCCAGCTATTCAAGAAGCTGAGGCAGGAAAATAACAAGTTCTAGGCCAGCTTTGGCAACTTAAAGAGACATTGTCCCTGCCCCTAAAAAGCGGGGTGAGGGCTGGGGATGTAGCTCAGTGGTAAAGTGCCCTGGGTTCAATCCCCAGCACCACAAGAAAAAAAAACAAAAACAAAAAAACACAATCTCGATATGTCTGAGGTGATAAGGTAGATTACTTGTGTTATACTGCTTTACTTGTTATGCACTTTTATTTAGTGTCTGTACAAAGGTTAAAAAAAAAACAACCCTAGTTATTCTGAACTTCTCAAAAAACACAAAGTAGTACTATTAACAACAACAAAAAAAAGGTCTAATAATTAGATAAATTTAAGTAGACAGTTTTAAGAATGTCATCAATCACATACAGAACTGAGCACAGGACTTGAAGACAGACCAAGGTTTAAGACCTCAGAAGCCATCTGGAGAATTAAATAAAATAATGTGGGTTACAAATGCACATAAGGCGATTATCTGTTGCTATTATTCTTCACTAACTATAATGGAACAGATCTCTGTTGCTTAGCAGTTAGGTTATCCTTTATAAAATTTCTTAATGTCTGTGAGCCTTCATTTTTTCATTTATGGGGTTAGATGAGGTGAAGTATGTCCAGTATATATGGCCATCCCTCTAATCTTGTATAGCTATAACAAGCAATGATGATATTTCATTATTCTCTGTGAAATCTTTCCTCTGGAGTGTCAAACAACAACAATAATAATGAGGTGGAAAGCATCAGTATGAGATCAGTACTCTCACTGTATGTTCTAGGTTTCTCATTGTCCTTCTCCAAAAAGAAAGAGGGAAACTAAGAACTTCGTATTAAATGAGTAAATAGAGATAGTAGAGCTAAGGGAAGGTTTTAGACAGGGTTCTTAAAAGAAAAACCTTTCTGCCCTGGGTAGGATGCATAATGAAACTACTAAAGAGTAAAGAACAAGTTGAAATTCAGTGAATCCTTAATGCTACTGACATACTTGAATTACTATGCAAAGAAATGCATTGACTGAGAAGCTGAACAATTATTTTTTTAACCTTTGAACCAAAAATGCAAAATAACGTACTAAGTAGAAAAAACATACACATATAGTTGATTATTCAGATGCAGTATATACTTGGATGACAAGTAGAACAGGATATCAGAAGCAATACAGAATGTGACAAAGGAAAAATTAGGGATCCAGCCTGTGTATACATATAGGTCTTGATTTAAACAGTTACTTCTACCAAAGTATAGAATTGTTTGCTTACCACAAAAAAGATGTCCACAGTTTGTTTCAACAGGTAAGGAAGCTTGATGTAAACAGATTGGACAGTACATGTCAGTGTAGAACTGCTGTCGAGTAGCAGCAGGTGCATCCTGATAAGAAGATATGTACACATAATTATATACTGAGCATTCAAAATTGTCTTTAATGTTAAATTACGTATAAGAACACTGTCAAGCCAGGTATGGTGGCACATGCTTGTAATCCCAGCTAACTGGAAGGCTGAGACAGGAGGACTGCAAGGTCAAGGCTAACCTCAACAATTTATAGACACCCTATCTCCAAATAAACTGAAAAGAGCTGGGTTATAGTTCAGTGATAGATACTTGCTTAGCATGTGCAATGCCCTGGGTTCTACCCCACCACTGAGGGAAAAAAGAAAGAACACTGTCAATAGTGTGTAATCCATCAATTTTCAGATATGCAATAGTTTAAGGTCTTATAAAAAATAGTTTAAGGGGCTGGGGCTGAGCTCAGTGGTAGAACACTTGCCTTGCATGTGTGAGACCCTGGGTTCAATCCTCAGCACCACATAAAAATGAATAAATAAAGATATTGTGTCCATCTACAACTAAATAAATAAAAAAATAGTTTAAGGTCTTATATAAATTTAACAAGTTATAAAGCTATACTGTTGTTTTTTTTAAGCTATAGGGTGTCTACCTTCCTTCCTAAATACATTTAAAGAAATAAATCTAGATTAATTCAAGAGTTTCTCTTTTAGCCTTTCCATATAAGTTATTCTGTGTAGAGCAAGGCTGAGCTAATACATTAAGCTGAAGAGTAAGAAATGTCAGGCTGGAGGTGTAGTTCAGTATTAAGGCACCAGATTAGCATCCATGAGGCCCTGGATTCGATCCCCAGAACCACCAAAAGGAAAAAAAGAAGAGTCAAAATATTTTCTAACTATTAGCTTTTTTTAAGTTTAAGTTTAAGTATATATCCCCCAAAGATAAACTTAAAATAACGCTTTTTACTCTAAACTTTTTAAATTTGGATTCATCAGGACTTAGTGCTGCGGAAAGGCATATGTATCCAAAAAATGTACATAAGCCTAAAGTACTTTGGAAAGATATTCTAACAGGACAATGGAAAGGTCCTGACCCAGTGATTGTCTGGAGTCGGGGGTCTGTTTGTGTTTTTCCACAGGGAGAACAGCAGCCCATTTGGATTCCAGAGAGATTAACTAAAACAGTTTCTACAGATCGAAAAGAAGATGATTTGACTCAAATCCATAACAGTTGATATCCAGAACTCCAGCTTGGCCATTCTTACATCTGCGACAGTGATTAACCAGGATGCTTTTTTCAATAGCTATTTTATTATTGCATTTTTCCACATCATAAGGTTCTATTTTTATTTTTTGAGCTCATACAAACCTAGGTTAATGTTTTTCTGATCAGTTTTATTTTTTGACTGTGGAGTTTTTAAACATTGCAATGGAGATTTCACCTAGGTAAAGCTACAAGGCCTTTACTATTTTCTTATGTGTTGTACGTTTGTGTACACTCTTGTGTTTTGTGTTGTATGTCTGTATGTGCGTATGTCCATATTTCTTATATGAGGAGCGCTCATGATAAAATGGATCCGAATTATTATTATTTTTTTTATTCACGTGATTTAAATGGTTTAATTTAAATTATGTAAACAGCTGTTAAGGATTGTTTTTAAAGGTGGTTAACAGATCTGTTTGTTTATTAATTTAAATTAGGTAAAAAGCTGTTAAGGATTTTTTTTAAAGTAGGTTAACAGATCTGTTTACTTTCACCTTTCCTTTTCATTATATTTAATAATTCTTTTCAGGATAATGTCTCTTTAGCATCATTGCCAGAATTCCTATCTCCATCCCAGTGCCGGTGAAGAACTCAACAAGTAATGCTCAAAGAGTCAACTTACTTTGGGAGGAAACGGATTTTGGGAGGAAATGGACATATTGATAGATTCCTCTGCTTTGAACTGCTTGCAGAACTTGCCTGGACTATGTAACTATCGTTTGGTGCAGCGAATTGTGGTAATGCTGGCATATCTTTGCTGATGGTGTCACTAGTGATGCAATTTTTCCCAAGGAGCCGTCAATTGGCTTGGTGTCGTGGCATTTCTGTATCCTCCTCCCTTCTGCTAGTGATGATCTAAAATTTGGGGGCCAATGGCTTATGCTGGACCAGTAGTCAGTGACGGGTATGATCCAATTGCAGTGGTATCAACCTAAGACAGGAGGCTGACGCCTAAAGGTCAGTTTTCCGATGACGGGTAAGAACCATATGTTGAATTGGACAACCTACCAGGCACGGTCCATAAGCCACATTAACCTCACTCCCCCACTGGCACCAAGGCCAAATTTGGGGGCCAACAGAGGTGAGGCAAAGAACCTCACCCCCCCCACTGGTGCATAGACCTATCCACAAGTATGGCTGTATGCTGGACCGGTAGTCAGTGACGGGTATGATTCAATTGCAGTGGTATCAACCTAAGACAGGAGGCTGACGCCTAAAGGTCAGTTTTCCGATGACGGGTAAGAACCATATGTTGAATTGGACAACCTACCAGGCACGGTCCTTAAGCCACATTGCTTGTTGTTTAATTAATCAGAAGGGGGGAGATGCTGGGAGCCATTAGCCAAGTAAGTATGACAATTTCCTTGCCAGCGTACCCCATGTTGCAGTGACATTGAATGTACTTAACCTTGCTCAAGGACCAAGGCAGATTAGGGTGTTCCCGGTTTTAAGATAATCTTGTTTAGGGCGTTCCCAGTTTAGGTTCCAGGTTTAAGGTTTAAGATTATTCCTGCTGGGAATAGGGCGTATCCTGCTGCCTGAGTTCCCCTTGAGTTCTCACGGGATTCAGACAGTATATTTTGGAGATAGAAGCCCAGTGGAGGTGGATTTGGACAGAGAACGTGGATTTGGGCAGAGAACGTGGATTTCCCCAGAACGTGATTGTAGACGGCTGGTGTGAGTTCGGGAATAAAGAGTTGCTGTTTGAATCTACAAGCTGTGTGGTGGCTCGTGATTGTGTGCCCAGCCAGACTGCGGCATTTGTGCCCAGCCAGACTGCGGCAACCTCTTTTTCTGTTCTCATAGCTATCCTCCAGACAAAGTGTTGCATATATGTGATACTTTATATAAGATCAGAATTAAACTTTTGGAAAAGAATACTTCCTCATTTTGGAAGCAGAAAAATTTAAGATCACTGGTAACTTGAACTCAGACCTTCACAAAGTTGTGTTGTGATCGAACAGAAGTACCGAGTACAATTACCAGCATAAGAAGAATCCAGATATCAAAGATCTCACTAGAATACAAGTGCCATAAAGACAAGGCCTTCATCTGTAGGACTCACTATAGTCATTATTCATATGCTAAATATACTTGGATGACAAGCAGAGCAGGATATCAGAAGCAATTATACTACTTAGGAAATACAAAATGTGACAAAGGGGAAAATTAGGGATCTAGCCTATGTATACATATAGGTCTTGAATTTAAAAAGGACTTAGAAAAGCATCCAGCATTAGTATGAAATGTTTATCTTGTCAATAAACATTTATCAAAACCTGTTTGATAGCACCCAGTACATATCTTATAAACAAAGTAGCTAGCATTAAAAACATCTAATTTTAAAAATATCAGATATATTAAACATGAATTGTTAACTATAATGAATCAAAGAACTTGGCTTCCCAATTTTTTTTTTTTTTTTTTTGGTGGTGCTGAGGATTAAACCCAGGGCCTTGTGATTGCAAGGCAAGCACTCTACCAACTGAGCTATATCCCAAGCCCTTTGTTTCCCAATATTGTAAACCACAATTTAAATTTCAAATTTCCTCTAAGTTACCTCTAAAATTTCAAATTACTGCTAAGTTACCAGAATATTCTATAATTCTAGGTCACACTCAGATATTGTAATTATTCATGCCAGTTTTAATAGTACAAAAAGAAAAATGTAAGGAGAACCTTAATGTTCACCTTTCCATTGTTTCTCATTCTTTTTAGATATTGACAAAAAACAATTACCAGTGCTGTTCAATAGAACTTTCTGTAATCATAGAAATCTTTATCTGTACTACCCACTTTGGCAGCTGCTATCCACATGTGGCTGTTGTGACTAAAGTACTGAATTTTAAATCTTATTTAAATTAAATTTAAATAGCCACAAGTGGCTATTATGTTGAACAATACAGAATAGGCTAAGTCACTAGTTTTATTCTAGTTCCAATAGGTATAATGTCATGCCTGAGGAAGCTGGGAGGTAAACAATGGGTTTGAGGTACAAAGAAATCCAGAAGATTCACTTCTATTTGTGACTCCAGTATAGCTAAACCCATTAATGTAATTGCTAGTGTGAATTTAAGTAATTAGCAATCTAATGTGTTAATGCAAATGATAATAATTGCTATGCTTAGCATGTCTGAAGATTAAATAAGATAGTTGTTTGTGAAATCACTTTGTAAATTATAAAACATTATCTGAACATGAATTATTGAAAACAATTACTTTGGAATACAGCACTATTAACATGCTTAAACTATTCTCGAATTGATGAATGGAACTTCAGTTCCATGAGGGTAGGAATTTTTGTCTGTTTAGTTCACAATTGGATTCCCAATACCTATAACAATGCCTGGGACATGACAGAAGTTTGAAATATATTTGGTGAATGGATAAATTATAAGCCTTCATTGGAACTAAAGTTTGGGTAGGAAAGCAATCAAAACTTTTTTTTTGCTACTGGGGATCAAACACGGGGGCGCTTTACCACTGAGTTATATCCTTCTCATTTTTCATTTGAGACAGGGTTTCACTATGTTGCCCAGGAGAGCTAGAAACTTACGATCCTCCTGGCTCAGCCTCCTGGTTACAGGCATGTGCTACCAAGCCCAGCTAAAATTTTTATTTTTGATGTTAGTGATATAGGTATGAAGGTATAAAATATTCCATTTATTCTGACTCTCATAAACCATACTGTTTATGAGGTAAAAAGTAAAGAAGAGGCAGAGAGGAAAAGTTTTCTTCTTTTTCTAACTAGTTCTGTTAACTCTGATCACTGAAGAAAACGGGGAGGTACAAATATTTCTTTGAAGGTTTTTGGGTATATATGTTTTAAAAAATAATTTTCTACTACATTTCAGTTAAGGCCAATTACAGTGATTATTTCTATACAAATAAATAATAGGAAAACCATTCTTTTTTAAAGCAAGTTAAAAAAAAACATGTAAACATCTGAATAGATGTTGACTGGGCAATATACTTAATCTGAAAACATACAACCTATAGAACAATTGAAGGCAGGAAAGAAAGCAGGAAAACAGTCCCTGTTTCTCAAAAGTAATTAACTGTACATTCAAAGGGAATTATAACATCTACTCCTTACATAAATGCACGTTACATAACAGTACCTGTTCTGTTTGAAGTTGTTCTCGAAGCACCCTCACTAGCTCTTGGTTTTCTGGATGAATGTTCTGATGTACATTTCTGTTGAACAGAATATAATAAACCTTGAATATAAAATATTGTCAGATTAATCCATTTACTTTCTGGGTCTGAGTTTTTTACTTAGAACCACTGGTAGTTTAGTAAATATAACTGATCATATACAATTGCACTACCATTCTAGGACTGTATATTACAGATTATTCTGTGCTTAGTTCTTCCCCAAATCAGTGACCACTGGCTGATTTTGGGCTTAGGCAGCAAATGATAAAACCTCAAAGGCCTAGTACTTTTGGGATTTCTTGTAACTGCAAGCTTACAGATAATATAAAGAACAATTAACACATTTATTTCTTTTGTAAAATTCCTTCAAAATAAGCTGCTATATAGCTCTATATATTATTGTGCATTTGAATACTTTTCCACATCTAATTAAGGCTTTCTCCTAATTTTTCACATTTTGAGCAAAGGGAGACAGGGCAGAAACTAAATTTATGTAAATAAAAAAGCCAAAACTTAACATACCACTAATATCTTAACAAGTAAAATGAATTTGGTGGCTAATGATGAGACCACTAAAAATTAGAAGTGGAGGTAAGGTTGGGAGGGTGGGGGTGTCAATATTTACATCTAAATCACAGTGCATTTCATTTTAGACTTTCCCCCCTAAACTTAAAACATCTTGAACAAAAATATTCTAATTCTATAAAATCACAAGCTTACTCTTTAGAAGATCCCTTACTTACTGGGTAAACCATATACAACAGAAAAAAAGAACTCTAATAATTTCATGGGATGGGGAAAATTAAATCCACCCTATAATTACTCAATTTTTATTAAGAAACGCAAATTTTAGAAAAGAAAGCTGACAAAAAATAAAACCATTACTTCAATGAGGGCAACTTAAAGTCAAGTAACTAAAAAGAAGTGTAACATAAATGTTATGAAACTGCTTGAACTGTGCTCAGAACTCAAATTTTGGTAGATTCTTTATTTCATAATAAGCTATACATTCTTTTGACTGAGTAAAATGCATATGAAAGCAATCAATCAAGGAACAATCTATCCAAGCACAGGAAACACCTCATTTAAATATCAGTGAACATCTAAACAGCATTTCTCTATTCTTTGAGAGTAGATCATCATTCCATTTTCATTGGGAAAAAAATACTGATGGCTTTTGGAAAAATATACTGATGACTTTTCAGTGTACTGATATGAACCATATGCCTGGAAAACCTTTCAGTTGGCATCTTTTCATATTAAGAAGATGTAAAAATTCTTAAATCTAGTAGTAGAATATTTGAAAAGTCAAAGTATAGCCAAAGAACAAGAACAGATAGACCAAGCTGCTGAACAGTACCTGGAGTTCAAGAAATTAAATGGGATTGACAGCTGTGAGTGAACAACCCAAAATTTAGAAAACAGCAGACAAATGTATAAGACTCTTTTCATTGGTTTGTTTGTTTGTTTGTTTCTTTTTTAAAGTATAACATGTATTTTATATTACATATAAAATTTAGTTGGTATATAATTCTTATACTATACAATCTGTCAATTTAAAGTGTAAAATCCAGTAGCTTTTACTATGTTTACAGAATTGTGCATCTATCACAATAATCAGTTTAGAACATTTTCATTACCCCTCAAAAGAACCATTCTTCTTAGCCCCCTCAATCATCCTCCCCAAACTCCTACTGCCTCTAGCAATAGCCACTATTCCGCTCTCTCTGTACTTGTCTATTCTAGACATTTCATATGAGTGAGATCCTATAACACATGGTCTTCTGTGACTGCCTTCTTTCAGTTAGATGATGTTTTTGAGGTTCATTCATGTCGTGCCATGTACCAGCACTTTATTCCTTCTTATTGGCAAATAATATTCCATTGTATTCATCCACTGGTTTTGATTTACCCATCAATTTTGATTTACTCATCAATTGATGGACTTGTGAGTTGTTTCCACTCTTTAGCTGTTATTAACAAAGCTGCTTTTTTACATTTATGTACAAGTTATTGTATGCACATAAGTTTTTTAAACATGAGCTCTTATTATTTTTGCATTATAATTCTTTTTTTTTAGAGAAAGAGAGAAAATTTTAATATTTATTTATTTATTTTTAAAAAGTTTTCGGCGGACACAACATCTTTGTTTGTATGTGGTGCTGAGGATCGAACCCGGGCTGCCTCGCATGCCACATCCCCAGTGATTTTTTTTTTTTTTTAAAAGAGAGAGAGAGAGAGAGAGTACAATTCTTAATACACCTTTATACCACAATTTATCATATCTCTGATTGTATATAAGGTATGTTGACACCAAATTCACATCTTCATACATGTATTTTAGATAATGATGAGGGTCTCCTTCCAACATCCATGCTATTCCCCTTTCCTCTATTTCCCTCCCACCCCTATTCCCTATCTAGAGGTAATCTTCCTCCCTTGCTCTCACTGGTTTCTGATACGTCAACAAATCTGGTACAGATAGTTTGAGAAGGAAGGGCAAGCAGGGGATGGTGGTGCACACCTGTGATCCCAGTAACTCAGGAGGCTGAGGCAGGAGAATCAAGTTCAAGGCCAACCTCAGCAATTTAGCAAGGCCCTAAACCACTTAGTGAAACATTGTCTGAAAATAAAATGCTGAGGATATAGCTCAGTAGTAAAGCCCCCCTGCCCCTGGTTATATCCCCACTACCCCACCTCCCAAAAAAGAAGAGCGGGCAAATAAGAAAGAAATTAATTACAACTACAAAATACTGCTGAGAGGGGGATTGAAAAAAAAAATAATGGAAAAATCCTGGGTTCACAGACTGAAAGACTTGCTAAGATGAAAATACTACCTAAAGGGATTGGTCTACAGATGCAATGCAATCCCTATCAAAATTCCCATGGCATATTTTGAAAAAATTGAAAAGCTCATTCAAAAATTCATATGGAATTTCAAGAGACTCCAAACAACCAAAACAAATCTTGAAAACAAAAAAAATTAGAAGACACACACTTCTTGATTTGAGAATTTAATATAAAGCTACAGTAATAAAAGGGGGATGATACTGTCATAAGGATATATAAACCAAGGGACTAGAACACAGACCCCAGAAACAAACTCTCACAAATGTGGTTGCTATAGGCTAAATATTTGTATGTCCCACACTCCTTATGTTGAAACCATAATCCCCAATGGAATCATATTTGGAAATGGGACCTTTGTGAAGCAAGTAGGTCATTAAAGTGACACCTTATGATGAGATTAATGTTCCTTAAGACAAGATATGAGCAGCAGGGGGTGTAGAACATATGCTTAGCATGCTCAAGGTTCAACCACCAGCATCACAGGCATACATGAAAGACATGTTTTCTTATCTGTGCTCTTTTCCATGCAAAGATGCAATGAACAAATAAGTCACCTGCAAACCAAGAGGTGGCACTGTGCCAGACACAGATCCACCAACACCTTGCGTGCCCCGCAAAGGCCCCATAGGCCTATGTGTTAAAGGCCTGGTCCCGAGAGTGGCCTTATTGGGAAGTGGTAGAATGTTTTAGAGTGGGGCCTAGTGGGATATATATTGGGAGTGTGTCCTTGAAGGAGATTTGGGGACCCCAGTTCCTTCCTCTGATTTTTCTTCCATGATTAGATGCCTTGCCATAGGCTCCAAAGGAATGGGACCAATCAGTCATGAACTAGAACCTTCAAAACTATGAGCCAAAATAAGGTTTTTTCTTTTTATATGTTGATTTGCTCAAGTATTTTGTTATAACAACAGAAAAGTGACTAATACCCCTTGATCTTGGACTTCCCAGTTTCTGGAATTATGAGAAGAAATCTTTGTTGTTCAGAAATGTTTGTTATTCAATTTTTTTCTAGCAGACCAAACTGAGACAAAGGTCAATTGATTTTTGACAAGGGAACCAAGACTGTTTAATGGGTGCTGGGAAAACTGGATATCCACATGCAAAAGAATGAAATTGGACCCTTACCTAAAGTCATATACCAAGATGACCTCAAAATGGATCAACAAATTAAACTTCGGAGTTAAGAGGAAAAAAAATCCACAGATCTTCATAAATATTCAAAACTTTGGATTTGGCAATGATTTCATAAATATAAGACCAAAAAATGAGCAACAAAGAAAAACCAGATGAGTTGACTTAATCAAAATTAAAAACTCCTGGAGCTGGGGTTGTGGCTTAGTGGTAGAACGCTTGCCTAGCATGTGTGAGGCACTGGATTCGATCCCCAGCATCACATAAAAAAGGTAAAATAAAGGTGCTGTGTCCACCTACAACTAAAAAATATAAATTTAAAAAAAAAAAACCAAAAAACTCTTGTGCATGAAAGGTGCTATCAAGAAAATTAAAAGAAAACCCACAGAATGGAAGATATTTGTAAAGCATACACCTAAACGATAACAACAGAATACATAAAGAATACTTATAACTAAAAGACAAAAACTAAACAACCCTATTCAAAAGTCGGTAAAAGACTTAAGTGGACATTTCTCCAAAGAAAACACACAAATCATCAATGAGCACATGAAATGATGTTCAACATTAGTACTCATTAGGGAATTGGAAATCAAAACCGCAATGAAATTCTACTTATCTCCCGTGAGGATGGTTATTATAAAATAATAATAATGATTTACAGAAAGGAAGGAAAGAAAACCCTAGAAAATAAATGTTGGCAAGGATGTTGAGAAACTGGTGTCCTTGTACATTGCTGGTGAAAATGTAAAATAGACCAATCACAGTGGAAAGTAGTTTAGAGGTTTCCTGAAAGTTAAACATACCAGGCTAGGCAACACAGCAATATCTCCTCTCAAAACAAAACAAAAAACTTAAACCTAGAATTATCACATGATCAGGAATTCAAAATAAAAGCAGGGATTCAAACAGGTACTAGTACAACATATTTCTAGTAGCATTATTCACAATGTAGTAGGTGTAATAGGGTTACAACTGGAGAACTGGAGGGAGAACGGAACTTGTACAGACTTCCTACTCAATCATATGACAGATGCAAGCCAATGTCTAGATAATGGGGAGCACATTATATAATTTTAAAGTACTTCTTAAATTGAACCAAAATATCACCATTTATCTTTACCAATTGGCTTTGGTTCTATCCATGAAGCCACACAGAGGAAATCTAATTCTTTTTTTGTAGTTTTTTGAGATGGAATCTCATTTGTTGCCCAGACTGGTCTTAAACTCCTGGGTTCACATGATTTTCCTGGCTCAGCCTCTGAGTACCAGAACTATAGATATACATTATTGCGCTAGCTTCATTTAACAAAACAAGCCCTCTCCATATTTAGCAGACAGCTTTATGCCCAACAGTCTCTTTCCCTAAGCTAGATATCCCCAGTTCCTTCAGGTGTTTTGTATTGTAGTTTTCATTGTTTTGACAGTTTCCCTGAACACTGTCTAGTTTAAAATAATTGTCCCAAACTGAATATAAGCCAGTTATGACCTTTAGCTGGCTGTTTTTCTCCTGTACATTTTTTATTGGTGCATTATACTTGCACCTAATGGTGGGATTTGTTGTTACATTTTAGTATATACACAATATAACAACATAACTTGGCAAATATCTATCCCCAACACTTCCCACTCCAACCCCCATTCCCTGTTCTCCCTGTTCTACTGATCTCCCTTTAGCTGGTTATTTTTGTAAATGTACCCTATACTGTTACGTTTCTGGCATCTAAAATATACAATTGCCTATTAAACAGAAAATTTTAATTTGGACTTCATATCATTCCAGTCTGTAGGGAAAAACTGCTATTATACAAGCAATAACTATTCATAGTAGACAAATTAGAAAAAATGAAAATGGTATTTAATAATAAAATCGATCCTATAAAATAGTATTTTAAATGGGCTACTTTAATTATGGTTTTGGGATACTCCTCTGCTCCCCACTACTTTTTCAAATAATTCACCTTAACTGAAACACTGTATCCTTTCAAACAAAATTTCTTAAATTCCACTAGGTCCCCACTTCTGTTTTTTTTTTTTTTTTCTTCTTTTTTTGGTACTGGGGATTGATCCCAGGGGTGCTTTGCCACTGAGCCACATTCCCAACCCTTTTTTATTTTTTATTTTGGAACAGGGTCTCACTAAATTGCTGAAAGTCTCGCTAAGTTGCTGAGTCTGGCTATGAACTTGTGATCATCCTGTCTCAGCCTCCCGAGTTGCTGGAATTACAGGCATGTGTCACCAGGCTGGCCCTTTGACTAAAATTTCTCTAGCCCTTCTCCTTTCTGATTCTATGATATCAACTTTTTAAAGATTCCACACATAACAAGATCACACAGTATTTGTCTTTCTGTGTTTGGCTTATTTCAGTTAGCATAATGTCCACTAGATCATACAGATTGCTGCAAATGATAGGAAATCCATTCTTTTAAAAAGCTGAATAGTGTTCCACTATGTGTCTGTGTGTATCTATCTGTATATAAACATATATATCACGTCTTCTTTTACTCATTTATCTGCTAATAGTCACTTAGTTTGATTCCATCTTATAGACCCTATAAACCAATACTGCAATAAACAGTACAGACAGTTCTTTGAAATATTGACAATTTCTTCTCAATACATAGTCAGAAGTGTTATTGCTGGACCATATAATAATTTCTAATTTTAATTTTTAAAAAAATTTTAATTTTAATGTTTTAAGGAATTTCTATATTGTTTCCCATAGTGACCACACCATTTTACATTCCCACCAATAATGTACAAGGGTTCCCTTTGTTCTACATTCTCACTGACACTTGCTATCTTTTGTCTTTTTGATAATAGCCATTCTAACAGGTGAGAGGTGATATCTTATTGCAGTTTCACTATAATTTTTCATTGGAGGAGTGTTAGATTGCATTTCCCTGATGATAAGTGAGGTTGAACATTTTTTCTTTTACCTGTTAGCAATTTGTATATCTTTTAAGAAATGTCTCTTTAGGTTCTCTGCCTTTCTTTTTTTTTTGGTAGCACTGGAGATTGAACCTAGAACTTTACAATGCTAGGAAAAAGATTTACCACTGAGCCACATCCCCAGCCCTATTCGTTTTGAGACAGGGTCTTGCTAAGTTACCAAGGCTGGCCTCAAACTTGGGATCCTCCTGCCTCAGCCTCCCAAGAAGCTGGGATCATAGGTATGTGCCACTGCACCTGGTTGAACTAATTTTTATATATGTGAAGAAAGGGTCCAATTTTGTTGTTAGGCAAGTGAATATATAGTTTTCCAAACATTCTTTATATTAAAGACACTTACCTTTTCCTACTATGCTCTTGGCAACTTTATCAAGATCAACTGATAATAAATGAATTTATTCCTGGGCTCTCTTTTCCTTTCAATTGGTCTATGATGTCTCAGTTTTTAATACTAGTACCATTTTTTTTTTTTTTTTTTTTTTTGGCGGTGCTGGGATTGAACCCAGGGCCTTGTGCATGTGAGGCAAGCACAGTACCAACTGAGCTATATCCCCAGCGCCCCCATTCTATTTTTGGTTACTACAGGTTTATAGTCAATTCTGAAGTCAGATAGCACTACGTCTCCAGCTTTGTTCTTTTAGCTCAAGAATGCTTTGGGTATTTGGGATCTTTTCTGGGTCCACACAAACTTTAGAAATTTTAATAGTGCTGTGAAAAGTGACTTCGGAATGAAAGGAATTACACTAAATCTGTAGATTGTTTTGGGTAGTATGAACACTTTAAGAAAATTAATTCTAATTCATAAACACAGGATATTATTCCACTTATTTGTGTCTTCTTCAACACTTTTATTAGTGTTTTCAGTGTACAGATCTTTTGGTGTCATTAAAAGTTTTGTATTTAATGCTATTGAAAATGGGATTATTTTCCTGATTCCCTCTTTGGATAATTCACTGTGCAGTATTGAAAATGTAACGATCTTTGTATGTTGATTTTGTATCCTGCAACTTTACTGAATTCATTAGTTGTTATATTTTCTGGTGGAGTCTTTATAGGTTTCCCATATATAAAACTGTCATCTGCAAACAAATAAAAATTTACTTCTTTCTTTACTATTTGGGTTTTTTTTTCTTCTTTTTCTTGTCTAATAACTCTGGCTAGGAGTTCTTGTACCACACTAAATAGAAGTGATAAATGTGGGAATCCTTGTCTTATTCCTTGCTCTAAGAATTTCATTAATGAATATGTTAGCTGTGACCCTGTCATATGTAGTCTTTACTGTGTTGAGGTATATTCCTTCTATACCTAATTTATTGGTTTTTTTTTTAATCATGAAAAGACACTGAATTTTGTCAAAATTTTTTCCTGTCTATCTTAAGATGATCACATGATTCTTGTCTTTCATTCTGGTAATATATTGTTATTGCATTGATTTGTATATGCTGAACCATCCTTGCATCTCAGGGGTAAATCCCACCTGATCATGGTGTATGATTCTTTTTATGTGCTGTTGAATTTGGTTTGCTAGTATTTTGATAATTTTTGTATATATGGTCATCAAGGAAATTGGTTGGTAATTTTCTTTTCCATAAGGTACTTTTTAGAGGGGGCAGTACTGGGAATTGAACCCAGGGCCTCGTACTTATACATGCTCTATAAGCACTCTATCACTGAGCTACATCCCCAGCCCTTCTGTAATGTCTTTATCTAGCTTTGGTATCATGGTATTGTTGGCCTCAGAGAATAAGTTGTGTTCCTTTCTCTTTGGGTTTTTAGAAAAGTTTGAGAAAGACTAGTAATAATTCTTCTTTAAATGTTTGGTGGGACTGCAGAATTTCCTTTCTAAAGCTGAATATGTATCCATTGTATGTATATGCATATATACATATATGTGATCTAATCTCTTTGTATCTTAAAAAGTTCAACAGCTAAAAGAAGTAAAATAAAAAGGCAATGTTTGTGGAATGTACAGTGCATACTGGTGGTGTACACCTCATTATGATTTGCCTGCTTGCTTCTCTTATTCAATTGTTTCTTTAGGTAGAGGATTTTTCTCTTGCGTTTCTGTCTTCTTCAATTTCGACTTATCGAATTTCTCGATCTCAGCCGTATTGGGTCTGTCAGACATGGTTTCGGAGGAAGCAGAACAAGCCGCGAGAATGACAGAAGTCTGGTCTGCAAAGTGACCACTATTGAGTTTTTCTCCCATTCTTGTAGGTTATCTTTTCACTTTCTTGATGATGTCCTTTGAAGCATAAAAGTTCTTAATTTTGATTATGTTTGGTTGGTGTACTTTATCTTTTGTTGCTCATGCTTTTGGTACCATATCTAAGATCCTTTGCCAGAAACCAAGGTCATGGGCTGGGGCTGTGGTTCAGAGGTAGTGCACTTGCCTGGCATGTGTGAGGCACTGGGCTTGATTCTCAACACCATATATAAATAAATAAAATAAAGGTATATCATCAACTAAAAAAAAAAAAAAAAAAAACCACCAAGGTCATGATTTACTCACTCATATTTTCTTCCAAAAGTACTGTATTGGTCTGTTTTGCACTGTTGTAACAAAATACCTGAGGCTAGATACTAAAGAAAAGAGGTTTATCTAGCTCACAATTTTGGTGGAAGAAAGTGGTGAGGAAACCCCTAATCATACTGCATCATAGTAAATGGTCTCATGACAGGAGTGCATGCCAGATCAAATGGTGAGACAGGAAGCCAGGGACCAGGGAGGGGCAGGTCTTGCTCTTTAACAACTCAGCTCTTCTTATGGGAACTAACTGGGGATCCAACTAGAACTGCATTAATTTCTTCCAAGGGCAGTGCCCTTGATGACCTAAAATCTTTCACTAGACCCCAGCTCTTCCACATCACTTTCTAATACTACCACTCTGAAGACCAAACTTCTAATACATGAACCCATTCAGGGCAAACTCATCACAAATATTATAGTTTTAGCTCTTACATTTAAATCTTTGACCTATTTTGAGTTAATTTGTGGTGGTATGGGTCCAGTTTCATTCTTTTGCATGTGGCTACCCAACTGTTTCAGCACCATTTGTTGAATTTTTTCCCCACTGAGTGGTAATTGAAGGTTATGGTTCCCTACCAGTCCTCCTGCCCCACCCTCAATGATCCTGATACCAAAACTCCTCCCATGACCTGGCCCTGCCCTGCCCCCCAAAAGGGCCTGCAAAAAACAACTAACTCCTCCCATGGCCTGGCTCTGCGAAGGCTGTATATAAAGCCCAGTAGCCAGTAGCCATTTTACCCCCTAAAAATGAGCCACATCAGGTATTTGACCATTGACTCTGCCACTGAATCAAGAAAAGCTTGCTGATCCAAGGTCTGCTCCCTACTTCCACATTTGTGTGCCATGCATTGTCAGTAATGGCATGCCTAAAAAAGGTTAGTTGACTTATGAGTTGACTATTTCTAAATCTTCACTGTTTTACTAGCCTCCTAGCTGATAATTTAATAAGCCTGTTTCTTAGTATTTTTTACTCTAGTTGCTATTAAACAATGAATATAACAGGCCCAAGGATAGTCTTTCAGTAATATACAGCATCCTCCTATTTGGTTTATATTAAACATTAGTCAGTATTCTTAAAAACAATTAACAAATCAGTTATGAATTCAATTATATCTGCTATCACCAAGACATCATTTCCTGATTATATCCACAACTTTATCACCAAGTAACACTATGGAGTATCACTCCATAAAATATCCTACTGAAATCAAGGTTATATTATTCTAATAAGAGATTATCAATACAGAGATAAAAGAATAAATCACCATTTCCCCCCCAAGTGTCCACAAAATGTTGAATAATCCTTTCTACAAATGTTTTACAGGAAACATATTTGTAATTGGGGGATTAAAAATCTACAAAAATCTAGTGTCTACATATTGTTATATAGACATCTGAGACCTTTAAATATTATTCCTGATTCTAGAACAGTTAATTAATTAAGTTTGATTAATTGATTCTAATCTTAATTTCCTCTATACTGTCTTTTTTTTTTTTGCTCAGTTTTTTTCATTTAAAATCTGAAAATATTTCTTATTATCTATATTACCTACTAGTTGGTAGATTCAAATATGAAAATTAATTTTTTCACACTATGATATTCCCATAGAATGGATGATGGCTGGGTAAGTTAGGAAAAATGTTAGCATTCAGAACCCAGTGGAAAATAAAATACTTTAGCAAATATATACAATCATTGAGATCAGTTACTTGCATTTCATATTAAGTACTATATATTACAAGGAGTCAAAGAATCAATGATCTTTAGAAATATATAATATTTCAATTCATTTGTCTTTTAGTCTCACCTGAAAAGTGCATATACCAGGGTAGCAATCAAAGTGAAACTGACCACAACTGCCACAAGTACTTGGTCACTTACTCCTTCTATAACTGAATCATCATCCAGTTTCAAACTTTGAACTTCACCTTGATATCTGGCCATTCCAGGTCTAAAATATGAAGAAACAAGACAAAAGTACAAATGACACAGTGCAAATGAAATATATCAGTAAAAGTAATGTAAGTATAGCTGACTTCTAACATAATTAGCATTTGTGGTATTCCCTTAATGTAAGGTACATTAACCACAACTCTTGTGAAGATTCCCCTACTAATGAATTCTTTAAAATTTGTCAGAAACATTATTTTGGGGAGTACAAAATGCTATTTCCTTTAAAACAACTACTATAATTTATCATCCATTTTTCAGACTTTTTTATTTTGGTAGGGAGATTGAACCCAGGGTTCAATCCCTGAGCTCCAACCCTGGCCCTTTTTTATTTTTTGAGATAGGTTCTCCTTAAGTTACTTAAGACCTCACTAAGTTGCTGAATTTGGCTTCGAGCTTATGATCCTTCTGTTTCAGCTTCCAGAGTCCCTGGGATTCTAGTGTGTGCCAGTTCGTTCAGCCCTTAGATAAACATTTTAACAATAGCTTCCTGCTGCAGGGCACCCTGGCGCATGCCTGTAGTCACAGCAGCTGGGAGGCTGAAAGAGGAGGATGGGGAGTTCAAAGCCAGCCTCAGTAATGGGGAGGCCAAGAAACTCAGTGAGATCCTGCATCAAAAAAAATTTTTTTTTTTGACCAACTACTCTTTTCTAACTCCTGAATACCAAAGAAATTCTTCAAGTTCATCAGATTACTCTTCTCCTTCACAGCACTAAATATGTATGTCTTATGGAATTTACCATGTATGAATGCAAAAGGAAATATATTATAGCCTTTTACAAATATTCCTGTATTCCTAAGTTGTGCTCTGTACACAGGACAACCTAATAAGTATCTACATAAATAAGTCACTTACTATACTTACAGTGTAATTGGAAAAGCAAAAGATGGTTAGCTGATAGGACATTTATATTTATACTAAGATTACTTAAATTAGTGAAAATTTGGATGCTTGAAAATCTATTAATCCTACCTAAAACTAAACTCAGCTTACTGTTCAGAATTCTTTCTGAAAATATGAAATTACTGTGAGGCTGCACTTCCTTGTGAAGAGAAGAGGAAGAAAACAAAACTCTCTTTCCCATACTCTAAACCAGAGAAAAACGGTAGTACCCAATTCTATAGGTAAGACAGGAGAGAGCCCAAGCAATTAAGAGTCTATTAAATATCACAGGTACTTCTTTCTTCAGAAGACAAAACTATAAAGTTCAAACTTAAAGGGAAATAAAGAAAATATTAAATTAAATATATGTAATAGAACTGAAATAAATTTCTGCATTTATAGAATTTATTACATTGGAAGAGTATTTAATCCAATATCATCATAAATCAGGTAAGTCTCTGTTACAAGGAAATTTTTGAGTGAAAGTCTAATATCTTTGAAATGAATCTGAACTGAATAACTAATAAGAAAAATACCTCTCATGGAAGAAAACTAAGCAGAAAAAGAAAGATCAAAGGCCAGTTTAGTAAGCTTACACTTAACAATAGCCTGATGACCAGGAACTCTCTAATGACAGATTTCAAATCCCCTTTATGAAGGTACATACCAAGAAAGTCAGACAAAGAGCTCTAATTTCAGTATTTTCATTCAAAATAACAATCAAATTAACTGCTAGCTGAAAATAGGGGTAGGGAGGAACCTCCAATAATACAAAGATAGGCCAGCTAGGTAACTTCAATTTTTTAAATAGGTTTCCTCTTTTTAAGTTAGAAATGCAATGTCAGTGTCAAAAGTCCTACAGGCAGCAAGACCTACTTGTATTTGTTCAAAGATAATCAAAATGCTATCTCTGTCAAGATTCCTGGCCTCTAATTACTGAACCTAATTACTTCAGAGTTGTGAGAATTAAACCAAATTAAACAGAGGCAAAAGTGCTTTGGAAGTTAAGTGCACCAACAAATATACTATAATTATATTACTCATATTTTCTCCTATGTTATACATTTAGGTGGCCTACTACTTAGTAGTTAAAAAAAAGCTTACCTACCATGTGCAAAGCCCTAAATTCAATCCCTGGGATGCACAAAAAAGAAAAAAGAAAAAGATGCCTTATATTTGTTTCCCTGTCTTTCCATGTGTAATCAGTGATAATGTGATTAAATTCGACTGTACATGTGTATATCCTGTCCATAATTTGACTTCTATGCAATTAAACCCTTAAGATATTATTTCCTACATACTTCAACAGCTCAGAGATCCAGGATACTTTAGGTATTTATATTATAACATATAACATTATCTGCATCATTTTACAGCAGACTCCAACATTGTTGAGAGAACAAAAAAAAAGTGTACTCTGTCACATGGAGATCTACTAATGGTATTAGGTCTATGTTGAGGGACCATATAATACTTTGTCATAGCTTGATTAGAGTTAAAAAGGAATCAAGAGCCCTAAAATCAGATAAAATAAGGTACTATACTACAACCTCAGTTTGGAAAGAGGATGGTCTGATTTAAGAGAATAGGAGATAAACAATACAAAAAGATCACAATTTCCTACTCAAGTTGACATAATAACTCAGTCTTAAAGATGAATTCCAAAATCAATCTGGATTACAGTTCTCCAACTTCTGTTTTTCATAGTCAATGCTGGTTTAGAACAATATTGTAAGGCAATTCTATCTGACAGCGCAGTTTCTTAATTGAAGCCCATTTTGCTGCTTGGATATTAATAGCCTGGATTTTAGTTCCAGTTCTGCTGAGGAGACCCCACCATTTCCCAGGACCTCGCCTTTTCTGCAAGTGTTAAAGTTGGACTAGATGGTTTCTTCAGTTTCTTTCACCAAAACATTTTTCAGTTTTCAGAATAGGAAAAAGTCGTAGGCTAGGGCTGTAGCTCAATGGTACTACAAGATGTTATAAATGAGGTCTTGAGTTCTATCCTTAGGACCAAAAAAAAAAAAAAAAGCAAAGCAAAAAGTTGGGCAAGATAAAAACCCAAGTTTAAAGTGGTTATTCATTGGGGGGTGCTGAAAGGGAAGGGCCAAACCATCTTCCCAGGATATGGTTCTATATTTTAAATCCTTCTTAAGTATGTATTACTTTAAGAGTAAAAACAAAGCCAGTATCTGCCTCTTCCATTGAGATGCAAATTAGGCCTCAAAGTTCCTTCTTGATACCAGAGATTGAACTCTGGGGCACTCTACCGCAGACACATTCCCCAGCCCTATTTTGTATTTTATTTAGAGACAGGGTCTCCCAGAGTTGCTTAGTGCTTGCTAAATTGCTAAGGCTGGCTTTGAATTTGCAATCTTCCTGCCTTAGCCTTTTAAACCACGGGGATTACAGGCGTGCATCACCACACCGGGCTCTATACCCATTCTTATCACCTAGTTAGTTATTTTATTTCCTGATGATGTTTTCTAAGACATCCCTGAAGGGCAAATGGAGGTACCCAAATGGACTATAGGGCATGTCAATTGCTAAGATCTTTGTGTTATGAACTCCTTTCATTCAAGAACCTTGAGCAGTGCAGAATCTTACATGGTATAGGGGCGATTAAATGTTGATTACTTGAAACCCAGAAACAAGATTATTAAATGTATGGAACATGACCTTTAATTTACTTCATAGGATCCTGTGCAATACGAAAATAAAGTTATTAGTATTCTGTTTCTGAGTATTTACAAAAACAAAATACCATAGGTCTTGGAAGGTATAACTGATAGAAGTCTGAAGAGGAACTGGCTTTGCTATTGCTTAGCTATCGAAATCTTACTGAATAGTAGCTTAATATAGCAAAGAAAGCATAAGCTTTGGAGCCAGACAACTATGTACTTACGTAAAGCCTGAGTCTCAGCGTTCTCATATATAAAATGCATAAAATTAGGTTGAATCACATCAAACTGCTATTTTGGACAAAAATTAAAAAGTGTAACCTTGTGAAATTTACAATGAGAATATAAAGATAAAGCACTTAACATATTGCTGAGCACAATTTACAGGTTCTTAGAAAATGAAAGACATAACATTTTGATTACCTTTAGTAACTGCCAAGGAATCAGCAGAATGATGATAAAAGTTGTGTCTTGTAATATTGCAATAGAGGTCCTAAGTAACTTAGCAAGCCCTTGTCTCCAGAAAAAAATAAGAAGGGGCTGAGAGATGTGACTCAGTGGTTAAGCACAACTGAGTTAAATCTCTGGTACCAAAAAAAAAAAAAAAAAAGACTTCAAGGGGCAAGTAGTATTTTCTTACATTTACAAAATAATGATAAATCATCATATGTAAGCAGTTAGCTAATAATCTTCTGCAAGCCATTATTAAAAACTCAATACTATAAAGCATCTCAACATCTCTTTAATTAAAGTTCTAAGTATCTGTTCTCTGGGGAAGACTGGATGAATTTGGGAACACCACCATACAGGCCACTACCATGTTCACTGGAATCCGATAAACATCTACAGAAGACAACTAGCTTCCATTTAGCCAGAATAGGGAGACAGCTAAGACAAGTTCAATTCACCTCTCCTGAGCCTTTTCCCTGAGCTTCAGGGAAGAGAGAAAAATAAAAACCAAAACCAAAAACCAAACAAACAAACCACAATAATAAGGAGAAAATAGGAAATTCTAGAACTTCTTGGAACAAAGGAGAAACTCAGGGTTTCATGTTCATATAGAAATGTGATGGCCTTATGGCTTCTTCAATTACTCATTCAATAAACTTTTAATAAAATTTTCATAAAGGCAAAGTGGAACTATGAAATAAAATCTCAAAACACTGCAATATCATGCAGAAAAGCAATGTGGGTAAGCAGTCAAGCTTGGAAAAGGAGGCTTTAGATCAACTGTGTCAAAGCCTTGAAAACCTGAAAACTTGGAATAAAGATGCTTACTACAATATCATAGACCCTCCAGCAGGGACAGGACCAATGGTCACATCCAAAGACAAGGTGCATAAAGTCAGCACAACATATACTTACTGAGTTTATTTACTTGTCTAAAAGGGCATAGTCACTTACAGTGACTAGTAATCTACAGAAACAACTTAGTATGGAATGAAGGAATTCTGGTTTGACAAAGATTCTGAGGTAACAACACAGGAACCAAAAGCAAAAGAGATTCACACTTTAATTTCTAAAAGCTTTCCCCGCTTGGTGTAAGGAAGAATGTTTGCAAGAAAGACCACTGAGAAGCCTTCAGGTGGAGATGGGCGTTATGACTGTTATTCCAGAGGCTGTAAGGGCTGAGGTTCAAAGCCAGCCTCAGCAACTGAGTGAGGCCCTAAGGAACTTAACAAGACCCCGTGTCCAAAATAAAAAGAAGCGGCTGGAAGATGTGGCTCAGTAGTTAAGCACACCTGATTTCAATCTCTGATACCCCCTCCTCCGCAAAAAATGACGTCAAGGGACAAGTAGCATTTTCTTGCATTCACAAAATAATGATAAATCATCATGTGTGAGCAGTTAGCTAGTAATCTGCGAGCCATCATTAAAAACTCAATAATATCTTGACAGCTCTCAGTGCTGAGAATATATACTCCACCCCCCCATCCCCTCCTAGCCACCTGCAATACTGGGGACTGAACCCACTGCCTACACATGCTAGGCAAGGGCTTATTAATGGGAAGGGGGCGGGGCGTGGACTCCAGGAAACAAAATGAAAATGTGTCTTGGGAAGTTAATTTTGCACCATTATAAATAAAAGTTTTGTATTATATAGTATCTATGGACACCCTGTGAATTTACAATTCTTTCAGGACCTCAAGTTTCGTGTCTTAGAAACTCCAGCACCTTTGCATGGAGTCCACGTATTTTTATAGTAATTGTTCTGAGCAGCCTCAAACCTCAACAAAATGTCCAACACCAGATTGGATACACTGCTAAATTCACCCAATACCAATGATGAAAATTACCTTATATAATGACAAATTTAATATTAATTGAAAGTCACAAAATAACGGGATATGATTCCATTCATATAAGTTCAAAAATCAGACAAAGAAAAACCAAACTGCATGCATACATAGGTGGTAAAATTATTGGGATGGAATTACGCTCAGAAGAACACAGGTATGGGCGAAGAAACTCCTGAAGAGCCGGCAATGCTGAGTGTTTCATTCATTAGCCCTTAAACATGTATGTCACGCAAGTTTCTGCATATAACTAAATTGCTTTAAAATGTATCCGTATACCTATGGAGGATGGTGCGTCCGTAAGGGCGAGAACGCGACAATAATTTACTCTTTCATTATAAGGGAAGCCTACTCTGAACACCAGAAGAAACAGGGCCTAAGCACTGTTGCAGTCCTTAAGGATAGGTGAACTAGTGTCCACCCTCTCCGACTTCAAGTAAAGTTTTCGGGGAATCGAGGCTCCAAGAGACCCAACAGAGAACGAATGACTCCCCTCAGGGAGGGCCAAACCCACTTAAAGCCACCCAGAAGCCCTCCACCTAGCCGTCCCACCGTAGCCGAGCAGCTCCGGACCCGGCCCGGGCTTCCCTGGCCCGCGGGCAGCGACTCCCGCGCGCAGCCCAGAGACGACCCCGCGCATCCAAGGGCCTGGGTTCGGGGGCGTGGCCGAAGACGCACTCGTGTCGGGAAGTGGGGGCGCGTACCTCTCCACCGCAGGGGACTACCTCGCCAATTCCTGGTGGCAGAGATTAAAGATTATTTCCGGGGAATGCCCCCGCCACCCCTCCAGGGAAACCACAAGCCGTCCCCTTTACAATTTGAAATGCGGGCGCAGGCGCACGCGCACTGCTAAGCTTCCGTGACGGCGCCAGCGGGCTGGCAGGCGAGGAAGACCCGCGCCGCTGGCCGGGCGCGTGCGCGTCGGGCACGCTGCGGACAGCGTCGGGGCGCGCGGGCGGAGTGCAATTCGATTGTGCGCAGTGGCTCGCCGCCGCGGCGCTCGCCGGCAGCGGAGCTCGCTGGAGGCGGTGGAGGCGGCCGGGGGCGGGGACGCGGGTTGGCGGGCGTGGTCGTGGGCTCGCGGCGGCGCGCAGTCCCGAGTGAAAGGAGAAGGAGGGGCACGGGGGTGACGGTGCGGGACACACTGCCAGTGCCGGCGAGTGTTAGGCGGCCAGGGAGCGCAAAGGAGGTGGGCCAGAGGCCCGGTCAGCTGCCCGGACCCTCCGGACCAACCCCAGGCCGAGCGGCGGCGGTTTCTGGCTAGGTGGGGAGGCGCTGCCAAGCCCCAGCAGAGGAAGATGTTCAACGTGGAGTCGTTGGAGCGGGTGGAGCTGTGCGAGAGCCTTCTCACTTGGGTATGTGGTGACGGCGGGCCAATGGAAGACCCCCCTCCTCGGGCGCCTTTCCGGGGTACCCTCACGCTAGTCCCGGGGATCGAACGCCGAGGGCGGCGGTGCCGTCACATCCGGGGCCTGGGGCGGGCGGAGCTGAGGACGCCGTGCGGGCTGTGACAGCACCCGCTGCCCGGCCGGGGTCAGCGGGGCGCAACCCAGATCGTGACAGGCGCGGCCTACGGTCCGAGAGAAACTTGCCCTGATGAGGTGTTGGTTGTTCTTCGAGTGGAAACCGGCCCGGTGGAAGCTAATGGCAGGGTGCTGGCGACACTGTAATTAGGATCGTTATTTGCAGCTGAGGCGGCGCTGGCGTTCTACTCTGGAGCTTCTTGGGACACCAAAGCGGTGCCCTGGCAATTGGGGGCTCTCGGGACCCCTGGTTATGACGCTTGCTTCTCGCCTTTGTTGTAACGTTCACGAAGGATAGAATATAACCCCTTGAGGAATGAGCCCTGCCCACTGGAAAAGAAAAGAAGTATTTCTAAGGGAGTGTAGGAAAAATATGAAGAGGCACCGGGGCAGAGTACTCAAGATGCCCTATGCTTTTAAGCTATTAGAAAGTAAGCGATGTGCAGGTACTTATAAAATGTATAAAAGATAAAAATTTAAGTAAAACTGGAAGGTATTTGGGGAATCATCAGTGGAACTCAAAGACATTTTGGGACAACGTTGTAGGATTCTAATCTGAAATTATTAAAGTAAAAGTGTTGGATTCTAATTTCAACAGTAGTGCCTTCAGTAGCTTCCTTCAAGAGCTGGACCTATGCTTCTATGTTTCATATTCTGGTGTGGGGGTTACAGGGGTATACAGAATCCTAGGTTAGACCAAGTGCCCCTTTCTGGAGCATTTGTTTGACTTGTTGCTAAAGAAATCAAATGTCCTTTCTAGAAGAAAACAAATGTATTTATGGAGGAGAGTATTTGTAATAATTTCATTTATTTATATATGGTTTGGGTGTTGGAGATTGAACCCAGGGCCTCCTGCATGCTGAGCATGGGCTCTACACTCAGCCGCAGCCTTCAGCCCTTTGTGTTAATTTTAAAGGTAAAAACACACATTAAAGGAATTCTGTTGTGCTGCCTTGGGTTACAAGTTAAGAATTCTGGAATATATACATTACTCTTTCCTGTTCAATGGCATTTTGCTAGAACGGTTTGAGAAGCATCACCTTGAGTTAGTTGTAACAAGTGAATGAAAGTAGTGTCTAACATTTTTATAATTTGACTACATTATGAATCAAGTTATGTCCAGAATATATAGTGGTAGAATATGATATATTCTGTTAGTTTTTTATTAAACCATTCTTGAGATTTCAGATTGTTTGCAATAATATTTAGAATTTACGTGCAACTAATGGTTCCAACTTCAGGCAAGGAGATAGACTTCACTGTTGTGTTTTAGAAAAGAGGATTTTGGTAAGTTGCATGATGTGGGCAAGATTTGACTAGTCAGGGGAGAGATAGATAAAGGGAAGAATTAGTAGATTCTTTGATTCTGTGGAAGAAAAAGATTTGCAAAGTTTGTAAACAGAAGGGTGCGGATCTTCAGAGTTTCAGTTGTTGGATCTGTACAAGTCACTACTCAGTATAGCCTCCCATAATGCTAGAAAAAGAAGCAGGAAGACAGATTGCATTGCATCTGAAGTGGTGCTACATTGTTTAAAATCTAGTTTAAAGTCTAGAAATAAAAGTCATGAGTATAGAGATATATTTGAAGAGCATCTGCAAAATAATAACAACAACAACAGTGCAATTGAGGGAGAATGCTTATAAAAAGAGGAAAAGTTAGAACAAATTTGAAGGGCTTCTAACAGAACCTTACAGTTTAAGAGAATTGTCAGGTGCTGTGGAGCATTCCTTTTATCCCAGCAGCTTGGGAGGTGAGACAGGAGCATCCCAAGTTCAAAGTTAGCCTCAGCAATTTAGCAAGGCCCTAAGCAACTTAGTGAGACCCTGTCTCAAAAAAAATAAAAATAAATAAAAATTAAAAAAAAAAAAAAAAAAAAAACAGGCTAATGATTGGACTCAGTGGTAAAGCACCTCTGGGTTTAATCCTTGGTACCAAAACAAACAAAACAATCTGTTTAGAATTGGATACAGTGTCAGAAATAGGGGTAATCCACCTTATCAGCTGCAGGAGATGTCAAGGAATTTAGTATTATGGACTTCCTGAAATGTCACTGGAAGCCTCTTCAAAGAAAAGATCTAGAGAAGATAAGATTAGAGATTATCACTGACAAAACTGGAGAGTAGGGTCCACTAGGTGCTATTCTCAAATTCACAAACATTTTAAAACATTTTTTATTAAAATGTTTCAAAGTAGAGTTTTAATTCTGGGTTTGCTCTCTTTTGGCTGTCATTGTAAGAATAAATATTTATGTGAACAATGTTTAGGCAGCTGAACATGTTTGTTTAGTTTAATAACACTTCTATCTGAAGGTCAGACAAATGCTGAACACAACTCCAAAACCAAATATAAAGGAAAATTTATATAATACACTCAAAGAAAGCACTATCATTTAGAATAATTAAACTTCTAGTCAACTTGGTTGTGTGGTTTTATTAGCACACCATAGGCTGGAAGGTGGCTGCAACACTAGCAAAATACAGATAGCTGTTGGTGATAGAGAAGCCCCAAGAACTGACAGTCAGTCTGGTGATTCAGTCTTTGGGCTGACAACCTTGTGCATCAAGAACTACATGTTTCAAATTTTTGTTGAAAGTGGAATGCTTATAAAAAAACAAAGTATCATCCTTCTAGTGGAAAACATTTTAAGCTTAAATTCCAAATCAGTTTATGCAGCAAGCAAGCTCAGCAGGGTGTTCTTAGAAATTTCTACACTACCTTGTCTCCCCACCCTCTGATTCAAAATATATTCCTACCTGTTAGGGAAAAAAAAAAATTGGTCCTGCTATTACACCTATTAAGCCTAATTTGTGAAGTACATGAATTGCATTTTCCTAGGTTTTATGTATTGTTTTGCAATGCTGGGGGTGGAACCCAGTGCCTTCCAAATTGTAAGCACACTCTCTACTATTGACCTACATCCCCATCCTCTTTCCCAGGCTTTAAAAAGTGCTAAGAAAAACATTGTTGATGGCAAGAAGCTAAATGAAAGAGAATTGTCATATAGGCTTGCCTCACTTCTGGGAAATCCAGAAACCTGAACATATTCTTATTAATTTCATGTTATTTATTTAGAAGCCTATAAAATGCATAGTAGTGTATAGAATTAGGAAGGGTAAAATTATTGTGGTGATATCTCCTCCGTTCCATTGTTTCTCCTCTGCCTAATTCCATTCTACCTATAAATTTGATCTTTTAATGAAATAAAGAAATTTCTAAAAGAGAGGGTCAGTAAAGCATAGTAGTTCAGAATATAGCTTCTAATTTTAGCCTACCTAAGTTTGAATCCTGGTTTTAATTCATACTGCATTTGTTTCAGTGGCATTCATATTTATTATTAATGTTACCAACTCCAGAAATGGTTCTTATGCATTAGCATTAAATCAACATTACCTGGAGTGTTTTCACTCTTGTGCACAGGGTCAGAGTTGCTAATTCCATGGGTCTAGGGCCTGCAATTTTGCATTTCTTACAAGTTCCCTGGTGATGTGTCCTTAGTGACGTGGGAACCACATTTTGAAAACCACTGCTATAGAGCAGGGTTTTTTTGACCTTTTTGCCATTTGACATTTTGGACTGGATAATGTTTTGTTGTGGGCACTACCTGGTGCATTGTAGGGCATTTAATAGTAACAATGATTACTAAATGTTAATAGGACCCACCTAGCTGTAACTGTCAAAAATGTCTGAGGGAACAAAATCACCCTTGGTTGAAAACCACTGCTCTAAAGGTATTATTACCAGGTGATTACCATGCTTTACTTCTTTTGCATTTATGGAGGTGTGAGGGAAGGGGAAGGTTAGGTGGTGTTCATAGAGCTTGGTGGAATTAAAAGAATAGGTAGACAGTTCTACCCTTCAGTTAGAATTTTATGACAATGCAGTTAAATGCAGTTATCTTTTGATTTTACTATACTGCTATCCTGAAATGACCTATAGATGTTAGCACAGAATTGGTGATAGCTTTTTTTTTTCTTTTGAGGACTCAGACTTAGTTTTTTTTAAATATATGTTTATTTATTTATTTTTTTAGTTGTAGTTGGACACAGTACCTTTATTTTATTTATTTATTTTTACATGGTGCTGAGGATCAAACCCAGGGCCTCACACATGTTAGGCAAGTGCTCTACTGAGCCACAACTCCAGCCCTCAGACTTAATTTAATAACTACCCTTATCAAAGTCTTTTGACTTTTCTGTACATGAGTTACAAATAGGTCACAGGTACATGGCTAGACAGGTACATGGGCTAGAAGTATTCTAACTTTTTTCTTCTCACAACATGGGAACACAAAGATACTAATAATTGAAAGAAGAGGAAGGCTGCTGAATCAGAATCTTATGAACTTTTTAAAAACTTTTTTTCTAGGCAAAAGCAAACTGTATATTCTATCAGGTTTTTTTTAATCTAGATAATCTACATACCATGAACTTTATCCTTTTAAAGCATACAGTTCATTGGTTTTATTATAATAGAAAATAATTAGATGCCACATCTTAAAAATCAAAATGAAAATTTAGCTTTCTATGAATCCTAAAAGAAAAACAGATTGAGTCTTAGAACCAAATCTCTTGTTTATAAAAATTACTTGCTTTATTGAATTGTTTCTTCTGATTGGCCCCAGGCAGTTTTCTAATTTGTGTCCTAGGTGGAAATAGAGCTCAATAATAGAGACCACTTGCTTGCAGAAGTCTCTGGGTTCCCTTCCCAGCCCCACAGGGATTTAGGGAAAAAATAATCTTGTATCCCAAAGTGCTTTAGATTAGAGGGTTCCAGATGTTAATCCAGTGTCCAGCTATGAGAGATTATTTGATGAGTTTGTTAAAAACATTCCTAGCACTGTGCACTGTGGCACATACCTGTAACCCTAGCTACTTGGGAGGCTAAGGCAGGAGGATCACAAGTTCAAGCCACACTGAGCCCGTATACACATACATACACACACACACACACACACACATTCACATACACATACACACATACATTCTGATTTAGTAGCCAGAACTAAGGAATATGCATTTTCTTTCTCTTTTTATTTCTTTCTTTTCTTTTTTTTTAGAGAAGAGAGAGAATCTTTTTTTTTTTTTTTTTGTAGATGGACACAGCACAATGCCTTTTTTTTTTTTTTTTTAATGTGGTGCTGAGAATCGAACCTGGTCCGCCACAATCCCAGCCCAAAATATGCATTTTCAAAATGAAAACTTCCCCTGGGGCTGGAGATGTGGCTAAAGCGGTAGCTCGGTAGCTTGCTTGCGTGGCATGCGCAGGGCACTGGGTTTGATCCTCAGTACCACATAAAAATAAAATAAAGATGTTGTGTCCACCGAAAACTAAAAAATAAATATTAAAAAAATCCTCTCTCTCTCTCTCTCAGAAAAATAATGAAAACTTCCCAGGTAATTCTCATGTATACCAAATTTGGGGGCCATACTTTACACTTCAGAATATCTAATGTGTACTTGTTTTCTCATTCATTCCTCAAATAACACAACCCTCTAGAAGGTACTTTTTCTCAATCTTTTTTTGGGGGGAAGGGGTACTGGGGATTGAACTCAGGGGCACTAGACCACTGAGCCACATCCCCAACCCCCCTTTTTTTTTTATTTAGAGACAAGGTCTCACTGAGTTGCTTAGCACCTTGCCTTTGCTGAGGCTGACTTTGAATGTCAGTCCTTCTGCCTCAGCCTCTGGGAGCACTGGGATTACAGGTATGCACCATTGCGCCCAGCTTCCCTGTCTTTACATGGAAACACAGATGAAATATCTAAGATTATATAATAATTTGTAAAGTTAGGGATTAAAATTAGTTCATTGGGCTGGGGTTGTGGCTCAGTGGCAGAGCACTTGCCTCTCACATGTGAGGCACTGGGTTCGATCCTCAGCACTACATAAAAATAAACAAAATGAAGATATTGTTTTCATGTATAATTAAAAAAGTATTTTAAGAAAATTAGTTCACTAGGGCTGGGGTTGTGGCTCAGTGGTAGAGCGCTCACCTCGCACATGCGGGACCCTGGGTTTGATCCTCAGTACCATATAAAAATAAATAAGTGAAATAAAGGTATTGTGTCCAACTACAACTAAAAAATAAATATAAAAAAATTAGTTCACTACATTTGAAGAAATATTTATACACTCTGGGCTTATTCTGTATGGGACATTGTACTAAGGTTAGTGGTGAAGAGATAAATGAGATAGTGTCCTCCCTGTTGCTTCACTTTCCTTCTAAACAAACCTACAAGAAAGGCTTTTTTTAAAAATTTATAAATTAACGGCCATTAATTTATTTATCATTGCTAAAATGAAAATAAGTACTAATTTATTTTTAAGTTTTTACTACATTATGTAATATCTGATCATATGGTAAAGTTTTAAATCAGTTCCTGCAGATGATTATCTATTTGTTCCATTTATTCATTTACTTTTTTTTTTTTTTTTTTTTTTGAGTTTGGGTCTTTTTATGTCACCCAGGCTGGCCTCAAACTTGCAGTTCTCCTGCTTTACTCAGCTACATGCCTGGGACTATAGGCATGTAAAACTGTACCTAGCTCATTTACTAGTATTTTATTAGTGCATGCATTATGTTGAGAGCTTCTCACCACCTTCCCAAATATTTGCCTAAGTAAAAACTACCTTCTACGAGGATCTTTAAGATAATTCCCTTGGCCTCTGCCACTTAACCATTATTACCCATGAGACTGTTCTATGTAAAATTTGAAGAAGCTATGACTCTATTGTTAACAGTTCTGTTTTAAAAGATTTTATAGATGGAATAATGCAGAGAAGTAGAATTCTTTCACTGTTAGTAAGAGAGTAAATTGCTACAATATTTCGGTTTTAGTGGGGGATTTTCATGCTGTGAACAAAGGACCTGGCAAGAAAAATTGTAGAGGAGGAAAAGTTTATTTTGGAGCTCATGAGTTTACAGGTCTTATTCCATAGTGGCCAACTCCATTCCTTGGGGCCTGAGTGGAGGCAGAACATCATGTTGGAAAGGTGTGGTGGAGGAAAGGCAGCTCAGGACTTTACCAGCCGGAAGCCAGAGAGCTCTGCTAAATAAGGATGAAATATAAATCCCAAAGGCACACCCCCCAAGGACCCATCTCCTCCAACCACACCCTACCTGCCTACAGTTACCACCAGGGATTAAAGCACTGATTACATTAAACTTCTTAAACCCCAGTTATTTCATCTCTAAACTTTCTTGCATTGTCTTACTTAAGAGCTTTTAGCGGACACCTAATATCTAAACCATAATATTTCTCCCTGGGCCCACAAAAGCTCAAGCCCATCTCACAATGCAAAATCCATTTTCAAGAGTTTCCTTAGCAATTTTAGCATTGTCCAAGGGTTCAAGTCCAAGTCACCACTGAGACTCAAGACAAACTCTCAGCATGAGCTCTTGTAAGAATCAAAAGCAAGTTAAACATATTCAATATATAAAGAGTACAGAGTACTCTTTTCCATTCAGAAAAATAGGAGCATAGAAAAGAAGGGATGGTACCAAAGCAAGACTGAAATTCAATTGGTCAAACAAGTTCTAGAGCTCCATGTCCAGCATCTGGGGCACATGGCATTCTCACCAAAGGGCTTGCATAGTTCCACCCCAATGGCTTTGCTGGTTGTAGCCCATATGGTCTCTTTTGGCTTGTCTCTGATCAATTCCTGCAGTTTTCCTGGACAGGCATCACATGGTACTGGCATTTTTGAATCTTGGGGGTTCTCCACTGCAGCTTCAGTTTTCTCTTCACATTTCTACACATTGCTCTATAGGCACAGACTGCAGGGATCTGACCCTGCAACACTGCCTGGCCTTCTAGGCCTTGCTTTGAAATCTTTGTGGAAGCCTCCATGACTCCCAAATTCTTGCATCCTGCAGTCCCTACAGAACCAGCACCATGTGGTAAATACCAAGGTCTGCTGCCATCTTGAGCAGTAGCCAAGCCTCCAGGGACCATGACTACAGCAGCCTTTGAGTGCCTGGGTGGCTGGGCATGTTGAAAAAATTTACTTCCCTCATGTGCAAGTAGGGTGCCCTAGTGGTCTCTGGTCTTTGCTCATAGGATTTTTACTTTACACCCTTGAGCCTAAGATGGGTTTGGTCTTGCCAATTCCTGAGATGTCCTCCAGCCATCTTTACTATCATCTCAGGGGAGTCTTTAGCATATCTTTAGTGACTTTAATTTGTCTGAGTCTTAAAAAACAATACTTTTGTATGTGTCTTAACAACAACTATGTCTTTAACAACACACACATTGCTTTACCCCACTTTTAATCAGTTTTCTGGCCAAATTGCAAGTTTTTTAAATCTTTCTGCTTTGCTTTCTGCTCCTGATTATCAAAATAAACTTGGCTAAAAGCTGTCAGCAATATCCATGCCATCCCCTGAATGCTATGCTGCCTAGAAATTTCTTCCACCAAATTAAGAAGCCTTTAAATTCAGCCTCACAGAATGTCTCAGGACATGGACAAATGCAGATAAGTTCTTAGCCAAAACACAACACAAATGGCTTCTAGTCCAATTTCCAATGGAATCCTCCTTTTCCTCTGAAACCTTATGAGCTTGGTGTTTACTGTGCGCAGGCCTTCCAGCATTCTGGTCTTCTGAGCTCCCACCATAATTACCCATTAAGCTGTGCTTACAACAGTCAAAAACTTTTCCAGCTTGCATTGCTGTTTCTCAAAATTCCTTCCACAAATTTCAAAAAGCTCCAAAGCTTCTGAACCACGTAGTCAGGTTAGTCACAGCAGTGATCCTAATCCTGGTACTAATTTCTGTGTTAGCTTTTTCATTGCTACGACCAAAAGCCTTCACAAGAAAAATTTTAAAGAGAAAAAGTTTATTTTGGGGCTCCCGGTTTCACAGGTCTAATTCCATAGATGGCTAATTCCATTCCTTGGGACTTGAGGTGAGGCAGAACATTGTGGCAGAAGGGTATGATGGAGGAAAGCAGCTCAGGTCATGATCAGGTAGTAGAGAGCTCTGTTCAACACAGGCAAAATATAAACCCCAAAGGCATGCCCCCAACATCTTACCTCCTCCAGCCATACTTTATCTGCCTATAGAAACCACCAAATTAATTCCTATCCAGGGATTAATGCACCAGTTATGTTAAACCTCTTATGACTCAACCATTTCATCTCTAAATTTTCTTGCTTTGTCTCACACATGAGCTTTGTTGAGGGTAGTTTGGCAGTATTTATCAAAAACTTTAAAATGTGTTGAGTATAGCAGTATGTACCTATAATCCCTGCTACCTGCAAAGCTGAGGCTGGAGGATTGTGAGCCCATCCTGGGCAGCATTGGGAGACCCCACCTCAAAAGAAAAAAACACAAAAATCCTAGAACTTTAAAACAGGCATATTTTTGACCTTGCAATTTTGCCTTTTTTAACCCAATAAATACAAATAGATGGGCACCTGAGCATCATTTCCTGTATTTCCATCATTACTTCCTAGTTTATCCTCATCTAAATCTATTAAAATGCATCCAGTATAATCTTTATATAGCTTAAATCTCATGACTTCACTTTCCTGCTTAAAATCCTTTGCTTACTACCCATTGCTCTTAGGATAAAGTCCTACTATGGCTTACAGAGATTTTGGTGATAATGTTTCTTTCTTTAGTCCTATCCTTTACTATTTTATATTTCTGTGTTCCATCTCTTCCTACAGCTTGAAAACTTCACCCTTTATGCCCAGTTCCATACCAGGCTTATTTTAATTCCTATAGTATATCACATTCTCACTTATAAAGTCTTTTGTGTTTGCTGTTTACACTTCTTATAAATGTTTCACTAAATTATAAGGTCTAAAAGAGGATGCCCCATGTCTGTCTATTCCTAGTGATTTATTTTCTTCTAAATCCAGATTGGACTTCTGGTTGTAATTATTGTTGGCTCTACTACTTTTTCTTACATTTCTTAGCCACATCCTGTTGACAATATGAAGTTAGTTCATATTCAGAATATATTTGAAATCAAAGTGAACTGAATGCCTAACCTAACCATGGTAAATATGACTTCTCCATCTATATAAAGATACTTTGGCACTGAGTAATAGAAACCTAAACCTGGCTAGGCTTAAACAAGAAAGAAATTTATTTCACACAATAGGAGGCTTTAAGGTTTTTTAATTTAAGGGTTCAATTTTTACCCCAAGTACTTTCTCTTCCTCCTCTCTGCTTTCCATTACCTTGGCCTCATTGCTTTAGTATTCAAAAGATGACTGCTAGCAATAATTGAGGCAATATAGACTTACTCATGTCAATAGGTGGACTTTTCTTTCCCAGAAGCATCTTTGTGTATCTCTTTGTTCCAAATTGTGTTCAACCTGTTTTTCACTTAGTCACTGGTGAAGGGGCTGAAGGTACGATGATTTTCTTAAATTGATCATCTGTGGTTAGAAGGGATGCTGGGAAGTTGGCTAGTCTACCCAACTTCTGTCTTGCCAAAAATTAAAATAATAATTAATTTATAGGAAGTTTCCCTTAAAGGAAGAAGTTTCCAATTGTTTTCTTTTAAAACATTTATTTTAACCCCTAAGATGAGATGATCAATCCCCAAAAGCCCAAGAAATCTTTTCTAGTTAATCATAGAATCTTTTTTTTTCCTTCAGATCCAGACATTTAACGTGGATACACCATGCCAGACCGTGGAAGATTTAACGAATGGGGTTGTGATGGCCCAGGTTCTCCAAAAGATGTAAGAATAGTCTTTGTGTATTTCGTTACACATATTTATTAGATTGAAAACATGAATTAAAGATGAGTGTTCTTATTAATAAGCTTTCTGTCACTGTAACAAAACACTTGGGAATCAATTTATATGGAGGAAAGATTTATCTTGGCTCACAGTTTTAGAGGTTTGAGTTCATGGTTGGTTTTCCTTTTGCTGTCGTGCCTGTAGCCTCTTTCTCTATGATTTTACGTAAATGTTATCACTGAGGCCTTCCCTGTTCACCCATATAAAAGAGCAACAACTATTTCCTATGTTTTTATCATTTTCTGAAGTATGAAATATTTGATATACCATATTTGGTTGTTCATTTATGTCCCCTTCCCTGGCCCCAATAAGTATGTGTATACACTGCATGCACACGTGCGCACGCACACACACACACTCTCTCTCTTTCTCTCTCATAGTGTAAGTGCATCAGGGAGCTTGTCTTTTCACTACTGTGACCTACTGGAACAATGTTGAGTTTTTGATTGAACCATGTGAAATTACCATTTTTTTGTGAATCAGAATAGATACCAGCAACTTATCCTGGTGTAGTCTGTTATTATGAGTACTCATGATTGATGAATGACTAAAAGAATGGAATATTTGGGATACATAAAAAATACCTGATTCTTTAACGTTCTTTGAAATATAATAGTTGTAAAACTAATATTATGTGTCAACTTTTGACTTTGACTTTTTAAAATAAAGCCTTGTGTGTGAATTGGATTTCATGTGACTTGGGGATACTTTTATATTTGGAAGTCCTAAGTATTTGTCAGCCTGGAATTTCCTGTAGTTCTGTTGCAAATCAGAATCATTAAGTGAATTCTTGGTGTTATTTACTTGAAGTAAGCTATAAAGTTGTGCATCTGAGAAGCAGCTCAAATGCCTATATTTCAGAGAATATCTTTGTGTCTTTATAACTAGGGACTCCATGTTTGAAAACTATAGCTTATTTTCACTTTCTTCTATAAATGCATAGCACATTTCTCTCCAGATGTACAAACACAATTCTTTTCATTTTCATGTTCACTTCTGAGGGGTACCCTAATATTTTTTAGTTTTCTGATGGGTGAGAGTTTCTCAGAATTTGTTTTGTTTTGGCTTGGTTTTGGTATCAGGGATTGAACCCCGGCACTTAGTCAGTGAGCCACATTGATAGCCCTTTTTAATATTTTATTTAGAAACATGGTCTTGCTGAGTTGCTTAGGGCCTCACTAAGTTTCTGAGGCTGGCTTTGAACTTAGGATCCTCCTGCCTCAGTCTCCCAGGCTGCTGGGATTACTGATGGTGCACCACGATGCCTGGCTCACAGAATTTCTTTTCTTTTTTTAAAATATTTTTTAGTTGTCAATGGACCTTTTTATTTTATTTATTTATATGTGGTGCTGAGAATCGAACCCAGTGCCTCACACATGCTAGGTAAACACTCTGCCACTGAGCCACAACCCCAGCCCTGACAGAACTTCTTAATAAAAATTATTTATGGGTATGTGGGCTTAAGTGAACTTTCCAGAAATGTGTCAATATATGGATTTTTTTGCCTACACTAGTTTTTTGGGGTTTCAGTCATTTGCAGAAATCAGAAGAAAGAACAAATATGTGTATTTTATCAAAACACTATGTAGGGAATATGACAAGGATGTCTACTCTTGCCATATCAATTCAACATAGTACTGGCAGTTCTGGCCAGAGAAATTAGGCCAGAAAAAGAAATAAAAGATATCTAAACTGTGAAGGAAGAAGTGAGTGGTTTGCTGACGACATGATAGTATGTGTAGAAAACCGCTAAGACTTCGCCAAAAAACTGTTAGAACTAATAAATGAATTCAATAAAGTTGCAGAATACAAAAATCAGTTGTGCTTTTTTTATATGAATTATCTGAAAAAGAAATCAAGAAGCAATCTTATTTATAATAGCAAAAACAAAAATTTAATCAAGGAGGTGGAAGATCTATACACTGAAAACTATAAAGCATTAATGGAAGAAGTTAAAGAAGGTACAAAAAATGGAAGATATTCTGTGTTCATGGATTGGAAGAATTAATATTGTTAAAATGTCCTTCGTAGATTGTCCCAAAGCAATCTATAGTTTTTGTGTGACCCCTATCAAAACCCTAATATCATTTTTCACAGAAATAGAAAAAAAAATCCCAATATTCATATGAAACTACAGAAAATTCTTGAATAGTGAAAGCAATCTTAAGCAAGAAGAACAAAGCTGGTGGCATCACACTTCCAGATTTTAAGCTATAGTAATTAAAACAGCATATTGACCAGTGGAACAGAATAGAGAGCCTACAATTGAACCCTCACATCTGCAGCCAGTTGATTTTTCCACAGAGGTGCCAGAATTACCCAATGGGGAAAGGACAGTTTCTTCAATAAAGGGTGTTGGCAAAACTGATACCCACATGTATACTAATTGGACCCTTAATTGTCACACCATATACAAAAATCAATTCAAAATGGATTGAGGACTTAAATATAAGATCTGCAACTGTAAAAATACTGGAAGAAAATGGAGAGAAAAGTGATATATTGGTTAGGGCAATTATTATTATTTTTTGGTTTTGACCCCCAAAGCTCAAGGCAACAAAAAATGGAATTACATCAAACTAAAAAACTTCTGCATGACAAAGGATACAGTTTACAGGGGGAAGAGACAAACCAGTGAACTGGGAGAAAATATTTGCAAGCCTTACTTCTGATAAAGGGTAAATATCCAACATACATAAGGAACTCAATAACAAAACAAATCAGTTTAAAATTGGGCAAAGGGCTTGTATAGATAGTCTCAAAAGAAGCCATACAAATTGCCAACAGGGGTGTTTGTGTGTGTGTGTGTGTGTGTGTGTATAAAATCCTCAACATGACTAACCTCAGGGAGATGAAATTTAAAACCATGTGAGATATTGCTTGTTAGAATGAGTGTTATCAAAAAGATAAGAGTGTTAGGGAAGACATGAAACAAAGGAAAGCCTTTCATACTTTTGGTGGCAATGTAAATTCATTCAGCCATTATGGAAAATGAACAATTTTTAAATGAACTTTCATAACATCCAACAATCCCATTACGGAGTATATATCCAAAGGAAATGAAATTAGTATGGAGGGACATCAGGATTCTCGTGTTTATTGTAGCTTGATTGACAACAGCCAAGATAGGAATCAACTAAGTGTTCATCAGTGGGTGAATAGGTAAAGAAAATGTGGGGGGTTTTTGTTGTTGTTGTTTGTTTTGTGTACCAGGGATTGAACTTGGGGGCATTTGGCCACTGAGACACATCCCCAGCCCTATTTTGTATTTTATTTAGAGACAGGGAGCCTCAGTATCACTGAGCTGCTTAGTGCTTCGTTGTTGCTGAAGCTTGCTTTGAACTGGAGATCCTCCTATCTCAGCCTCCAGAGTCGCTGGGATTACAGACTTCCCCCACTATACCCAGCCCCCATTTCATCTTTTATTTTTTATTTTTTTTTTAAATATTTATTTACTTTTTTAGTTTTCAGTGGACACAACATCTTTGTTTGTATGTGGTGCTGAGGATCGAACCCGGGCCGCACGCATGCCAGGCGAGTGTGCTACCGCTTGAGCCACATCCCCAGCCCGCCCATTTCATCTTTTAAAAGAAGGAAATCCTATCATTTGCAGAAGTATAAATGAATCTGCAGGACATTGTGCTTAGTGAAATAAGCCAGGCATGGGAAGACAAATACTGATTTTACTTACATGGGGAATCTAAAACATTTGAATTCACAGAAACAGATAGTTGAATGATGGTTGGGGCAAGGGAACCAGGAGTTGATGATTAGACAGGATAAATAAGTTTTTTAATGTTTATTGAATAGCATGTTGACTGTACTTAATAGCGTATATTTCAAAATTGCTAAGAGTAATTTCAAATGTTCTTACCACACAAAGTGAGTATTTGGATAGATGTTAATTAGCTTGATTTAATCAGTCCACATTGTGTGTGTGTGTGTGTGTAAATATAGATACATCTGTGTGTGTGTGTGTATATAACATTATTTTGTACCTTAAAAATATATACATTATAATTTGTCTATTTGTAATTAACATTAAAAATAAAACAAGATCATAATGTATATTGGCCTATAAAGTGTCTATTTTTGCTTACCAAAGTTTTGTGGGCATATTTGTCAGCAGTATTTAGTTTTCTATTTAATTTTCCCCAAATGCCTCTCAAATTTTCCTTTTTTAAGAGTTATAGGACATATAGAAAAGCTTACTTTAAAAAGGGATAAATTTGTATATGTTAGTGTAGGTTGTGTGTGTGAATCTCCTTGTTACCACCATCCTGGTAGAGAAAACATTTCTAGTGCCCTAATGGCTCCCCTCATAGACTGCTCTGTAGTCCATATACCTTACTCCAGAAAATAGCTAAGATTGTGATGTCTACAACATCAAGTTCTGTCGGTTCTTGAACATCTTATTAAATGGAATCATGCAGTGCCTTATTCTTTGGTTTTTTTTTTTTTTTTCTTTTTTTCATTTATTATCTATGCAATACCTTCACATGTTTGGATAACATCTACTTTATTTCAAATGATTGTACAATAAGCCCAACCTTATCATCATTGGATTACTACTTTGTCAATTGATATTTAATGAACGGCTACTTTGTGTCCAACACTGGTGATACAAGGACAGGCCACACAGACATGGTATCCACCTCCACAGAATTTATAACATGGAAAAAAATATTAATTAAACTCTAAAATAAAATTGTAACAGAAGCTACAGAGGAGACCTATACAGTGTTACTAAACTTCCAAAAGGTATGGATATTCATCTTAGTTGAGGAAGTCATGAACATTTTTATTTATTTATTTTTTTTATGTGGTGCTGAGGATCGAACCCACTTGCCTTACACATGGGAGGCAAGTGCTCTACCACTAAGCCACAACCCCAGCTCCAGTCATGAACATTTTTACCTGAATAAGTAAAGGTAAATTAAATCTGAAAAATGGTAAGAGATTTAGAAGAGAAAGTTGCATATAAAGAGGCCCTTCAGGTTGATGGAATGTGGTAAACACTGCTATGGGAAGAAAGATTTGAGCTAAAGCAGGGGGCATTGTGCAAAACAAGCTGTAGCCAGACTATGTAGTCATGTGTCTTTATTCTAAGGATGTGAGAAGGAATTTAGGGGCTTTTAGGGAAGGGAAATGGGGGTTAACACAATTGCATTTAAATTTTGAAAATATTTGGGCTGCTGATATAAAATTAACTGAAAGAGGTTTAGGTGATGAGGGATGGTTAATTGGAAAGAAGTTTGTAGTAATTCAGAAGGAAGATGAAGGTACCTCAGAGTAGGAAGTGGCAAAGGAGATACAGACAAATGGACTCAAAATGGTACATAAAAACAGCAGATTTGATAATTTGTTTGGGGTAATGAGTAAAAGGGAGGTGTCAGTTGACTTTTTTGTTTCTGACGTGCAAATACACAGAACAGGATATTAGCCGCTTAAGTGGGAACACAGAAAGAGGATCTATTCTGGAGGAGTGCTGGACATGTTATGAGTTTAGTTTGGGGAACAGTATTCCTGAGTGGTATTGAGACATAAAGAGAAAATGCCATATTGGCAGTTGGCTATATAGGTCGGTGTTCAGAAGAAGAGTCTAAAGTGGCACTGTCTACATGGGTATTTCAATTGAAGGCATAAATGCAAATTAAATCAACATCAGGAGAGTATTAGGTCAAAAGAAAAAAGTTATTGGTTAGAGTATGAGCCAACAGAGGAACCAAATAGTAGGAGGAAAGTCTGGAGTATGGGAGTTGATAAGAGAATTTTTTTTATATTTACTTTTAGTTCCATAGAACTAAATATTGGCCACAATATCTTTATTTCATTTTTATGTGGTGCTGAGGATCAAACCCAGTGCCTCATGCGTGCTAGGTGAGCGCTCTATTACTGAGCTAGAGCCCCAGCCCAGGAGAATTTTACTGAAAATATCAATCCTTTTCATTTTGTCTGAGCTAATGAGTAGAAATAATACCATATTGTAGTCTCTTTAATCAAACATGAATAGATCTAAATATGCTGATTATCAGAATAATTTTTTCTCTTTAGTCTTTTAAATAATTTTCCATTTATTTTACTACAGTTTCTTAAAGTTTTTTGTTTTTTTTTTTTAAATGAGCAGAAAATTGAGTTTCTACATTTGGTCTTCCCCCACCCTACTATCAGCATCCCACACTGGAGTGATGTGTTTGTTACAATGAATGAACTAACATTGTTACATAATTATCACCCAGAGGTCATAGTTTATATTAGGTTCACTCTTGGTTTTGTATATAATGAGAGTTTTGACAAATGCATTTCTTATAATATACTACATATAGTGTAATGCAAAGTAGTTTTTCTGCCCTAAATATCCTCCATGTTCTGCTTTTTCATCTTTGTCTCTGAACCCTTGGCAACCCTGATCTTTTTCTGTCTCCATAGTTTTGCCTTTTCCAAAATATCATATAGTTGAAATAATACGGTCTATAGCCTTTTTAGATTGACTTCTTTCAATTAGAATATATATTTAAGGTTCTTCCATGTTTTTTGAGGATTGATAATTCATTTCTTTTTAGAGCTTTAGTCTTCCTTCACAGTTTCATTGAGATTGCTCAGTGAATTGTTCTTTTTTTTTTTTTTTTTTTTAAATATTTATTTATTTATTTTTTAGTTTTTGGCAGACACAACATCTTTGTATGTGGTGCTGAGGATCGAACCTGGGCCGCACGCATGCCAGGCGGGCGCGCTACCGCTCGAGCCACATCCCCAGCCCTGAATTGTTCTTTTTTGTGTGTGTGCTGGAGTTTGTACCTAGGGCCTTGCCCATGCTAAGCACATGATGTCCTATTGTTTTATACCCTAACCCCAATTTGTGTGTTTTAAAAGTGTATAATTTGATAAATTTTGACCAGTGTTTATTCCCATGAAACTACCCCACAGACAAGATAATTAATATATCTAGCACTTCCAAAATTGGCCTCATGCCCCTTTGTTATCTCCCCCTTCCTGTTATTCTTTTCCTATCTTCAATCAACCACTGATTTATTTTCTATCCCTGTAGGTTAATTTACATTTTCTAGAATTGTAATATCACTGGACACACACAGTATGCTTTCTTTTGTTTCTTCCTTTTGTTTATCTATTTATTTATTTATTTTGAGGAAGGCGGTGTAGCTCTTCCATGTAATGTAATTATTTTGAGATTCATTCATGCCTATGTTAATAGTTTATATGTATGTCATATGGATGGATATACCACAATTCATTCATCTGTTGGTATACATGCAGATTATTTCCAGCTTGGGGTTATTACAATTAAAGGTGCTGTGAACATTAGTGTACAAGTCTTTGTATGAACATATACTTTCATTTCTCTTGGATGAATGCCACCCAGGAATCATATGATATGGGTTATATGGCAAGGGTTATTTGGTATTTGAGAAACTGCCAAACTGTTTCAAAAGTGAATTTATCATTTATCATAGGCAGTGTAAGAGTTCCCATTGCTTTAGTCTTACTAACACTAGCTAAGGTCAGTACTTTTAATTTTAGTCATTACAGTGATGTGGTCTTTAATTTGCATTTCTATAATGATTAATATTGAGTATCTTTTCACATTTGTCATCCATATATCTTCCATGATGAAATGTCTGCTGTAATCTTTTGTTTTTTGTTTTTTTTGCAATACTGAGGTGCTTTACCACTGAGTTACATCTCTAGCCCATTTTATTTTGAGTTGCTGAGGCTGGCTGCAAACTTATGATCCTTCTGCCTTAGCCTCCTCAGTTGCTGGGATTACAGGCATTCACCACCAAGCCCAGCTGTTTTCTTAAATTTAGAATTTACATACTATAAACACAAGTCCTTTGCCAGATGTACCTTTTTGTTGTTATTTACTTTATTCATTTATTTTGTAGTACTAGGGATAGAACCCATGGGTGCTTTCCTCTGCCCCCCTCCTTTTTTTTTTTTTTTTTTTAATTTTGAGAGTCTTGTAAGTTGCTAAAGCAGGCTTCAAACTTTGAATTGTCTTGCTTCAGCCTCTCAAGTCAATGGTATTATAGATGTATACTACTAATGCCCAACTCTCAGATGTATATTTTAAAATATTTTCTTTTAATCTGTGGTCTTTCTTTTCATTTCTATAGTGTCATTTGCAGAGCAAAAATATTAATTTTGATACTTTATTTTGTAGTTTGATTTTTTTATTATATTAAATCTTTCCCAAACCCACAGTCACTAAGATTTTTCTCCTTTATTTTCCTCATATGTTTCATAGTTTCAGTATTTACATTTAGATCTGTGGTAAATTTTGAGTTACGTTCTGCATATGGTACAAAGTATAAGGATAGAGTGCTTATTTGTTGTTAAAGCATTATTGAAAAGATTCCCACATTTCAGGACTTTTGGTTGTTAAACTGCTTAATGATTTGACAGACCTCCATGGATGATTAGACTTTTGTTTATTTAAATATTTTCCACTAAAACTTAAGAGTTGCAGAAACTATCCTTTTGCATCTGTGTATCAAATGCAAATGAATTTTTTTCCTTAAGTCTTTAGGGAACTGTGATTGTTTGGATAATATTATCTAAACCATTTGTAGATTTAACTTGAGTGTTTATGCCAGAAAACCTGTGATTTTTGATAATCCTACAGTACATGTGCCAAAAACAGTCAATATTTTGCCCTGATCTGACTTTAGTTCCCTTTGCCTTCTTGATCTGGAAGAGTTTTCCCTGAAAAACACTGCTTTTGCAGACTTCACAAGGAGTGGCTATTTCTCTCACAGGCTTCCTAATACCACTTTATCCAATGGTGGTGCTCCTCAATATGACTTCTAGACCACCTTCCCTCATTTTCTCAAAAAACCTGTAATTTTGAATTTTATGACATAATCTCCTACCCCTTGTTACTGTAATTGTGTTTCTTTTTTTACTATGTTGTGTCTATAGATGTTCTCTTTTTTTTAAGCTCTACTTAGTTTTCTTTTTTAATATCTTTATTTATTTATTTTTTTATGTGGTGCTAAGGATCGAACCCAGTGCCTTACACATTCGAGGCATGCACTCTACCACTGAGCTACAGCCCCAGCCCCTGTAATTGTGTTTCATTTCCATTTTGGATCCTGGCTCATTGTCTCTCTTTCTAATTCTACTTTTGTCTAAATTCTTGGTGATTCAAATATTCACCTACATGATCCTTCATATCCTTGCCTATCAGTTTCTTCTTCATTTATCTTCTGTTCAATTTCAGCCATCAATTCCCATAGTCATGCCCTATATCTCATAATTACAAATAACATGTAATCCCTCCATATCCCTAGTTTGCTATTTGCTATTGTCTTATCACTACTTCTTGCCCTTCTGTTTTACTTGCTCTGGAATCAAGACCCTAATCATTCTTCAATGCTTTCCTACCAGTAGGACCTCAATACTTTCCTTCATCTTCATGCTGCTTGCTCGAACGCCACCGCCCCCCACCCCCAATTCAGCTGAGATGCCTTGGTCAGTCATAATCACTCCTTTGTTGTGCACTTTAGCTTCTTTGCTTCTTCTATTTATTTGTATTTATTTTATAGAAACCACAGTTCTGGTTATATCTAATGTTTTGTCTCTTCTGCTTTTCACCTATGTAACTGAATCTGGCTGGGTTAGGTGGTGGAGACAACACAAACATGCTGATGGATCTCACTTAATTTCTTACCAAGAAACCTTAAGTGTTACTTTATAAAATCCCACAGTTGTATTAGCTTCCTAGTTCTTCTACTCTTCTAGATGACTACTTTATGCTTACTTCAAACCTCTAGTCTTATCCTCCTTACCTCATCTTATAAGATAGGAAACATCCTACTTCTCAGCAAATTGAAACAAAGAAAAATTTCTATAGAACCCATGACTACATTTACCCACCTACCAGCATTCTGGTTCATTTTGCCTTGCTGCTTGTTACCACACATGATCTATAATGTTGAGCAGAGAGAATCGATCCTATCCTAACAGTAGGACCTGCACTTTGTATATTGGATCCTTTTCTCTCTCAACTAATCAGGATCATCACTTTACCCATTCTTCCCACTTACCCTACTCATCAATTTTCTCCTCTTTACTGGTCATACCCATTACTATGCAAGCAAATTCTTAATTTCTTTTATCTTTAAAAATACTTTTCCTGTTCTCGCTTTTGTTAGACATTACTCCATTTTTTTCTCCCTTTGCAGCAAAACTCCTTTAAAGAATAGTCTGTACCCAGTTGTCTGGATTCTTCCCCTCTTGCTCTCTCTTAAGTGCACTTTTTCCTACCACTATATTAAAACTACACTTGTCGTGGCTTCCAATGATCTACATATAGCTAATTGTAGTGGTCCAATCTCGGTTTTTGTCTTAAACTGTCAGCACTGTTTTTGTGGTACTGTGGGTTAAACCCATGCTCAGCAAGTTCTCTATCATTGAGCTATATCCTCAGCTTTGTCCTCATCAGACTTTTTACCTTCTTGTAACACTTTTTAAAATTGGCTTCCAGGATACTAGAGTGATTTTTTTTTTGTTTTTATTTTTAATAAGTCATATTTGCTGCTTAGAACCCAACACTGGTGTCCCGTTTCACTCAGGATAAGAGCAAAAAAAAAACTTAGGATTTTAAGTACTATTAAATCCTAAGTTATCTGGGCTACTTATATTACTGCTTTGACCTCATTCACTAGTGTTCTTTACCATAAAGGCTGCATTGCTCATCCTCAGGCACATTGGGCATCTCCTGCTTTGGGGTTTTTGTGTGACCTTTCCCTCAGCCTTCACTGATACTCGTTCATTTCTCAATGTAACTATCCTGACCACCCTGTTTAATGTTGGCACTGCTCTTATACTTCATATCCCCTTATCCTGTTGTGTAGATGTTAAGAAAATATTTGCTGAATAAATGAATATGGAATATACAATTTTGATTAAAAGGAAGCAACTTTATCTTTTAGCGAATGAATCTCTATCTTCTTTTAGTGAATCTTCAAGGATTCAGTACTCTTGTTTTCCATCAACAATTTCAGGGATGCCAATTGGATATCCTGTAGTTGGATTCAATTCTGATACTATCTGAAGTAGGCCAGACCTAACAAGTTAATGGCATAGTACTCCAATTCTGAGTTAATGCACACCTCACATGTGAAAGTTAAGGTGAGAGTTAAGACCTCAGTTCCATGAGACAGCCACCACGTCAGATGCCAACTGGAAATAGGGTTCTCAGTGCATCTTTAATTTCTTCTGGTCAACTACAAATTCAGTTGTTCCCATGCCCCAAATTTTGATAATTTATTACAGTAACTCACAGAACTTAACAATTGCAATTTTATTATAAAGGACATAACTCAAGAACAGATGTGTAGGCAAGCAAATGTACTGCAGAGCTTCTATAACTTCTCTGGGTACAGCATCCTCTCTGTATATCAGTGTGTTACCAACCCAGAAGCTCCTAGAATTCTGTTGTTTACAGTTTTTATTTAGAGTTTTATTACATCCGGCATGATTGAAATCATTGGTGATGTGATTGAACTCCATCTCCAGTCCCACTCTCCTTCCCAGAGGTCGGGACTGAAAGTCCCAACCTCTAATCGTGTGACTGTTTTTTCTGGAACCAATCCCAGTTCTGAAGCTATCATGAATTGCCTGATTAACATCAAACTCTGGTGTGATTAAAAGGGTCTGATGAATTATAAGAAACACCTGTCACTTAGGAAATTCCAAGGGTTTAGAAGATCAGTCTAGGAACAAGGATAAAGATTATATATTTTGGGGGAAGGGTGCTGAGGATTAAACCCAGGAGTGCTTTACCACTAAGCTACAATCCCCAGTTCTATTTTTTTTATTTTGAGACAAGTTCTTGCTGAGTTGTTGAGGCTGGCCTCAAACTTTCCATCCTCCTGTCTCAGCCTTCTGAGTTGCTGGGATTATAGGCCTATGCCATCACGCCCAGCTCAAAATATATTTATTATACCACAACAACATGCTGATTGAGAGAATAAGGTCAGAAGGAGCAAGTTGTGCCCCTAAGTGCCATCAATTTTTGTTTACAAAGCTCATGAAAGATGGAAAAAGAAAATAGATAGAACCAAATAGGATAAAATGGAGGTCAAACATTGGACAATGGTGAAATGCCTGATAAATGGATACTTTTTTGTTGATAGTACTCTAAGTTGTCTGTCCTTGGAGTCTATCCCTTATGTGCTTGTATTGCTTATTTCGATTAAGATAATTTGCTCTATTTCTGTTGTCATTTATGGATGTGAAATTTAATTATTGTAGTAAACATTTAGTGGCAGGCCACCAATATGATTATTTTTAGTAGTTAAAAAGGTTGTTAGGAAATAGTTGTAACTAATGTCAAAAGACAAAAATTACAACACATATAGTTTACAGGTTTTAACTGGCTTACTTGTGACTCTAGAATTGGCAACACATCATTCTATAAAGTAGAATGAATGTTTCAAGGAGCTGAACAGAGGAGGTTGGTTTTATAAAGAGAAAAGGGCTGAGGAAAGCAAAAGCAGGAAAAAAGCCAATTGGTCATTTTAAAGTCATTTTTCTTGTAAACATTAAAAAGAGCACTTCTGTAATACCAGGTGAAACTGGCTATTCTTTCTTACTCCTAATTCCTTGGAAGCTTAGATGAACAATTTTGACTAACTTCACAATGTATGACTGATTTGGTCTGTGGGCCTAGTGCGAAGAGCTTGGTCCAAACCAATGTCCTCATCTAAATTTATTTTAAGAATCAGCACATGTATAAAAATATTAAAGTTTGCTTATGCAAATGTCATTAAGAAATGGAACCAAAACACACTTGTGACCCATCTTAATTTGGAAGGGTTCAAAAAAGAATATTACTTAAATAATTTTAGCAGTAAAAGTAAAATTTTATTTTTTTGGTTTCTGTGAAGTTATTTGACTACAAAAAGATAATATTTCCTGGAGTTATTTTTAAGGATTAAAATCAATAGACTTTTCCCTTATCCTAAGTTATGATTAGTGTATTATAAGTACAGATATGTAAATGTGTTACTGGTAAAATTTAAGGAAATGATTTTGGTTTTTGTTGGCAGGAGTCAGATCATAGGAAGAAACTAAAGATACATTGTTGTTGTTATTTATATATTTGCAGAACTATAATCTGCTTATAGAGTTTTGAGAAAATTACCTTTTTTATGTGATCCTAGCCTGAGACCATTAAGTAAGGAGTACTTAGAAAACATTGCTGAAATTGTAAACTACTGAAAGAAAGAGAAGTTGTAGCAAGAGGCCTTCATTTGGAGTCAAAGCTTATTATTAGGAAAAGTTACATTGAACTTAAGAACATTTTAGACATACTATTCTTGGTATGTTCTGCCTAATTAAAGGTTGGAAGCTTATTGAATAAGTGTTACCACTTTCCAGAAATTTATTGAGAAGCAGCTAGCTATGTACCAGACGTGAGACCAGATAAGGTAGCAGTAACTACGAGTGCCAGCCCATAATTGATGTAGAATGTCATGAGTAACATTGGTCTTTTTCTACTTATGACCTAGTTTACTGAGCCTTAAGGAGATAATTGATCATGAGACCTTAGTGTTTTTTGCTAGAACCAGTTATGTTTGTTGAATTCTACCGATCTGTTTTAACAAAATGATTGTACTCTCAACTCTGCCATTTAACCATTTTTGAACCTGGGAAAATTAATCTGAGTCTAATATTCCTTAACTTTAACAAAATAATAGTACCTTCCTTACAATGCCTTTGTGAATGTGAAGTGCCTGTTTTAGTGCCTGATCTGTATCACATATTGTAATACATGCATTCCTGGTGTAATATGTGATGTATTTGATACTAGCTGCTGTTTTTGTTGTCTTCCTTTTTTATTGCAAACATGATTCTGAGATTTTTTTTTTAAAAGAGAGAGAGAGAGAGAATTTTTTTTTTAAATATTTATTTTTTTTAGTTATCGGCGGACACAACATCCTTGCTTGTATGTGGTGCTGAGGATCAAATCCGGGCCGCACGCATGCCAGGCGAGCGCGCCACTGCTTGAGCCACATCCCCAGCCCTGATTCTGAGATTTTAATTGGTAATCTTTCAAGGATTAAGCAAACTATATCATGCTGGATTTGAAACATTTTAGACTTTTCTGAGTATTTTTCATAAGGATTATTACTCGAAATTGGAGTATGAAGTATTCTATAACCTTGGAGTTCAAAATACATAATTTCATAGACATTTAAAAGCATTTTTAAAACAAGGAATTCCTGGGTAAAGCATAACTATCTTTTAACTATGAATCTGACTCGATACCTAGCCAGTAAGTTCAGAGTCCTTGGCTTTGGATAATTATCAGCTGCACAGTACCAGACTCACACATTGTCCTCTTATGAGTCTTTTTTAATTGGAAAGATTAATACTTGATTGCCAGTGATTGTGCTTTTTAGATTTAGTATCAAAAATAACATTGACTATTTTCTAACTTTTATAATAATTCTTTAATATTTTAGGAAAATCCACGTTGGTTGTTTTTCTTTTATTATCTATTTTTCTAAGAGGTTTTAAGCAAAAAGAATGTTTTTAGGGATTATTCACACAGTTTACAGTAGTCCTTTACAAGTGTCCTTGTATGTGGAGAAACAGAAAAAAAAGTTCATCTACAGAGAGAAAATGGTATAGATGGAAAGAAAGAACAAAGATGAATGTCAGAAAGCACTGGGTAGATTCTTATTCTAGCACTTTGTAAAGCCCGGCTATCTTTTAGTAACATAATATACTCTAGTGATCTTCCCCCAAGTTGCCTTTCTTTGGGTAAATTTGCTCAGATTGGTTTCTCTGAATAGCAAAACCTCACATAAAAACACTAAAGTAAACTTAAAACAAAAATAGATGGATATGAATATCCATATGCCTAACAATGATATAATATCCATATGCCTTCCTTCTATATATAAATGGATTGTAAACCTAAATATAAGCCTGTGTAAATTTCTTTCACAAAAACAGCAATAAATCTTTATGACCTTGAGCTAGGCAGACTCCCTAGATAAAACATCAAAACTACTAGAGAGAAATTAAATTTCATCAATATGCCGTCAAGAAAGTGAAAAGACAGCTCACAGAAGGGGAAAAATATTTACATGTGTCCTTGTATCCTGAATATTAAAACAAAAAGAACAGAAACTTATAATTTTGTAATAAAAGACACACAGTTTTTCAAGGGACAAATTATCTGGTTAGACATTTCTTCAAAGAGGACAGTATAAATGGCCAATAAACCCATGAATAGATGCTTACCATCATTAGTCATCAGAGAAACACAAATCAAAAGCACAAGGAGATACCACTTCACCACTAGTATCACTATAACTAAGTAGACAAATAATAAGTGTTGACAGGGCTGTTCAGAAATTGGAACCCTCATACATTGCTGGTAGGCTTGCAAAACAGTGTAGCTGTTTTGGAAAACCAGTCGTGGTTCAGATGTTAAACAAAATTGTCAGGGGACTCAGCAATTCTACCCTTAGCCATATGCCAGGCAAAACATATGCCATACAAGAATGGGTATTTGAGTGTCAAAGCATCATTATTCATAATAGCCCAAAAGTGAAACAACACAAATATAATTAGCTGATGAATACCAAAGGCAGAACATTCTCTCTAATAATGTGGGTGATAACCCACAACATGAGAGGGCAAGATTAGAAGGTGGACTAGACAAAGGGGAAAAAAGGGAAGGGAGAGGGGATGGAAATAGAAAAGACAGTAGAATGAACCAGACATAGCTTTCCTAATCTTATGTATGACCAGTGTATCTCCACATCATATACAACCACAATAATGGAATCCTAATTGGAACAAGTTATACTTATTCTACATATGTATAATATGTCAAAATACACTCTACTCATATATATCTGGAAAGAAGAAATTAAGCAGATGTGAGCAACTACAAAAAAAAAAAAAGCTAATGAATGGATAAACAAAATGTGGTTACAATCATAAGTCACTTAACAGTAGGGATACTGGCTGAGAAAGCATCATTAGACAATTTTTGTCATTGTGCAGACATCATAGTACTTAAAACACAAAGATAGCTACAGCATTACTTGGCAATATATCTTATGGAACCACCTTATACATGCAGTCCATCCATCATTGACCAAAATATGTGGTGCAGGACTATATACACATAAATGGAAAATTATTCAGCCATAAAAAGAAGTGAAGTAATGATACATGCTGCAATATTGATAAACATTTTCAAACACTAAGTGAAAGAAGCAGGAAAAGGTGAAGAGAAGACAAAAGAACACATAATGTATGATTTTATTTGTATGGAATGTTCAGAATAGACAAACTCATGGAGATATAAAGTAGATTAATGATGTCCAGGAACTGGGAAGATGGTGAAATGGAGAGTGACGACTAACGGATACAGGGTTTTGTGGAAAAGGATACAAATGCCCTAAGATTAGATTGTGGTGATGGTTGTACAACTTTGAACATTGTATACTAACCTAGTTTGTATTCTTTAAATGGGTAAATTGTATGACACCTGATTTATATCTCAATAAAACTGTTTTTTTTTTAAAGTAGATAGAAAATATAGTATGTTATCTAGTGATAAAGAAACAAGCTCTGAGTGGTGGATGCCTGTAACCCCAGCATCTGGGGAAGTTGAAGCAAGAGGATCATGAGTTCAAAGCCAGCCTCAGCAATTTAGCAAGGCACTAAGCAACTCAGTGAGAACCTGTCTCAAAATAAAATACAAAAAAGAGCTGTGGATGTGTCTCAGTGGTCGAGCGCCCCTGAGTTCAATCCCTGGTACACCTCCCCCACCCCACCTCCACCCCCCAAAAAGAAACAGGCTTCAGCTGGGCGAGAGGTGCAAGCCTATAATCCCAGTGACTCACAGGCTGAGACAGAAGAATCATAAGTTCAAAGCCAGCCTCAGCAACTTAGAGAGGCCCTAAGCAACTTAGTGAGTTGCCCTAAGCAACTTTAGTGTCTCAAAAGTAAAATATGAAAAGGGCTGGGGATGTGGTTTAGCACCCCTGGGTTGAATCCCTGGTATGGGGGGGGGGGGAAGAAAAAGGCTTAAAAAATAATTAACTGATCTCTATAAAAATAACAGTTTGGGGTTATGTATTTATTACCTAAATATTTTTTTTTCATAAGGAAAGTTAAAAATGCTAAGTAGCTGTTGCTTCATTTGAAGCTAATTGGAATAAAATTTTGTACTGATTGTATTTATTGGCTTGAATTACACCAGAAGTTTAAATAGATTTATTCTAATGTATCTGTCTCATTGCCCTTTTTTTTCAGGGGTAGGGGAGTTTGAATAGAGACAGGTGTGTCATGGAAAGATCATGGACTTAGCATTTGTTAGGTCAGGACAAATACAGGTGCCCATCCAGGTTTTGGACAAATAATATAATTTCTTAGACTATCCATTTGAAAACTTTAAAATAAGTGAGTTGCTGGGTGTGAGAATTTTGAAGTTTCTTTTTCTTCCTAGTTGTTTGTTAGAAGTATGGGAGATTTTCCTAGGAAAAATAAAATTTAAATAAATAAATACAAGTATAATTAGGTTCTAGCCATGTTTTAATGTATTTGTTCATATTAATGTTAGATTTTAAGCATTTTATAAACAAATGTTTAGACTCTATGTAATGTCTAAACCTAGAATAGGTTCTCAAGTTATTTAAAGAAACCAAAATTTAACTACATTGTGGGTGGTCTTTGAAGTATTAGGTGATAGAGATCATTAAAAATATTAACTAAAAATTTTATTTTAATTTTTTAGTCTTTTAAAAATTGTCATTGATTTTGACTGTTTTTTTAGATATTTGCATAGCATCTACAGTTAATTCTAGCACTTTCAACTAATTTTTAGAATATACTAACTTATGTCACCGTTTTTTTCCTGTTAGGGGTTTTTAATAATAAAATACATATTTTTATGACAGCTAAAAACAGGTTGAATTTAGAGAAATCTGCTGTAATTACACATGGCCTTTTATACTGAGTTATTTAGTGGCTGATGTGTGGCAAATACATTTTTATGCTTCACTTAAATAATGGTATGGGGTGGGATTCAATTGTCTGTTTTTTAGCATGATTAGCTACATGATTTTAATATACTAGCATTTCTTTATTTGCAGAGATCCTGCATATTTTGATGAAAATTGGCTAAACAGAATCAAAACTGAAGTGGGAGATAATTGGAGGCTAAAGGTATTTCTTTTTGTTGTACCATCTATTGAATCTTTAAATGTTTGTGTGTGTTTGATATTTGTTATGGTGGTGGTTTTTGTTTGTTTGTTTAGTCTAATACATTTAGTAAGTTTTAGAAACCTAGGTAATCCATAGTGAAATAATCTAGAATTAAAGATTGGAGGTATCCTGAAGTCAGTAAGACATAGTTAGTGAGGGCATGGGCTTTGGAGCCAGAGTGCCTGTGTTCTCACACAGGTCTACCAGTACTTTCTGTGGGGAGGTGTTGTCATCTTTCTGTGTTTCAATTTCCCCACTGTAAAATACAGATTGTAATGGGATCTACCTCACAGAAATAAGTGAGTTATTGTGTACTTAGAATAGCACACAGAGGCTGGGGTTGTAGCTCAGTGGTAGAGCACTTGCCTGGCACATGTGAGGCACTGGGTTTGATCCTCGGAACCACATAAAAATAAATAAATAAAATAAAGGTATTATGTACACCTGTAACAACAACAACAACAAAATAGCGCATAGTATGTGTGTTAGTTGCCAATGGTGATGGTTGTGTTAGTATTGAGAAAATGTTGATCATTATTTACTGTGTCCAAACACTCAAAGAATGAAACATTTTCATTTCTTTCCTAGTAACCTTAAATTCCAGTATTTCTCAGTCTTAAACCAAACCCACAATAAGAAATATAGTTTACTTTTGTAACCTGCTGCCCACCTGAATGTGTGTGCATATATAGGCAAGCAGCTTTTTATTCATACTTTATGTACTGATGTTTTTATTTTATTTTTTCAAATGTTGGTTGCAATCCACTAAATTTTTTTCTTTATATTTTTAAATAATTATATGCTCACAGGAAGTTGGTCCTGTGTAACTTTTCATCCAGTTTCTCTATTGGTAGTATCATCTATAACTATAATACATTATCAAAATAGGGAATTAAACTTTTTATGATGTCCAGATCATTTAGATTTTACCAGTGTTGCATGTACTTCTGTTTGTATGTTCAATTCTTTGTCACCGTCTCATGGCATAGCATATTTCATTACTAATCACAGGGTACAGAACTATGCTATCAACAGAGGCTTCCTGGTGCTGCCTTTAAAGCCACATTCATAATACCGACACACTTGTGTCCTTGCAACCACCAATTTCTTCTACTTTTCTGTAATTTTGGTACACTAGATAGATAGATTTTTTCTTTTTAATATATACCTGTATATACTAGTGGAGACTCAGAAATGCAAATGATTAAGCATGTAAAGCCCCTGATCTGTCTGGATTTTTTTTTCCTTTTTTCATTCATATATTCATTCACAAATTTGTTTATGAACAAAGGAATGAGTAAATGATGGGGTCTCGCTCTGTTGCTCAGGCTGGTCTTGAACTTTTGGACTCACGTGGTCCTCCCACCTCAGCTTCCTGATTACCTGAGACTACAGAAGCATACCCACCAAGTCCAGCCCTGGTTTGTCTTTATATTTCCCCCAGAAAGCACTTGCTTGATTAACAAGTGTTGGTTGCTTAAGTATTGGGACTGACAAAATCTAATTCCTTCTTTTTTCTAAGCAAGGGAATGAAAACTGTTTAACGGCTCTGTTTTAATTTCTGAACAACCTTTCAAGATTAGGCAATTAAAGTAATCATTATATGATGTTATAGTGTGTTCAAAACAATTTAGGCATGTTTAAGATAATGCTACTAATCCTTTTGTGTTTGCTTGCTGGCTTGATCAAAAGGGGAGTTGCATATTCTCTTCCCCATGTGCACAGAAACACACACATGCCCAGATGCACTATATTCGTTGTCATGAGTATGTGGCAATGGTATTTAGACAGATAAAAATACAGTTATACAGTAAAAATGTTTATTATATTCTTAATGTTTAGAACTGAAATTTGTTTTCCATATTTTACCTTAAGTTATACTTCCTCAATTTTATGATGCCATTGAGTAAAAAATATGATATATATCTTTGTGATTGAGGAAAAGCTACTCTTTTAAATGAACATATTTGTTTTTAAGATATTCTAATTTTAAATATATGAGAAAAAGGATCATCTTAGAATAGGACTAAAGAAAATAAAGAATTTTCATATCTCTAAATTCTTCCAGAAGAACAAACATGTTATTTTTGAAGTTTATTATTGTTTTTAATAAATGAGCAAGTTTTTAGTTTATTTTTTCTTAAAAATAAATGTCTTCAACCCTTGGGTTGCCCTTAATTAATTCAGCCTCTTTTTAAAAAAATATAAATCTATAGTTTTATTAAGACAAAAACTGACCATGTATAGGAAGTTTACATTTAAACAAAGTTTTCATAGAAATCTAACACAGGCCTAAAAAAGATTTTATAATGTAGCTCTAATACATGTTAATCTTCTAAGACCAGGTCTTTTGAAATCATTTGACCCTTAAATTGACTCAATGAAACTTGTGCTGTCAGTGAATGAAACTTGCACTAATGGTTTCAGAATTTAGAATTAAAAAATGAGTTTCCAGTAGTTTCTCCAGTAGTTTCCATCCTAAGAGCATGGGCTGTCCTCTTTCTCTAGTCTCCTCTTTACCTCCCTTGGTGCCCCCCCACATCCCTCCCACCTGCGCCCCCCCATGCCCCGCCCCCCAGTATATCAGCCATTGGTTTGGATGGACAAGCTGATATTTATAACTTCATAATTTGGAAAAAAAAGGGGGTCTTTTTGTTTAACTTCAGGAATTAGCACCTCTAAGACAGAATGATCTGCCTAAATATACTCTCCCAATAAAACACTTTCCCATCTCAACTCAGTTTCCATCTCCAAAGTGGCAGCTGTGATAATTTTGTGGAGAACAACATTAAGCTCTCTTTGGCTCATAAGTTTCAGGCATTCACAGCCTTTAAATAGTCTCTCACAAGTCTTCATTTATGGTGCCAATGACATTTTTTGAAATGGTAAAATACTTACCTATTCCAATCATTAGTTACTTGTTCTTTCCATTGTTTTGCCATATTCCCAGTCAGGCCCCCATTTTTAAAAAATTGTTTATTTTATTTATTTTAATGAGGTGCTGAGGATCGAACCCAGTGCCTCACAAGTGCTGCGCAAGTGCTCTACCACTGAGTCACAGCCCCAGCCCCTCAGGCCCCAAATTTTAACTACAGTGATCCTATTCATTTCTCTTCTACCCCACCCTATCCTTCCCACCCCCAAATACTACACCATTAATAGCCAAAAACTATACACATGCTGCACTATAAAAAATGCAAAGTTAAGCAGGGTATGATGGTGCACACCTGTAATCCTAACAACTTGGGTGGTGGAGGCAGGAAGATTGCAAGTTTGAGGCCAGCTCTAAGCAATTTAGTGAGACCTATCTGAAAACTAAAAAGGCTGGGGATGTAGCTCAGTGGTAAAGCACCCCTGAGTTCAATCTCCAGTACCGGAAGAAAAAAGAAAAGAAAGCATTATTGGGAAGAGGGCTATGGGTTGTGGAGATGTTCTTGGAAGATTGACAGTACCTTTTTGCTTTCCCACACACCCAATTCTCCAGAGTTTGACCTTCATCGAAGGCTCTTTGCTTTTCTCAGTAAAGTGTAGAATGGGTTGCCTTGAAATACTTATCTCCTCTCCTCCCCTGGAATGGGTGTGCAAACTGTCCAGCTTGGAACAGCTTTTAAGTGCTTGGGCTGCTGCAGGGCACAGATTTAAGACTGGTTCTTCAAAGGACATCTTCTCAAGCTACCTAATAGTGTCAAGACAAGTAGAACTCCTCCTCTTCCCACTTGAAACCCAGTCTGAGGTGACAGGGGTTGAGACTCAGGAGAGTTAATTCTTATTATCTTTTTTTGTTGTCATCCTCCAGGGTGTGGGAATGCCATTGAGTCAGCCTTTACCCATAGAGTGCTATGACAGCCTGTGAGCACTTCACATTGGCTTCCTTGGAAGGGATGAAGTCAGCCTTGTCAGAGTTTTTCAGCTAAAGTCTGTAGCTCCATTATTCAGCTCCAGCTTTAAAACCTGGGCAATGCCTTTTTTTCCTTCTTCTTTGGTTTGCTCTCTTCTTCATTATCTTGAGAGTCAGAATCAGCTTTGCACTTTCTTCCCTCTGATTTATCTATCTGTCCTGGGCTGTTTTCTGTGACCATAGAAACTCAGCAATGAGCTCCAGGGAATCCAGGTTCTCTTCTGGCTCTGTATGTTGTCCTCATCTGAGAAAACTTTGTTTTAGGAGGTACTTCACTTTGCCCTTTACAACTTGACCATAGATAACCTTTTCCCCCCACTTATTACTCTTCCTCTTTTAGCACCTCCTCCACTTTCTTGTTTTGTTTTATTCTCCAAAGTGCCTGTTGGCTTTCTAATATGAAGTGGGATGCTGCCCAGAGCAGTGCTTAAGAATCTGAAAGGAGGGGCTGGGGTTGTGGCTCAGCGGTAGAGCATGTGCGAAGCGCTGGGTTTGATCCTCAGCACCACATAAAAATAAATAAAATAAAGGCATTGTGTCCAACTACTGTCCAACTAAAAAAAGTATTTAAAAAAAAAAAAAGTCTGAAAGGAATCAGTGCTAAGCTACAGGTATATCTTGTGCCAGTTGGGGGAGTGATGCCCAGGAATGGAACAAGTTGGGTGGCTGCAGTCAAGCCCCTTCCTGAAAGCTGCAGCATACTGCAGGCCTTGCCAATAGCCCTCAGCTCAGCCAAATAAAAGAGCCTTGAATTCTGTGCTGCCCTACCACCTGTTCCATGTAGATGTGGACTAATTCAGCCTATTTGATTCAATAGCCACAAGTTCTATCATTTCCTGTTCTAAAACATCTTCAATTACAGGTCCTTAATCCAAAATTTGAAACTCTCTCTGGTCCTAAAACTTTCAGACAATGGATGCTCAACCTGTACTAATATAGGCCAAGGTCAGCTATATCATTGGGATGATCAACAGAATCATATCATATACACATTTAATTTAACATAGATTTAACTGTATGAGTTGGGGGAAAAAATTACAATTTGCAGTAAACATGGCAGTGATACTCTGTTATTTCTCCCAAATAACCTATTGGCCAGAGAACTTAAGCTCTGGGATGAGTAAACACTGGACAATATCTGTGGTGTTTCCTTTTATTTCATTTTTAGGGTTCTTCGTAGAGTATAAGGTCTTGTAGTACTCAGTGTTATTTATTCTAATGTTTCAAGATATGACAGTAAATTTTACAACCTGTCCTAAAAGTATTTACTTTGAAAAGCTAAAGAAACAGCAATCTTTTCCAACAGTGAGGGAATTTGGAGACATTATATTTGGTGGGTTAAGAGATCTGTAAGGGTAATTTTTACTATAGTTTTTAGCTTAGTGCTCTAAATTTAGAATTTAAATCTGTGTGTAAGTGATAGCTCCACTTTGCTGAGGAAAATAGCACTAAACTTGAATCTTCATTAATGACAGCAATTTTTTCTTTGTAGAAAATCTGAATAATTCAATGTAACTGTTAAGTCTCATTCACTTACCGAGCATTTTCTGTCAATGTGGTCATTACATTGAAACTTAAACTTAGTTGGAAATTTAATTTTTTGCTTTTTTGTTGTACTAGGGATGGAACTCAGGGCTTTGCACATGCTAGCCGTAAGCACTCTACAACTGAGCTATATCCCCAGCCCATTTTTAAATTTGAGACAGGGTTTCTCTAAATTACCCAGGCTGAACTTGAACTTGGAGTCCTCCTGCCTCAGCTGTCTGATTATCTGGGATTACAGGTGTGAGCCACAGTGCTCAGTCTTAATTTTTTTTTTTTTATAAATTTCTTAGACCTGTTTTGATGATGGTAAATTCAAATATGCTCTTAAATTTTATGGTTTTTTTTTTTTATACATGTTGGGTGTCCCTTATCTGAAATGTTTGGGGACCAGAAGTGCATCAGATTTCAGAGTGTTTTGGATTTTGTAATATTTGCGTTAGATTTTGTGGGTTGAATATCTCTAATCTGAAATCAGAATGTTCCAAATCCAAACTTTTGAGTACTAATGTGACTTTCCAAAAGTTTCAGATTTGGGAGAATTTAAAATTTCAGATTTTTGGATTAGGAATGCTTAACTTGTATATGCTTTATGATTAACTAGAATGATGTTTGGCTTAGAAAATTTTTATGTTAAACTATATTTTGATTTTTGCTTGTCTTTGACCCAGTTGTTTTCTCTCTTTATACAGATTAGCAATTTAAAGAAAATATTAAAAGGAATCCTGGATTACAATCATGAGGTAAGGACTCTCTTCTGATTCTACTTGGAAGTATTACCATAGGATAGTTTAATTTTATAATAGTTTTAAATAAGGAAAATTCATTTTCAAATTTAATAATGCACTTATTTTCTCTTATTTAGTTTCTAGGATATTGGTTCCAATAACCATCTGTTACATGCCAAACAGATGAATAAGCTTTATTGCATTATGGGTAGTTTGTGGATGATTACTAATTTATGTTAGATTTTGCTTTCTACTATTAATTTTCCCTTCTTCCCTAACTTGTGAAAATGGTTTAAGCCTGTGCACTATCATGGTTAACTTCACTGCCTACTTGTGTCTTATTATTTGGCAAGACCCTGGCCCTAGGTGAACTTACTTTACCCTCTGAATCTGCATCACACATTGCTGGAGAAATTTTCAGAGAGTGGGACTAAATCATTTCACTTTAAATTTCATGATCATAGATTCCAAATGGACACAATACTATGTAGAAATCTGCATTATTTTCCTATTGTTTTCTTCCCCCTGCAAGCTTACGTGTGTTAATGATTACATTTATGACCATAACACCAATCTTCCCATTTCAGTAAGTGTGACACTTCCATCCACCCTAGTACACCGTACAATCTTAACAGTTCACACTCCATCTCTACCAGGTACTGAGGATAAACAAAGAGTTCTTTACCACTGAGCTATATCCCCAGCTCTTTTTATTTTTTGATTCAGGGTCTTGCTAAGTTGCTGAGGTTGGCCTTAAACTTAGCAGTCCTTCTGCCTCAGCCTCCTGATTGCAGGTGTATGCCACTATGCCCAGCCCTTCCTTCTTTTAATACCATCTGCAAGATCTATTAAAACTTCAAAATAGAGTTTTCTCCAGCTCTCCCACCACGACCCTACACCAAACCATCATTAGCTTGTGTTTAGATTACTAAAAAACCTAACAGATTTTACCATTATCCTTTGGTAGTTGGGTCTCCACTTTCAAGCTAGGATAGTTTTTAAAAATATAAACTAGAATATGTCAGTTTCCTTCTTTAAGTCTTAGGTGATTTTGTATTGCCTTGAAGATCAAATCTACATTTCTTACAATGTTCCACCAGGTGCTACATGATCCTCTAACCGCTTCTTACACTACTTTCTCCTCACCAACAACACTATAGCCCCTTCATCTTCCTCCTGTTCCTCAGATATGCCAAACCCCTGTGTGCCTCAGAGCCTACACTCCTGGTTCTCTTGATATATGTCATGTTCTTCCCTCAGCTCTTGTCATTGCTAGCACATACTTATTTAAACCTATTCTTATTTCCCAGAGATGCATTCCCCAAGTATGCACTATCTCAGCTGGGACAGCAGTTACTTCAGTCCCATTTATTCACAGCACTGTGTTTATTCCCTTTGATCCTTGCCATATCTGGGCTCTTTTTGTTTTGTTTTGTTTACTTGGTTGTCTCACCCTCATATTAGTCATGAAATGAGGTTGGGACCAGACCTGATGTAGTCATTGTTACATCCCAGCCCCATTGCATAGTATTACCACATATTTGGCACTCTAGATTTTCTAATTATCTCAAGTATGTGGTGAAGCCCTCCTGTAATTTCAGCTACTGGGAAGGCTGAGGTGGGAGGATCATAAATTTGAGGCCAACTTCAGCAACTTAGATCCTGTCTCAAAATAAAAAAAAAGTCTGGGCTTGTGGCTCAGTGGATTGAATTGCTGAGTTCAATCCCCAATACCATAAATAAGTAAATATTTATAAATATTAGTAAATAGATACTATAAATGTTTATATATTTGGAAATATGGAAATAGATGACTACTCTAAAATTAATAGTATTTATTTACATAAAGTAAATACTGATTTCCAAGAAAAATACGACACTTAAGACATATAACAGTATATGTAGGGTTTGTGTTAGACATCTTGACAAATGTGTAAAGGAGTATTTTGTTACTGTTACTTCTTAAGTGTACTAAGAAGGAATATTTATTAGATCTTTTGGCTTAGAAGAAGTAATTGTTTTTGTTCTGAGCATTGTGCCTATTTTGTGAAGTATAAATGGTAATTTTCACTAAAGTTTTACAGTAAAAAAGAACGAAAACTTATATCAAAGATCATGATGATGTTTCAGGAACATTTTATTGAGTGTTATTGTGAGGAAGGTATTATTTGTAATGCTGTACTCTTACTAGATGTTAGAAGTCCTGTTATCCCCATCTTACATGTGAGAAACTTAGGTCAGGTAATCTAACCATATATACGTCTTTCTGTTAATCTTTTTTTTTTTTTTTTCAATTCCTCCAACTATTCTACCTCTACTCCACAAAATTTTCCTTGGCAATGTTTTGGTCCTTGAGTCTATCACTGTCACTCTGTGGCTTCAGTCAGCATCATCCAGTCATGCTCCTTGTATTCAGAGAGTAGAAAAATCCAATCTCTGAAGATGGCTTTATGTCTTTGGAACTTTTCTAATGCCCTTTTAAGAGCCCAATTCTATTCAGTACTAAATGATTATGACAAAGAATGGGAGAATAAGTAAAACTAAAATCAGTATATATAGTTGGTATTTGCTTAGTTTGTGCCTGCACAACTATTTAGTAAGCATACTACGTGACTCATTACCAGTCCTCATTTATTCTCATAGCCCAGTGTTTTTTTTTTCTTCTGACTACCTACTGTAATTTGTAATTGTGTATTTCTTTGTGCATTTACTTATTCATTTTATGCCTTCTACACCCTACATAAACTCCTTGAAGGCAGAATACTTCTCTGTTTTTAAAAGCCTTTAACAGAATAATTCTAGTTTTAGAAATTTACCTACTAAAACTTCATAACAGCCACTCAGAAGTCTGAGGCAGGAGGATCACTTGAGCCCAGGAATTGGAGGCCATCTGGGACAACAGAGTGAGTGAGACCCTATTACAGTAAAATAAAATAAAACTACTTAGGGCTGTCTACCTCGTCATTATTTCATAGTAAGTAAAAATTGAAAATAACCCAAATGTCTAACAGTAAGAAAATGTTTTGTAAATACCTTGCAACCATAAAACTTCATATTAATAAAAACTATTTAATAATATGAAATATGAGATTGTATGTGGCATATGATACCAGTTTTATAGAAAATATACATAAATGTACTTGTAAAATATGTATGCAGATCCATAGTCTCTAATCCTTTAGACCAGATCCATTTTGAAATCCAGAGTTTTTTAGACTTTAGAAAGGTAATATGAGCCTGATGCAGTGGTGTACAACTCGGGAGGTTGAGGCAGGAGGATCACAAGTTTGAGGCCACCTTAGCAATTTAGCAAGATCCTGTTTCAAAATGAAAAGCACTGGGAAGTTCGCTTAGTGAGAAAGCACCCTTGAGTTCAATCCCCAATATCTCCTTCCCACCCCCAAATAAAAAGGTAACATGGTATAACCATGTATTGTGTGAATACCCCCAGGTGGGTTCCCTTATCCTATTATGTTGATATTTCTGCAGTGAAACTATTTTTCACTCTAAATGGAATAATAAGAATAATAAATAAACTGTTCATTTATTACCTTTCACCCTTATCCTGGGAAGAATTCCTTTGTCCTGTCCTACCTTATATTCCATTGACTGAATAATATGTATTTCTTGTTCCTGTTTTTTTTTTTTTTTTTTTTTGTAAAGCACATTTTCCATTAACATCTTCTGAAAAGTACTTGATAGATAACTTTTTTAGGTCATGCACATTTGAAAACAATCTTCTTTCTAGAGAGTTGAGGTGGTTATGGAATTTTAGTTGGAAATAATGTAAGTATTTTGAAGGCATTGCTGCATTGTCTTCTAATTTGCAGAAATGTTGAAATTTCATGTGGATTCTCATTCCTTCTTGGTAACTTTTTCATTTTCTGGAAATTTTTAGGATCTTTTTAAATCTCCCAAGTTTCAGGATGGTGTGCTTTGGTGTGAGGTGTATTTTTTGCAGGGAAAAAGCTTTATTTAAAAAATTATTACTATGCTTTGGCACTTTCCAAGTATTCAAACTACCCACCTATTAGTTTTAGTTTTAGAAATTTTTCTGATTTTTTTTAATTTATATTTTTCCAATTTATTTTCTCTATTCACTTTCCAGCCTTTGAGCCTCCTGGATTAATCCTTTAATTAATTAGCTAACCATTTCTCTTGTGTTTTTGCTCTGCTTTCTGAGATAATCACACACCTTTCTTCCAGTTTGTGCATCAAAGCTTTCATTTATGCTATCATATTTTTAATTCCCATAAGCTTTGCTCTTTTCTAAGTGAAACTTTTATATCCTGTTCTTACTTTATGAATGTAATACTTTTTCTCACCTTTCTGTGAGTACTAATCACAGATTATTTTTACTTCCATATTTTTTTTTTACTTTATTTATTTCTTAATCCATCTGCCCAGGTTCCTCCCAGTAGGCATCACAGTTAGCAACTGCCAAGGAAGTAAATGATCTTCCTCCCACTCCCATCACTCCTTCTCCCCAGCCATAATGATCTTGATATTGTTGGAATTCCAGTACACTCCTATCTCAGTACTTTGCCCCAGGCTAAAATCTTGTGTGGCTTGTTTCTCCACATTTTGTTATATGATTTACTCGTTTATTCTAGATCTCTATTCATTTTGTTGTTGTTGTTGTTTTGGAAAGTTATTATTTTATTTGGGGGGGGGGGTTTGATTCTGTATTTTGGTTTTTGTTTGTTTGCTTGGTTTTGGGCCTGGGGATGGAATCCAGGGTCCCACGCAGGCTAAGCACAACTCTGCCACTGAGCTGTATCCCCAGCTACTCTGTTCAGATTTTGTCTGAGGCAGATTTTGTTAGAAGCTTTCATTGACTGCTTATCTGAAATAGCAGCACCCCTTCTGCACAACACCCATCAGTTTTTCATTGTAAAATAAACATATATTCAGAAAAGCATGTGACATATGTGTAATTTAACAGTTAATTATAAAGTGAACAGTCTTATAATAGGTCTGTGGAACATTGTCACCACCTTAGAAAGCCCCTGTGTTCATCTTTCACAACCTCTTCTTTTCACTTCCTATCTGCAGCATAGAGTGATCCAGAGTATGTAAAATAAAATTTAAAAATCCATTCTTTGGCAATTATCAAGAATACAAATAATAATAAATGTTGGCAAGGATGTGGGGGAAAAGGTACACTCATACATTGTTCATGGGACCACAAATTAGTATAGTCACTCTGGAAAGCAGAATGGAGATTCCTCAAAAAACTAGGGATGGAGCCAGCATATAAACCAGGTATCCTACTCCTTGGTATATATCCAAAAGATCTAAAATCTGCATACTATAGAGATGCAGCCATATCAGCTTTTATCACAGCACAGTTCATAATAGATAAGCTATGGAAACAACCTAGGTACTTGTCAACAAATCTTGCTACCAGCATTTAAGGACTCAAATGGAGTGAATGTGACTATAGGGTCTGAGTTTTTATTTAATTTTGGCTTTTTTGGTGTCCCCTAGTTCAGAACCTTTTGTTTAAGGTTCACAAAAAGCAACATCTCATCCTTCTTGGAATAGTAAAAGGATCAGTACACAGCTTCTTTTCTCAATGTGCATATCACATGCCAAATAGTGACTTAAGTTGCTTGAGTTATCAGGATTGTTATAACTTAGGTATGTGAGGTAAAAACAAATTGGGAGTGAGATTGAACAGCTGTGTCCTTGGCAGTCAGTTTCTAGTGATTAAAAAGTAATCTATCAAATATTTCATGTGGTAATATAAATGTGAATGTAATTGTAATCTTTTGTTTCCATTTAGATTTTAGGACAACAGATTAATGACTTTACCCTTCCTGATGTGAACCTTATTGGAGAGCATTCTGATGCAGCAGAGCTTGGAAGGATGCTCCAACTCATTTTAGGCTGTGCTGTGAACTGTGAACAGAAGCAAGGTAATTTATATATTAGTTAGTGTATATATTTAAAATATTGAAGCAAAGTAATATATACTGTATATTTTATATATAAAGCACAGTACAAACAATAACATCTCTCAAAGGTCACCTGTTTTCTACAAATTTTTGCTAGTTTTTTTCAATTTTTTTTTTTAGTTGTAGATATCTTTATTTTATTTATTGATTTTTATGTGGTGCTGAGGATTAAACTTAGTGCCTCACACGTGCGAGGGGATCTCTCTTCCATTGAGCCACAACCTCACCCCAATTTTTTGCTAGTTTTAGTATTTTTGTTTTGTTTTGTTTTGATTTTTAGTTTAAGCAAGTTTTGCAAGTTACAGTAAATTTGGTTGTGGTCCTCTTCTTTCTGTTTCTGGGAGACCACATAATTCTTTTTGAGTAGATTGTTTTGTTGTTTATTTTTTATTTTTGTGGTGCTGGGACTGAAACCCTACCTTGTGCATGCCAAGTATGTGTCTACCACTGAGCTACATACCCATCCTGAGTAGAATGTTTTTAATGTATTTTAACTGCATTGGATATGATGAAATTTATTGTTAATTGGACAAGGTTCACCTATTAGTTTGGAAAGTGAACACAGATGCCCAGCAGCAGTTCAGTGGGTATCCATGTCTACCTTCCCAACATAATCTATAATAGATGCCTTAGAGTCGACATTGTCCCACACCCCGCCCTTTTCCCCATACTATAGTTTGAAATATTTACAAGTTTGTCTTTGCTGTGGGGAAAAGAGGAGAGAAGAGTATCATAATATGTTGTCTTTAAATGATAAAAATAGTTTGAAATTCTGTTCCCTCTAAATGAGGTAGATATTCTTCCCCAAGAAATCACTTAAGTCGGTTTTTTAAAGGAAAGAATATTACATATTATCCAGATTGTTTCATCCTACTTACTTATAAGCGATTATAAAACTTTTAGAAACATTATGGGATATTTCTTATTAACCTATCTAGCAAGAAAACTTGAAATTCAAGGGCTTTGGGGGATTGTTTTCACAAAGATGAACAAAGACTTTAAAATTAATGATTTGTATATCAGTGCTAGAAACATCTCACTAACCATATAAATATGAATTTTTATTTTCTTTGTTTCCTTTGTATTGCAATCTAAACTATTGAATTTGAAGTTCCCAGAGCTGAATTTTATCATTTTTATCAAAATATTGGTCAATTTATTAGCTAATTCAGTTTGTAAAATGGCAGTTTAGAAAACTCTGTACTTGAGATTAAGAGCATGGGCTGTATGCCTAATGGGCTGTAATGCCTTGTTTTCAAATTTGATTCCACTTTCAGAAACTATGGAGGGATATTGAGCAAATCACTTAATCTCTGTATTTTAGTTTCTTAATAAAATGAAAATTTAGTACCTACCTCATAAGGTTATTTTGAGGACTCAGTGAGATATGTACGTAAAACAGTATAGGTTCTTTCACGTAAATGGTTCAAATGATCTTAGTTATGTGGAAACTCTTTTTTCTCTTTTGCAATACTAGGGAGTGAAGCCAGGACCTTGTCATGCTAGGCAAGTGCTATTGAGCTATATCCCCATCCTTTTTTGTTTCTTTTATTTTATCTTTTGAGACAATATATCACTGAGTTGCCCAGGCTGTCCTTGAACTTGGTATTCTCCTGCCTTAGTATTTCAAGTAGCTGAGATTACAGGCATACAACCACTATGCCCAATGAAACATAATATTTTATAAAGTATTTTAAAACATTAATTTTGGTTCTATTTTCATTGTGTGTTTTGTGGAGTTTTAGGTTACTACAATTTTTTCAATGATAGTTATCATAAGGTGGTGTTTAGGGATTTATATTCATTTTCTGAATAGTGGAACATAAATTAGTAAATCCACTTACTTAAAGACTTTTTAGGGGCTGGGGATGTAGCTCAAGCGGTAGCGCGCTCGCCTGGCATGCCTGTGGCCCGGGTTCGATCCTCAGCACCACATACAAACAAAGATGTTGTGTCTGCTGAAAACTAAAAAAAAAATAAATATTAAAAAAAAAAAAGACTACTTTTAGTTAAATTTAGTTCACAAATTTTGTTAGAAAATATAGTACTTTATATGTATAGCAAATCTAAGATGACAGATTTGTTCTTTGCTGAAGATACTTGAAGACCAGCTTTGATATGTAGATAACAATGTAATAAATATCTTTAAAAAAAATTTCCAAGTAGCTTTTAAATAGCTTTTCTAATCTTAAATAGCTTTTCTGTCCCCTCTATTGAGAGCTACTTATCTGCATGGAGATCACTTATTTTCTAAGAAATACTGTCAGATTTATCATAAATAAAGTGAATAAATAATACCCTCTTCTAATTGATTTATGTCACAAATGTTTATTTTTATGTCACAAATGTTTATTGAACTGATACATTAGGGAATAGGAACACAGTGGTAGATAAAACAGAGACAGTACCTGCCCTATTGGAATGAGAGTAGAGGGAAAAGGCATTAAATAATAACATCAGAATGCTGGTGAGTTCCTCTGAAGACCAAGAACAACCTGGATATGGGGTGAGGAAGCTATTTAAGTAAAGCTGTGGAGGATAATGGGTTAAGTATAATCTAAGTAGTAGAAACTGAATGTAAGAAAGTTACCTTTGAAGGATTTAAAAGCTCCACAAAACTACGATGAAGTATAGTGAGGAACAGATAAAGAGAAACAAAGCAGGGGAATAGGTAGATGAGGGTTATTCTAAACGATGACAATCACAATATTTTTCTTGCCCCTTCCCTCACCTTTGGTAATGCCAAAAAGATCTTTATTAACTTGTTCTTTGTTTTTTTGCGGGGGAGGGTGTTCTAATAGTAAGTTTGATAATAGTCAACGTTGTTTTCTTAAAACAGTGACTACTTTTACTGATCTGGTTTACTTTTGTTTTTTTTAACAATGAATTTCTTTCTCTCTAGCTTCATTCCTTTTAGATTTTATCATGACATACTCATAGTAAATTTCAGTTGCTTATTCAGTTTAGCTGAAATATTCTGTAGAGTAATCTACAATCATTTTTTCCTCTGAAATTGTATAAATAATAAAAAAAATTTTTTTTTGAGCAGGATTTTAACATCTCACTGATTCAGATTTAGGGTATTCCTTGCTCTCAGGAACATAGTAGAAAACTAGAAATCAAATAAATGAGTTTCAGAATTATTAAGCATTAGCTGTCTCTGTATGTATGATATACAACACAGGGTTTATTGAAATGGCTCTATCATTTACTACCTGACTCACTTTGGACAAGATCTCAGCCTACTTCCATGTCTGCAAAATGAGTATACAAAATCTCCTAGTCATACAAATATAAGGGCTTTGTGCTTAGACACAGTTTGCAGTTAAGAAGTGAAAAGCAGCTGCTAAGAACTTTGAATATTTGTGCTATCTTGACTAACTTCTTTAATTAGGGCAAATAAAATTGAATTTGTAAAAGTAAAGATTAGTAGAGACACTGATAATATTTACTTAGTATCTCCTTTCTCTCTGGTATTCTACTATTCATTAACAGAACAAAAATATGCTTTTTATAGATTAGGAAACTGGGATTCCTAAATATTAAGTGACTTGTCCAAGATTTCTTACTTGTGAGGGGCTAGTCAAGAACAAACACTCATGTTTCTTCCACATTTAAACTTAGTTTAGTACTCTTTGTACTATATCATGCTGTAAATTTTGGACAGCTTAGATTTTAGTGTAAATTCCCTTACATACTGCACCTCATTCTCCAGCATTACCTCATAGATATGTACCTAATAACTGTATGTAATTGTATTTTGACCTTTAAAGATTTGTAAATGGTTAAAATTGTACATTAATGTAGTTTTCATCATCATTTTAACATTTAGCATTTTACGGTGTTCGCGGGGAAGGGCCTTGACGTGGCAACACCGCTTCTTAACTAACGCTTCCCCTCTCACACCTACTAACTTCCTAACCCCCATCCCACTTTCTTTACTTCCAGTAGGCTGCCATTGAATTTCCCTTTGCCATTATCAGTGCCATGGCTTCTTCTCTTTCATGTTCACAGTCTTCATTTTGAGATCGGGTCAGTCATTTGAGTTTCATTAGTTTTTGTAGTTTGATGCCTTCAAACAGAATATCTAAAGCACTCCCTTGCTATATCTCTAATAGGACTCATAGGATGATTGTCATTGAGAAAAACAGAAGAAAACATTGATCTCAGACTAAAGGAATTCCTTACTGGCCAAATAGTAATTATGATGTATTCCTCCTCTTGGATTGTGTATGTTTGTATAATGAAACATTTGATTGGGTTCAAGTATCCTTATGAGAATACTTCCATTAAAACACTTTTTTTTTAAAAAATTTTTAGTTATAGGTTGACACAATATCTTTTTTTTTTTTTTATGTGCTGCTGAGGATCGAACCCAGGTGCCTCACGCATGCTAGGTGAGCGCTCTACCTCTGAGCCACAACCCCAGCCCCTAAAACACATTTTTGATAAAGTAAAAGCTTTGGCATTGACACCAGAATGTCATAATGTCATGGTTTAATAGTGTTTTAAAAATACTTTTTTAAAAACAAGTTGCCTATCAGGAAGAGGATTACAGTTTAGCATTCCAAATATGAGGGTTTTTATAAATGGATTTTTGGATTTTATTTATGAAACCTAGGATCTTCGAATTTCCAGTTGATAGCTACCTAATGTTTATAGTATTGAGAGAGCACAGTGGTGCAAAGTTCACAGGGTTAGGAGTTAAGTTCATATTTAAGTCTTGGTTCTACACTTTTCGAGGTGGGTGCTCCAGAACTCATGCATTCTAAGCACTCACTCTACCACTGAAATAAATTTCCTGCCTCTGCATTTTTTAAACCTTGGGTAAAGTTTATTTATCCTTGAATAATTTCTATTAGTTTTCAATTTTTCATCTGCAACAGGAAAGTATTAACATACTTTGCAGAGTTGTTGAGAAGTATTAGAGATAAACTACACATAAGTCCTTACTAATGAATCTCATCCAAAAATTACCTTGACAATTTGACAAGATTCCTTCATATTCTACTTCTAGGGGTGAGAAGATTTCTTTTATATTTGCTTTTTTTGTATATATGGGATTAGAGTGAAAAGTGAAGACTAAAATTTCCTTATTAGTTTACCTTTTAAAATATTTTTTTTGAAAACATATTTACCATGTTTGTTGGAATCCACCTATTTTTTTAATGCTTAATGCCACTTATCCATTATTATATTTGGAAATAATGAAAAATCACTTCCCGGACTGTTTCTTTTTAAATAATATATATATATATATTTAAATATATTTATTTATTTATTTTTATGTGGTGTTGAGGATTGAACCCAGTGCCTCACACATCTATGAGGCAAGTGCTCTACCACTGAGCCATAGCCCTGCTCACTTTCAGGGCTTTTAAGAAGGAAAGAAATTATTGTTTCAATATTGTTGTACTAAGAGCTAAAGAGACCTTTCTTTTTCTGCAGTGGTGAGGATAAGATTGATGAGGTTGCTGTTTTAGCATATTAGAAATATTAGACATTATTTTAAAGCCTGGGATTATACAGTATATGTTTCTCTTTTTTTCCCCTTTCACTCATTTATTTATTTTGTTTTCATTGATGTTTTATATACATATATATATATGATGGAATTTACTGTGGTATATTTATATATGCACATAACATGCTTTTGTTAATTTAATTCTGCATTTCCTCCCCTTTCCTGTCTCTCTTCCCTTTCTTTTGCTCTTCTTCTTCTACTCCACTAATCTTCCCTATATACAATATTTGTTTATACTATTAGATTCTATCTTAAATTCATCTTAATTCTTTGCTAAGCATGTCTTGGGTTTATTAAGTATTTTCTTTTGTGTAGTAGAAAATACTAGTGTAGAAATTAAAAATAATTCAGTGCTTTAATGTTACATGAGAATAAAAGACTTCAGAGTTTTTTTAACCATTTAGCAAAGAATAATGTGAAAGATAACTTTTAGATTTTAGTAAAAGTAAATAAATAAGTAAATGCCTTAAACTATATGATTTCATTTATTTACATTGACAACATGTAATGCTGATGCTGCATTCCCCTGACCTATAGCTGTAGAATCAGCTTTATAAGAAATGATGTAAGGGGAGAAAATGTCTTCAGGAAAGATAAATACTGCGATTTCAGCCTTTGCTTTACCTATGGCACATATGTGAATACATTAAGCATGTATGAGGGACTCATAGGAAGAATCAAAACAAGAAACTAAGAATTTATGAAGTATTAGCCTTCATCCCCTTGGCTATATTTACCTTGAACAGTGACATTCTAGATTGTTCTTGTTTGCAGAGTACATCCAAGCCATTATGATGATGGAGGAATCTGTTCAACATGTTGTCATGACAGCCATTCAAGAGGTATGTTGGAGCTTTGTGGTTAAAGAAGTAGAGATTTTACAAAGTAATTTCTCCTACTCATTTTTAGAGCACTTTTTTTGGCAGTGCTGGGGATTGAATTCAAGAATCTTACACATCTTGAGCATCATTCTGCCACAGAGCTTTACCCCCAGCCAAGACCTTTCTTCTTTACATTTATGATAGAGCCTGTTTCTTTCTTTTTGGGGGGTGGGGGTACCAGGGATTGAACAACCACTGAATTACCTCCCCAACCCTTTTAAAATATTTTATTTAGAAGCAGGCTTTTGCTGAGTTGCTTAATGTCTCCCTAAGTTGCTTTGAACTTGTGATCCTCCTGCCTCAGCCTCCTGTGCTGCTGGGATTACAGGTGTGCACCACCATGCCTGGCCAAGCCTGTTTCATTTTTTATTTTAAAAATCATATGTATTTAAAACTCACATCTATTTAGATTTTAAACATTTATTTTGTAAATATAGTTGCAGCTAATCCTAATTTTTTAAAAGTGTCCTTAATGAACTAGGAATAGTAGACTAATTCCTAAAGGTAATAAAAAATCATATCCATGTTAAACCAGCAGTCTACCTCATACTTAACTATTGGTTTTTCTGTTTGGCAAAAAATGGGTCCTCAACTCAAGGTATACTCAAAGCAATTACTATTTGAATATTTATTTTAACTGGAAGACATAAAAGTACAAATAAATTGATCAGACTAACACCTGGTTAATCTCAGGATGTGAGAATGTTTTCAGCCATAGAAGCAATGGAATAAGCCCTGAAAGAAGATAGAAAACTGTATACAGGACATGAATATGCAAGTAACAGAAAAAATACAAAATGCAAACATGAAAAATGCCAAATGCAAATTTAGATAGTGTTTTTTTTGCAATAACTTCTGATACCAACAACTAAGAATTGGGCCCCACTTCAAAGAGGAAGGACATAGCTGTCCACAAGACTGCCCTTACTTCAGAGAACAGCCCCACATTCAGGGATCCCCAGGCTACTCTCCTATCTGACCATCTGGGTTCAAATTTAGGAGTTACCACTATCCTTAAATTTTGTAATTCACTGGAATAACTCAGAACTCAGAAATGTTAATATGTGACAAATGGATACAAATAAAACCAAATTAATTTCTGAATTTTTAAGTTTCTGTTAAGCCAAAAAGTATATAGGATAAGGTCTGGGAGAATCCAAAATGCAAAGTTTCTATTGTCCCTTCTCCAAAGATTCAGGATGTCACCCTTATGGCACATCACTGTGTGACAATACATAGATTATTGTCACCCAGGGAAGCTTATCTGAGCTTTTGTGTCCAGTCTTCATTGGAATCTCATTACATAATATTATTGATTGAATAACTTACCATAGGTCTGAAATCCATTTTCAGTCCCTACCTCTCCAGAGGTTAAACTGATAACAAGTGGCTTAAAATCCCAATCTTCTAATCACATGGTGGATCTTCCTGGATGTCCAGCCCCCATCTGTAATCATCCTCTTAGATCACATGAATATAAAGACTCCTTTCAGTAAGAAATCCCAGCAGTTTAGATACCACCTCCCTGGATAGGAGCAAAGACTAGCCAAATTCTTTATTACCTAGGACCTTTTAAAAAACCAAAACCTTGGGCTGGGGTTGTGGCTCATTGGTTGAGCACTTGCCTAGCATGTGTGAAGTAGTAGCATTATACTAGATTATTTGTCCAATTTTTGTGATAAAATATATGTAACACAAAACTTGCCATCCTACCCACTTTTAAATATAAATTCAATTATAATAAATTTTATTCTCTTATACTTTTGGGGGGGAACAGTACTGGGTGGGGATTGAACCCAAGGCCTCATGCATTCTAGGTAAGTGTTCTACCACTGAGTTACACACAAGCCCAATTGTAGTGAATTTTAAGTGCATTAACAGATGCAAATTTATATAGTAAATACAACACTATCAAAACTGTATTTGATTCTCAGAACCACATGTAAATAAATAAGGTCCATCAACAACTAATATTAAAAAAAAAAAAATGGCAAAGAAGTAGATCAACCCAGCTGCAATGTTGTGAGCAGCTGGTGTAGCTCCAGCTCCTTGGGAATCTGGGGCAGGATGATGACTTGAGCCCAGGAGTTGGAGACCAGCCTGGGCATCATAACAAGACCCCATCTCAAAAGATAAATAATAAAAAGTTGATTAGTATGGCATTTAGAACTGATGTTAGGAGTATAAACTGGCAAATCTTTAAAGAAAATGCTATTATATACCCTTTTATGTCATGTAAGATTAGGTTTGATTATAAATGTTAAAACACCAAAACGATGATGGTCCTGGATTGTTATAAAGACTATAGTCATCAGGGACCCAGCATTCTTCCAGTACATTAGACTTAATAAGGTCTTTGCCATCCATAATACATGATACCCACCTAGTGGTTCAACTGTGGCTTTTCAAGCTTCAGCTTTCACATTTCCAGCCAGCATGAAGGATTAAAGGAAGGGTTTTGTATTTCCTTGACATAAACCTGCAGGAATTTCCCCCCTTAGTAACCAGATATCACTCACATAGCCACAGCAGGGAGACTGGGGGATCTGGCCCTTACCCTGGGTACTAATAGACCCAAGTCAACATGTGCGAATTCTGTTGCTAAGAAAGAGTAGGGAAAATAACAGGGGCCACAAACAATTACTTTAATCTGTCCTTGTAATTCCATATTTAGGAATTCATCAAAAAATATGACATGTAAAGACATGTAAAAATAATTGTAATAATAAGCACTTTCCAGCACCTATTATGTGATAGATAGTGTATTGTATTTACTATATAAATTTGCATCTGTTAATGCACTTAAAATTCACTACAATTGGGCTTGTGTATAACTCAGTGGTAGAACACTTACCTAGAATGCATGAGGCCTTGGGTTCAATCCCCACCCAGTACTGTCCCCACAAAAAAGTATAAGAAAATAAAATTTATTATAATTGAATTTATATTTAAAAGTGGGTAGGATGGCAAGTTTTGTGTTACATATATTTTATCACAAAAATTGGACAAATAATCTACTACAATCTTGTGAGATGTTGTCATTTGTCCCCATTTTATAAAAGAAAACTAAAGTATAGAGAGTTTGAGTAACTAGCTCAGGTTCACACAGGAAATAGTGACAGAGTTAGAACTCAGATCTAAACAGTCTGAATCTAAGGCTCATGCTTATAACAGTTTTGCTGTATCGCCTAAAATAGTTATTTCAGTATTATTTCCTAGTACTAAAACATTAGAAATAACCTAACTACTCAACAAAAGGGTAATTGATAAATTATGGTATATTGGCACATTATGTAGGCATTATGGCATATTTTTTTAAAAATAATGACATAGATGAATAATGTTATCATAGTTCAGGTTAAAAAAGTTAGATTATAAACCAGGTGTGGTGATGCACCAATAATCCCAGCAACTTGGGAACCTGAGGCAGGAGGATTGCAAGTTTGAGGCCAGCCTGAGCAAATTAATCAAATCCTGTTTAAAAAATTAAAAGTGCTGAGGATGTAGCTCAGTGGTAAAGTGTCCCTAGGTGCAGTCTCTAGGACCATTAAAAAAAAAAAAGGTAGAATATAAAGCACACGAAGAATGTGTGATTCCATTTATTAAAAAAATAGGATGAGAGAAAACAAACATACTCAATTTTAACTTCTCTCTTAAAGGTTGAATATTCTTTACTCTTTGTCTGATTTTACTGTAATAACAGATATTATAACAAGAAATACTTTCTAAATTAAAATCTGTGATGATGTGATTTTCATTCTATGAATCTGTCCCAAGAAATTATTTTAAAATTCAAAGATTGAATACAGTGTTTTTCAAACTACTTTAAATTAATAGAAATGTGAGAGCAGTATATATTCATTGGTACACTTGTATTTAAATTGTGTTACCTTCATCCAATGGAAAATTATATAATTAATAAAAGTGTGTTTAAAAGGATATCTTATGAATGGAAAAAATTTAAAACATAGTATGAATGAACATATAAAATTAACATACAATGGGATTATAATTAAATTTTCAAAATAAATTATATATTTATTGTATGTGTATTCATTTAGCAAATACTACTTATTGAGTACACAGTATGCACTAGGCACTCTAGTAGATATTATAAATATAACTGAAAGAGATGAAGATGTCCCTTGCCTGTCAAAGGAAAAGAATTAAATAAAAATTCAAATACAGTAAGAAAAGTGCCATGATGGGGGAAAAATATAGGAGTCCTTGTTGAGAGTATCTAACTCAGTTTGAGGACATTAGGTAAGGCTGCCTCTGAGAGGAAGTGAGGCTGAGCACTGAAGGATGAGAATGAGATAAGGAGGTACAAAATTTTTTTCTAAAGTCCAAAAGTCAAGAAAAACCAAGACCAAATGACATGGGTTGGAGCCATTGAAAGTACAATGCCTGTAGCAAACATTGTGAGAGAGAAAATGCTCAGAAATGAAATAAGACATACAAGATTATTAGGACACCATGCAGTTTTGTTAAGAGCTATAATTTTGGAAATGAATGAATAGATTCTAAGGAAAAAATACATTGAGACCAGTAATTGAAAAAAATCTGTGCAATAAGGATGGATTGGGGGAAAACAAAAGTGGAGAAAGGGAGACCAATTAAAAGACCTTAATACTTACTCAGTGAAAACAGATGAAAGCCTATACTAAATTATGGCAGTCAGTGTTGGAAATAAACAGATTTGAAAATTGGTAGACATGTTGATCAATGGAACTTAAGAAGAAGGCTTTTCCCTTTGGGCACATGCTATTTTTATGGTTTCTGATCAGGTGCTACTTTGATTTTTTTTTTTTAAACTGTAGTAAAATACACAGGACATATAATTTCCCATTAGTAACATTTAACATATAAACAGTGTTGTACAGATATCACCATTATTTAGTTCAGAACTTTTTCATCATCTCAAAAGGAAACCTAGTACCCATGAAGCAGTCTCTTCATTAAGCACAAACTTCCTCCAGCCCTTGGCAACCAGTTATCTGCTGTCTTGTCTCTATAAACATGCCTATTCTGGATATTTTCTATAAATTGAATCATATCACTTGTGGCCATTTGTGTTTGGTTTCTTTTATTTAACGTGTTTTCAAGGTTTGTTCTAGTATATATCCTTACTTTTCCTTTTTATGACTAAATATTGTTCTGCTGTTTGGATATACCACATTTTGTTTATCTGTTCATTGGTTGATGGACATTTGAGTTATTTCCCTCTAATGGCTGTTGTGAATAATGCTGCTGTGGACATGATTGTAAAAGTTTATCTTGAATACATTTTAAAATCTTTTGGATGTTTCCAGATGATGGTCCCTGACTTAAAATGTTCATCAGGGTTTGTTGATTTTAAGATGGCACAGAGAGACTGTACTTCATCTTTTTCATGAAAATTTTCATCTTTTCCTGGGTAGAGATACGATATTATAATTGGGAGTTCATAACCAACTTGAATCTAATGTATGAAATATGATATGTCAAGAGCTTTATAATGTTTTGAACAACCAATAAAAAAAAAGAATAAACAAAAAAAAAAAAAAAAAAAAAAAAGATACGATATTATCCTCTTTTGTGATGCTGGACAGCAGTAGTCATCTATTCCCAGTCAGCCACAAGATCACAAGGGCAAACAAACCGTGGATATTGTGTAGAGTACTCTGTTGCTAAGTTAGGATGTTCAGTAAGCTAAGAATATTAAATGAATTTTTGATGTAACAAAATGTGGCTTATTAGGACATAACTGTAGTGTAAGCTGAGGAGTATCTGTATCCTGAAATGGAATTGCTGGATCATGTGGTAATTCTATGTTTAATTACATGAGGAACTTCAAAAGTGTTTTCTTCTACAGCTATATCATTTTGCATTTCCACCAGTAATGCAGGAGGCTTCTGATTTCTTTACAGCTTGGTCAACCTTTGTTATCATCCATCTTTGTAATAATAGCCTCAAAACGTACATGAATAGTATCTTATTACTTTGCTTTTGATTTCCATAATGACATTATATTGAGCGTTTTTCATGTGTTTGTTGTAGTATCTTTTGGAAGAAATATCTGTTCAAGTAAATGATCATCTTTTAGCTACTTAAATGCTAATAAGCCCCAAGAAAGAGAAAGACAGATGTTGAGATATAAGAAAGAGGACTGATAAATGGAATAGGGTCTCTAAGAAGACCTGTTCTCAGAGGCTTATCCTGTCACTTGTGCTCTCAATTCCATTCCTTCCAGCTTCTTAGCTGGAAGGTAAACTAGAGAAGATAATTGATAAAACAAATGACAAACATGGATTCTAAAGTGGAAAAGGAAAATCCCCAAAATAAGATGACAATGTTAGTAGAAGAAAGAGAAGTAAACTTTTTTTTTTTTTTAAAAGAGAGAGAGAGAGAGAGAGAGAGAGAGAGAGAGAGAGAGAGAGAGAGAGAGAGAGAGAGAGAGAATTTTTTAATATTTATTTTTTAGTTCTTGGCGGACACAACATCTTTGTTTGTATGTGGTGCTGAGGATAGAACCCGGGCCGCACGCATGCCAGGCGAGCGCGCTACTGCTTGAGCCACATCCCCAGCCCAAGAGAAGTAAACTTTAGCCAGGCAAAACCAATAGTGTTCACTGCAGTTTCTAAGCAAAGTAAGGAAGAAAGTGAATACAAGAATGATGGGCTAAGACTGGAAACACGGAGAAGGTGAGAAGAGGGATAGGACCTAGGAGCTCAGTGAAGCTGAGGAACAACTGAATGAAAGATGGACAGTGTTCAGAGTGGGATATTTAACTTTTTAACTTTTTATTGAGAGGTGTTATAATAAGGACCAAAATACAACAAGGGGCAAAAAAGAGAAAAGACTGAAAAAAAATATTTCCTGCTCCCTGCTCCTACCCACCTCTGAATTACAGAATTCTCTGAATATCTTGCCACTGCCTTTATCATACTATACTGTATTTACTGATTTATGTTTCTTTCTTGAATTCTGCTAGACCCATGGTTGTCAAACACAGCTAATTTTTAAGTATGTCAAAATTATAAAAGTTACTTTTTTTTCCAGATGGTAGATATCTTTTTCATTATATTTTTTCTTCTCTACAATGAGTACCATTTTTTTCAATTTGAAGAAAAGTCTTTTTAAAAATCTTACTATTAATATATTCAACTAAAGCATAAAAATTGAAGCTGGTATTTTTCACTTTCTTGAGATTTTCCCCCCTATTGTGTTAAAGGACTTTCATTCTCATTAGTGAGTTGGAGCAGTGATTCTCAAGCTCCAATGTGCTTCAGATCACCTGGAGTACTTATTGAACTGTCCTCAGGCTAACCCTAGATGTTCTGACTCAGTAAACCTGGATGGGGCCCAAGAATTCATATTTCTGACACGAGACCAAGCAGTGCTAATACTGTTGGTCTGGGGATCTCATGTTGAGAAGTGCTGATGTTACTGAACATAACATTTCAGTTCTCTAGAGAGCAGAGTGAAGGATGAAATCACAAGATCTCTTGATATGAAATCCCCACATTTCTAATTGTCCCTCCCCCTTTTGTCCCTCAGACGAAACATGAGAAATCATAGAAGACTGGGGCCGTTTGAGTCTGCCCCTTTTATTTGTCATGGTCAGAATTTTATCCCTTTATCCCAACCTTTCAGACATGCTTTGAATCTTCTCTTTGCAATGCAAGGCTGAGAGAAGCAAAGATTTAGGGGAATACCTGTGTGTGAATGTAAGTGCTATATTGACATTGTCCACATTTATTTTTTAGAATTAAGTTGATGCTTAATACCACTATTTTTTACTGAAAGTCACTGTTTTTAAATTTCTAGCCACATTTTAAACTTTACTATTTGTCTTTTCAGTGATAAAAAATGTTATACTTGATTCTTGGCTGGGGCTTATAGTGAAAATGAGCACCTGAATTTAGACCTCTTATATTGAATGAAGGCATTATTCTGGAGTAAAGAAAAATTTCAAACTCTGAAGTATTATTTGCAGGAAATTATTTCATTAACTTTTGTGTTTTCATTTTAATTTTTATATCTCAATAGTGGCTAGGTATTTATTTATTTGTTGTGTAAGTATATTATGTAGACTGTCTTTTTTTTGCCTCACTTTTATAATAATTTAAATCTTAATTTCAGCTAATGAGTAAAGAGTCTCCTGTCTCTTCTGGGAATGATGCCTATGTTGACCTTGATCGCCAGGTATATAATTTGGCCTTATTTGTATTCATGCAAAATTAAAAAGGGTAAAGTTTAGATATTAATGAGAAGCTCTTTTAGTTGAAATTGCTTATGGAATATATTTGTATAATTTTTTATATTTTACCTAAAATTTAAGAACTTAAAGTGTTTTGTGAATTGACACCATTTGTAAATTTTTTTCATTCCCCAGTACCTCACCTTTCTGTCCCCTCTGTTGTCCTTATCTCCCCCTTCCTTTTTTAAATTTGTTCTAATTAGTTATACATAACAGTACAATGCATTTTGACACATTGTACACGAATAGAGCACAACTTCTCATTCCTCTGGCTGTACAAAGTCACACCAGTAGTGTAATCATACATATATGGTATTATAATGTTTTTCTCATTCTACTGTCCTGTTTGTAATTTTAATTAAAGTATTATTGCATAACCCACTGAAAACTATTTTCTTTAACTTATTGTAATTCCTGTTTTCTAGTTATGATTTTTTTCTTTTCCCCTTAGTTTGGTCACATGAAATAGAGAGAAAATCTTACCTTAAGGAAAATTTTCAATACTTTGCTAATTTATAATTTGTAATAATAATGGGATACAACTTGGAAATGTTTGAGAATTAGAATAATAAAAATACTTTGTTAAAAAAAGGGTGCAGTACAAATTAACATAAAAGTTTAATATGATGGAAAAGCTTGCGTTAAAACTATTTTAACAGTTGAAACTTCCATTCCTCTATGAGATGTTTTATCAAGGTAAAACTTCTCAGCTCTTGAAAGAACCAACATTACCAAGAACCAAATAGTCCAGACAGGAGAAAATGTGAAAGAAAACTTGACATGGAGAAAGAGCCAAGTTCAGAGAATAGAAAAGATAAGACTTAGGACTAAAAGAAATTCAAAGCTAGAAGTACCTTCTTTTGAGTCTTAAAAGATGGTTTTTGATTTCCCCTTGTACTTTTCCCCAAGAAATAAAAGAGAAGAACGTTTTAATTCTATGTTGCATAAAATAATTATTGTTTCCATCTTATATTGAAATAGTTATCATATCTTTGTTTCTAACCAGTTGAAGAAAACTACAGAAGAATTAAATGAAGCTTTGTCAGCAAAGGAAGAAATTGCTCAAAGATGCCATGAATTAGATATGCAGGTAGGTGGTCTGTTCTGTGTACCACCAAATGTTTTGTGTACTGCTGTGTAGTACAGTTTGAATATAATACAACTGTAATTAAATGAAAAAGGGAAAAAAATAAACATGTTTCTGGTTAAGGATAATAGACTCAACAAACATGTTCATTTTCTTTCTTTTTTGCAACCCCATTAAATTTATAATATTTACAAGTGAATTAAAATGATACGAACCTCTGAGGAAGAAAGAGTAGTGATATCAGCATCCATGAGTCTTCATGGTGTGCTAGTAAATTGGCTTTCAGGGGGGTTGGGGAGATTTTTAAAGCCTGGATTTATAGTGTTTGCCAATTTCTGAATTCAAGTTTCTGATGGTTTAACAGCTAGTTTGCAAGATCTTAGATATTTAATAGTCACCTTGAGTGTAGCCAGCTCTGAAACACATTGTTCATCAACATCTGAAAGTCAAAAGACAGTTGAAAAGTGCTAAATGGATAAAAAGAGCAAAAAATGAAGTGGTCAAAAATATTTGTGAGGAGCTTCTATAACAACAGAACACCAAATAGACCAGATGTGGCAGAAGACTGATGTGAGGCTCTAACTAGAAATGTAAAAGGGTTAAACTTCTTGCATCATGTTACCCACTCCACAAATTGATATAATCTAGCATAAATGGTATCTAAAATTGATAGATCAAGAAATACTGATACATTCATATATTTAGAGAGATAAGCAAAATCCAAAGCAGAAACTTGGGAATAGTGAAAATTAGTCTCTGGGGAATGAGAAAATTCAGCAGGAAACTGTGAGTTTCATTATAAGCTCCTTTGTCATGTTTTTTCTTAAATAAATCATGTTTACGTTTTTTTAAATTAGTCACTTTTTTTTTTCTGTACATATATAAGGATTTCTGCCATAGATACTAAATTAAAATGTTTTAGCAGCATTAGCTTGTTGTAGTTTATTATTTGTTTACTTTTGCAGTATTGGATCAAACTGAGGGCCTCACACATGTTTGGTAACACTCTATCGCTGACCTATATTCCCAGCCCCATAGTTGGTCTGATAATTCTAATATTAAGGTTTTTTTGTTCAACACTCAGCCTTCACATAAATTTACCACATCCCAGATGGTATGTCAATTCTCAGAAAAATTGAAAGAATCTGTGATATGTATTATGGTCTCTGATCACCATGCAGTTAAAGTTGGAATGCAATAGCAAAAAATATGTTTAAAAAACATACAGCCTTCAATATTTATTTTAACTATGAAAATAGAAATAGTAGAAATGAATGAAATAGATCAGGAATATAGAGTAGATCCTAGAAAGACTAATGTGGTTTTAGAAATTAGACAAATTATAGAACTGACATTTCATATTCTTTCATTTAACCAACAACATTTGCCAAGCACCCGCTACATTTCTTGTACTGTTCTAGTTGCTTTAGATAAAATAAAGATGGGAGAATAGAAACAGATGAAACATCCCTCCTCAAGGTGCTTCTATTCTAAGATAGCTGATAAACAAGATAAAAATACACTAAGTTATCTGGGCATGGTGGCGTGTGCCCATAATCCCAGCAGCTCTGGAGGCTGAAACAGGAGAATTGTGAGTTCAAAGCTAGCCTCAGCAAGGGTGAGGTGCTAAGCAACTCAGTAAGACACTGCCTCTAAATAAAGTACAAAATAGGGTTGGGGATGTGGCTCAGTGGTTGAGTGCCCCTGAGTTCAATCTCCAGTAATCCCCCCCACCCCAAATACAGTAAATTATGTGGTGATAAGCATTCTGGAGTAGAATAAAGCAGGGAATGTAAAATAAGGAATACAGAGTCCAGAAAATTTAATTTTTAATTGGGTCAACCCAGGCCCACCTTAAGAGAGTGATGAGTTAGTAAAATCCCAAAGAGATTAGGGGAGCAAGCCTACCATATTTCCAGGGGGAATACAAGGTAAGGGCCATGGAAAAGGCAAAGGATCTGAGATAGGAGTGAAGTAGTATATTAAAGAGATAGGAAGGGCTGGGGATATAGATCAGTTGGTAGAGTGCTTGCCTTGCATGCACAAGGCCCTGGGTTCGATCCCCAGCACCACCAAAAAAAAAGAGAGAGAGAGGGAGATAGTAAGATGAAAATGATAACAGAAGAAGGGAGAAAATAGGAAAAGTCAGTTAGTCCAGAGAGGCCTTAATATATTTCTTTATAAAAAGTGACATGGGTAGCCAGCCATTGAAGGATTTTGAGCAAAATAGTCATGGGATTGAGTTGTGTTTTACTCTTAGTTGACTCAGAGACCAACTAAGAGGCCACTGCAATAAGGCAAAAAATTATATTAACTTTGATCTGTATGTTAGAGATGCTGAGAGGTGACCACAATAGATTTTTTGAGGTAGAGCAAATGTTAAATTTGCTGATAGATTGGATTTGAGTGTGAGAAAGATGTTAAGGATGATAGCTGAGCAATTGGAAGGAGGGAGTTACCATTTAGTAAAACGAGAAAGACTACTGGCAAACTAGGTGATGGTGGGTATTAATCAAGAATTCCATTTAGGAGCCAGGCATGGTGTCACACCTGTAATCCCAGTTACACAGGTGGCTGAAGGAGGATTTAAGTTTGAGGACAGTCTGGGCAACTTACACCATGTCTCAAAATAAATTTTTTAAAATAGAGCTAGGGATGTAGCTCAGTAATAGAACACTTGCCTAGCATGCAGTGAGGTGCTGGGTTCAATCCCCATATCCCACACACACATTCCATTTGGGCAAAGATTATTTTGAATAAGACCTCAAAAGCACAAGCAACAAAAGCAAAATTAGACAAACAGGACTATATGGAACTGAAAAGCTTCTGCACAGTAAAGAAAACAATCAGAGTGAAAAATCAACCTATGGATTGAGAGAAAATATTTACAAACTATTCATCCAATAAGGCATTAAGAGGAATAAGGAGGGGCTGGGGATGTGGCTCAAGCGGTAGCGCGCTCGACTGGCATGTGCGGGGCGCTGGGTTCGATCCTCAGCACCACATAAAATAAAGATCTTGTGTCTACCGAAAACTAAAAAATAAATATTAAAAAAAAAAGGAATAAGGAATTCAATCCAACAACAGCAACAATAATAATAATCTGATTACAAAATGGGCAAATGATCCTAATAGATATTTCTAAAAAAAAAAATAACAAATGATCCACAATTTATACAAAAATACTCAACATCACTAATTATCAGATAAGTGCTAATCAAGATCACAGTAAGAAAGACTGTTATCAAAAAGACAAATGATAGCCAGGTATGGTGGCTGGCACACAACTGGAATCTCAGCAACTCAGAAGGCTTAAGCAGAATGATTGTGAGTTCAAAGCCAACCTTAGCAAATCAGCAAGCCCCTAAGCAAATTAGCGAGACCCTGTCTCAAAATAAAAAGGGCTATGGGTGTGGCTCAGTGATAACTACACTTGGGTTCAATCCCTAGGTATCCACAAAACAAAAGACCAAAGATAAAAAGTAGAACTGCCACATGATCCAGCAATCCCACTACAGGGTGTATGTTCAAAGGAAATGAAATGAGCTTCACTAGTTACAAATAGCCAAGAAATAGAAACCTTATAAGTATCCATCAACTGATGACTAGATAATGAAAATGTAGTACATATACACAATGGAATACTAGTCGGCCATAAAAAGGATAAAATCCTTTTTGTCAGAAAATCATTATATTAAGCAAAATGAGCCAAGTATAGAAAGACAAGTACCACATGATTGCATGTGAAAGCTAAAATAATCAATCCCAGAGGCCCGGAAGGGAGGAGAGGATAGAGAAAAGTTGTTTAATGATACAAAATATACACTTATATAGGAGGTTTAAGTTCTAGTGTTCTGTAGCATAATAGGTTGACTATGGTCAACAATAATTCGTTGTATATTTCAAAACAGCTAGAAGAAAAAATTTTGAATATTTCCAATATAGAGCAATGATAAATGTTTAAGATGGTACATGTAATTATCCTAGTTGTTCATTATACATTCATATATCAAAACATCACCCTGTAGTCCATGAAAATATACAATTATTATGTATTAATATAAAAAAGATTTTTAGGGGCTAGGGTTATGGCTGAGCTGTAGAGTGCTTGCCTCACACGTTCAAGTCCCTGGGTTCGATCCTCAGCACCACATATAAATAAATAAAATAAAGTTATTGTGTCCAACTACAACTATAAAAATAAATATTAAAAAATGATTTTTAAAAGTTCTATTTGTAAAATTTTAATTGGAGATTGCTAGTAGACATACGAATAGAAATGATTCCAGTTCAGGGTTCTAGACTAGAAATAGAAATATGTCAGTTGTCAGAAAATAGATGGGGCTTATAGCCATGAAACCTGAAGCCATCACTATATTTAGAAAAGATAAGCTCTAGGCACTGTTAGGGAAATTGAGAAGAATAGAATCCAAAAGAATGAAGCCAAATGATATAAGTGCTTCAAGAAGGATAACCAATTGTGTCAAATGTTGACTTAGTGACTTGGGGGTCAGTGATCCTGATGAACAGTAGCCAATAGCCCAACTGGAACAAGTTAAAGAGAAAATGGATAAATAAATAAATGTACCTGTCAAAATTTACAAAAGAAAATGGGGGATTGTAGTAGGACTGGAATATAGCTCAGTGGTAGAGTACCTGTGTGTGCAAGACCCTGGGTTCAATTTCCAGCACCACACATGTATACTTTTTAAAAAAACAGAACAAAATAGGTGGAAGAAAGAAAAAAGTAAAAACATCAGGAAACTTATGTTTATTACTGGGGATTATACCCACTGACACTTTACTACTGAACTACATTCCTAGCCCTTTTAAAAATTTTTTGAGATAGGGTCTAATTTGCTTAGGGCCTTCCTAAATTGCTGAGGCTGACTTCAAACTTGAGATCCTCCTGCTTTCAGGTTCCAGGTTGCTGGGATTTAGATGTGCACCACTATTCCCAGCTTTTTATGACTATAAATCCCCTTCAGTTCCCAGGTCTGCATTCTGAAACTACAGATTAGCTAATATCTTCTAGAATTATATTAATAGGAATCACACATGTTCCTATGTTATGTTCTCTTTTGGTCTGGTTTTTGTTGTTGTTGTTGTTTGTTTGTTTGTTTTCAGTATTTCATGTTATCATTATCAATGGGAACTTTTATTGCCCAAAAGTTACCTGTACAGTGGATATACTCTAATGTATTTATCAATTTACTTATTGATAAATGTTCGGGTTATTTCCAGTGTTTCTCTATTACAAGTGAAACTGGCAAAATCTTTTTAAGGACTGGGGCTGTGTCTCAGCAGTAGAGTACTTGCCTTGCTTGTGTGAGGCACTGAGTTCGATTCTCAGCACCACATGTAGATAAATTTTTTAAAAAAAAGGTCTATCAACAACTAAAAAAAAATTTTAAAAAAACTTTTTAAGTTATTGTGTGGGCATATGCTTTTACTTCTCTTTGAGTAAATGCCTAGGAGTGGAATGGCTAGATAAGTTACATGGTAGTTACATGTGTAGTTTTTTTGAGACTGCTGACCTGTTTTCCAAAGTGTTTGAAATATTTTATAGTCTCATCAGTGATACCTTTTATTCTTACCTTCACCAATACTTGGTACAGTCTTTTAAATTTTAGCCACTTTAGTAATAACATTTTAGTGTGAATTTTCATTTCTTTGGTGACTCATGATGATTATCTTTCTGTGTTTGCCCTCTATCTTTGTTGAATATCTTTTCAAATACAAAATAAAGCCAGATGTGGTGGTGCGTAGCTGTAAGCCAAGCTACTTAGAAGGCTGAGGCAGGAGCATTGCTTGAGCCCAGAAAGTTGAGGTGCCTGGGTAGTGTAGTCAGACCCATATCTCAAAATAATAAATAAATAAGAAATAAAAAATTAATTCTTATCTACTTGTACATATTGTTCTATGTGAAAAATATTCCAAAATAATGCAAATGTTTTAAATGGAAATTAACTGTATTCTTTAAAGTAGGGTTTGATTCATAATAGTAATTCACAGGAGACTGAACTGACGCAGTGTAATTGAAGGAAATAATTGCTGTCTTCTGTATTTCAACAGGTTGCAGCATTGCAAGAGGAGAAAAGTAGTTTATTGGCAGAGAATCAGATATTAATGGAAAGACTCAATCAATCTGATTCCATAGAAGATCCCAACAGTCCAGCAGGAAGAAGGCATTTGCAACTCCAAACTCAATTAGAACAGCTACAAGAAGAAACATTCAGGTAAAAGACCACCCATTAAACTTGAATTTTAAAAAATTTTGTAACTGTCACTTAACGGTTAGGAATATAGTATTAGGACTTCTGGTTAACTGCAGACTGAGACAAAGGTGTGTAATAAATAACTTCCTCAGATCTTTCCATACAAGTTATGTGACATAACTTCACATCTAGGATGAATTGTATCAAATATTTAATATTTCTTCATGACAGAATGCTCCACCTGCAAAATAACAGTGAAAAAAAGAAAGAAACCAAACACCAGCCCTGCATTCCACACATCTGTCCCACCCCGACTATAGTGTTGTAGTAAGCAAAGGCAGACCACGAACAAATTAGAGGAAGACAGGAAGAATGCTAGTGAAGGGATATGAGATGAGTTGGGAACCAGGTGAGTTGGCATACTCCTGTAGTCCTAGATAATAGAGAGACTGAGGCAGGACAGTCATTAGACCAGCATGGGCAACCTAATGAGACCCCCTTCTCAAAAAAGAGAAGAAAAAAATAGGCAAGGTGAGTTGGAGCAATCATCAGAAAGATTAAATTCATTCAAAACTAAAATTCCTTTTAAAAAAAACAACTGATAACTGGGCAGAGTGAACCACAGATTACCTGATAGGAATTTCAAAGTAAATTCATTTTTGTAAAGAGCCAGATTTGGTAAAAGGATACAGAAGGAAACTTTAAAGAGACACAATATACACAGGCATACAATTTAAAGAGATAATACAAAGAACTAGAGCATGATTTAAGAGATAAGTCTATTTTAAAAGACAAGCTGATTTAAAACAATAGGTACAATTTAAAGGAACCATCTTTTAAACACATCTTCTAGAGAAGTAAAAGGCCAAAAGGGAAAGGGAAAAGAGAATCAGGAAATTTTGATATGCTTTAAGATGAAATAAAAGCACAAAATTGAAGGTCTTAGCAGCATTATGAAAATATTTTGTCATGGTTTACTAAAAAATATATTATGACCTATTTCTTAACTGGCTATAGATTTCCATTGCTAAAACAGAAAATTATACTTTTTTTTTTTTTTGGTATCAGAGTTTGAACCCAAGGGTACTTAACCACTGAGCCACATCCCCAGCCCTTTATATATATATATATATATATATATATATATATATATATATTTTTTTTTTTTTTTTTTTTTTTTTTTTTTTGAGACAGGGGTTTGCTGAGTTACTTAGGGCCTCAGCCTCATGAGCCTCTGGGATTACAGGCATGCACCACCGCACCTGGTGGAAATTAATTTGGTTTTTACTTTCCAAGTAGCTTAATTTAGTAATATACTTACTGTCCTTCATTATTTCTAAATGAGATGTTTCTGAATTTTCTTCTTCTTTTTTTCTCTAACAGAAGACAATAAAAAGCTTTCCTTAGTCCTCTTGGAAACCTTTGAAACAATCCATTCCCTATTGCCTTTACCAGCAATTCCAAATGGGATCTGAGGACCCTGAAGTTTCTTTGAGACTGTTTTAGAGTGCATAAGGCTCTCTCTTTTCTGACTACATACTTGTGCAAGCCTGGATTTTCCTCATGTACTTCATTGAAAAACATCACAACAGATGAATGTAGAAACGGTTATTAGAACCCAACTTTCTTCTGTAAAACCAGATATTTCAGTTATGTAAATAGTGTTAACCTTCATTTTTTTTTGTTTCATAAAAATGTAATTTTTTCCATAAACAATATGTTTGTATTAACATAATGGGCTTATTACTGTTATTTTCAGTCAAACTAAGTAAATAGACTTAAATGTTTTAATTATTGATATGACAAATAGCAACAGATAAAACCTACATAATTAAAGGTTCTTTTTAAAAATATTTTTAGTTATAGATGGACACAATACCTTTATTTTATTTATTTATTTTTATGTGGTACTGAGTAAGGATCGAACCCAGAGCCTTACAAATGCTAGGCAAGTGCTCTACCACTGAGCTATAGCCCTAGTCCCTAACTAAAGGTTCTTTAGGGTTTTCAGTAATTGTAAGAATATGAAGGGATCCTGAAACCAAAATGTTTGAGAACCCTTTATCTTGACCTCCTAAGACAAAAATCCATGAATAATAAAATATAACTTTATCCTTTTGTTTCTAAATTGTGGCTAATTTTCCAGTTATAGTTTAGGGAAATTACATTTTCATTATTAAGGAAGTCATGTTTAAAGTTTTGTTGATCCAGAATACATATTCATAATAATATATTTTGAAGTGCCTTAAAAACTCAAATATTTGATCAGTACTATATTTCTCAAGGATTTTTGTTGTTGTTGTTAAATATCCTTGTAAAGTCAGATATATTTGTCCCACTTTCTTAGCTAACTAATGGTATGGTAAACATACACAAGTAACACAAATGAAGATCTAAATATATAAAATGTGTGATATGATAACATTTTCTAATCAATAAGGAAAGTTTAGATTGTTTGTTTATGGCTTGGCATAGGTATTTTGGCAGAAGTTAGATTCCAGCATTGCATCATACGCAAAATGAATTAAAAACTTTAATGTTAGAAATGAAACCATTGAAAATGTAATAGGGGACAGACAGGAAGGGCACCAAATAGGAAACAGGAAGCAGGTTTCTTTTGCTGCAGCCCGGTTAAGAGGGAAATCAATTAATCCCCTGAACCCTTAGTCCAGGCCGTTTCAGAACTTTATACCTATTGTGTAAGGGAAGGGGCTCAGAAGTTCACAGTCTGCAGAAGTTCACACAAAAACAGCTTTTTCTTTCACTGTTCTGGGCAAGTTAACCCTTCAAGGACAGTGCCTGAGAAGGGGAGAGTTTATTTTCCTCCTTCTTCCCTCCCACTGCCACCTGTTACCATGGATCCCAATTAGTAACTACTTCTCTTTGAAATGTAAACATCTCTGTGAAGCTCTGGCTCAAGGCCAGAGGCCTTGTTAAAGGATCTTTCTTATCACACTTTGCATTTGCAAACACACTTCTACAAACATATATATAAAATTTTTTAATTTTTATTTTATTTTTTTGCTTATACTAGATATTTCATAAATATTTGTGAAAAACTGGTAAATGTGCATTGATCTCTTCCAGGCCAGTGGGCACATAGATAGTGCAACAGGAACTAGGAAGTTTAACTACTCTTGTAGAGACTCTTCTACTTATAGACTAAGATTAATTATGGTGAAGATTTCTGGAGAAGCTTAATTAAGATTTTCTGTGGAGGAGGAAGTGCCATTACAGAAGTACTCACAGAAAATGTAGAGTTAAAATAAAGAAAGTTTATACACTAAAAGTAAAAACTGAAGTTCCAATCAGTTGAAATGCATAAAAATTAGGACTTATGTACGTATTTTTAAAATACTTATATAAATAAAATTAAAAGTCACTAATAGCATAAAATACTTGCAATAGGAGAGAGAAGAGTATTATAAATCAAAGAAAGGGGTTGGGGTTGTGGCTTAGCAGTAGAGTGCTCACCTAGCTTGGGTTCAATTCTCAGCACCACATAAAGATAAATAAGTAAAATAAAGGTACTGTGTCCAACTACAACTAAAAAAATAAATATTAAAAAAAGTTAAATCAAAGAAAGGATATATGTTAAGTAAACAAGTCTAGTTAATTACAAGTAGAAATAGTATTAATGATTTTTTTTTAACATGAGAATGAAAGATGCGCTCCCAAAATGTTAAACAATAGTTATTTGGATTAATACATGGTATTAATTTTCTTTGCTTTTCTGTATTTTGCAAATTTCAGAAAGAAATATATATTAATTTCATAATTAGAAAATAAAACCTTAGAGGTGGGGGTGTGACTCAGCAGTAGAGTGGTTGCCTAGTATGCCTAAGACCCAGTATTTGGGGGAAGCATTCTTTGATGTCTAGCTTTCTGACAATGGAGGAATGGTCACAAGTTGTCACTTTTTCAAGTGTGGAACACTGGAATCAACTTTAATAATAGATACAATTTAGGAATACAGCTTTTGGCCACAAAAATCACAGACATGTTGAAGAGTTTATTCTTATGTTTTATCTTCTTTTATTGTTCCAAAGAGAATTATGAGACAGTAAATAGTGCTTTCTTGATCTATTTTACTCTGGTTACAGACTAGAAGCAGCCAAAGATGATTATCGAATACGCTGTGAAGAGTTAGAAAAGGAAATCTCTGAACTTCGGCAACAGAATGATGAATTAACTACTTTGGCAGACGAAGCTCAGTCTCTAAAAGATGAAATAGATGTTCTTAGGTAAACAATCTTTCCTTCATTGTATAATTTCAGACCCATCAGTTCTGTCTCTCTCTCTCTCTCTCTCTCTCTCTCTCTCTCTCTCTCTTTTTAAAAAAAAACTCTTGAATCTCTTAGCACACCTCAGTGTGTTTTAAGAGTCATACTACCTGGGTTCATATTCTACAGCTGCCACTTATTTAACCTCTATATTTTCTCAGCTATAAAATGGAATTAATATACATACTTACCTCAGTTTTATATGAAGAGTTAAATGAGCTTATCTCTTGAAATGCTATCTGGCAAATCAGTCCTCCTGCCTGTTAAATAGAAGTTAATCTGACCATCATTTCACACTTGTCTAGCTCAGAAACATTTTTTTTCTTATTACCCATATTCTTTAATTCTGAGCCCTCCAGGCACTTGATCTTTTTTTTTTTTTTTCTTGGATGCTGGCACATGTTGCAGGGCTTCATTTCCTTCATGGACATTTTCACGTTCACTTCAATTATTTTCTTATTGATACGTCACCACCTGCCACCTCAGTAGTCTACCATTCTGTTTCTTGCATAATCTCCAGTTATCTGTTGAATCATTCCAGTCATTTCTGTTTTCTGCTTCAGTTCTTTGAATACTGAGAATGAACAGAGAAAATTACATAGATAGTTTTGTCTAACTACAAATTAATGGTCTTTACTCTTCACTTATTATATCTGCAGTATTTTGGGGAAAAGTTTCTTACTCCTGGTCCACCATTTCACTATTAACCAGTATCCCATTTCTCTCATAGTTGTTTGTTGTTTTTATAACTCTTTCACCTGCCCCCTCCATGCCTTAATCTCAGTAAATGACCTTGTCTCCTACTGCCCAGAAAAAAGAGATTATGAACTGTTGAACTCTCCCATGCTCTTTGTCTCCAGTACCTCTAAATTTTCTGAGTTTCATCATTTTTCTGTTGCTTGTAGAGTGTAGACCTCTACTCTTCCTCCTGTCCAGCACTAATTCATTTTTCAGTATGTCAGTCTCAAACCTTCCATGCTAATGTAGGGTCTGTGTTATATCAATTATCATTTTTCTTTGCATCTTGAATCTCGCTTCTTCACAAACACACACGCACATTTTTTTTTTTTTTTTACATTTAGGTCTCTTTAATTTTAAAAAGAAAGAAAAAGAAATATTTATTATTCCTTCCTTCCTTCTAAAACTAAAATTATGTAAGAAAAATTTATATTCTCAGCTGGGGTTATAGTTCAGTATTGTAGCACTCAGCTTAATATGCATGAGACATTGTGTTCAGTCTCCAGCACCACATACACACATATACACACAAATTACATTTTCCTTTTAGTTTCTACAATTTGCCACTGTCTGTCTACTATTTTTTCCACTAAAACCTCTGTTCCTATGATCACTCATGACTCATGCCTAACAACTTACTTTACTTTTGTACTAAATGTGATTTTGCTGGCTGTCCCCTGCTGCTTTCCTTGAATTGTATAACATTCTAAACAATATATTTTTCTGTCATTTTGGACATTTTTACAAAATCTGAGCAAAAAATTATTCTCAAATCACTTTTGGTATCATAATTTCATTAGAATGTGTTGTTGCCTGATAATGCCTAGTAATCTTTCTTGGTTTAACATTGTCTAAAGATCTTAGCAGCCGTGTGTATATTTCTGATTTTTAATTTCTATCTTATTCTAGACATTCTTCTGATAAAGTATCTAAACTAGAAGGTCAAGTGGAATCTTATAAAAAGAAGCTGGAAGACCTTGGTGATTTGAGGCGGCAGGTTAAACTCTTAGAAGAGAAGAATACCATGTATATGCAGAACACTGTCAGTCTAGAGGAAGAGTTAAGAAAGGCCAATGCAGCACGAAGTCAACTTGAGATGTATAAGAGACAGGTAAAAGAACAGAAACAACTTTCCTCATGATGGTTTTAAGCAAGCTGTCTACTAGGACATATAGTTTATCAAAACCACTAACTTTTGTTTTTACAGTTTTTAATCTTTCCTTTATTATATTTTTTTATATTTAAAGAACTTTAAATATAATTCTTTTGGGGGGGTACCAGGGATTGAACTCAGGGGCACTCGGCTACTGAGCAACATCCCCAGCCCTATTTTGTGATTTTCTTAGAGACAGGGTCTCACTGAGTTGCTTATCGCCTCACTGTTGCTGAGTCTACCTTTGAACTTGCAATTCTCATGTCTCAGCCTCCTGAGCTGTTGCATTAAAAGTGTGCACCACCATGCCCAGCTAAATATAATTCTTATCCAGAGGATTTTGATTGGTCTCTAAAGCAACTCTCCCCCACTTTTTTTAATTTTTAAAATTTAATATGGAATACTTGAGAAATACACAACAGGGCTAGGTGTGATGGTATGCTTCTGTAATCCCGCTACTAAGAAAGAAGGCTGATGCAGGAGGATCACTTGAGGCCAGCCTAGATAGATAACACAGTTGAGACCCTGTCTAAAGGTGGGTGTGGTGGCACATGCCTCTAATCCCAGAGGCTCTGGAGTCTGAGGCAGGAGGTTTGCAAGTTCAAAGCCAACCTCAGCAACGTAGCAAAGCCCTGTCTCAAAATAAAATATAAAAGGGCTGAGGATGTATCTCAGTGGTTAAGCACCTGTGGGTTCAATCCCTACCAAAAAAAAAAAAAAACCCACAACAGCAAAAGTATAATACAGGTATAATACAGTAAATACATGCTTAAAAATACAACACTTTCTCCCTTGTTATAGGTAACTTCTGTATTGCTATATGGTTTTTGTTCCACGCATCTTTTTATACATTTGCGACATATCTGTTTATTCCTCAAAATTTATTACATTTTTACATGTTCCAAAACTACATAAATGATTCAGTGAAAACACTCTTCTGTCAGGGCATCATGGCACACCTACAGTCTCACCTACTAGGGAGTCTGAAACAGGAGGATCACAAGTTCAAGGCCAGCCTTGGCAACTCAACAAGACCTTATCTCAGGGTATAAAATTGAAAGGGCTGGGGATGTAACTCAGTGGTAGAGTACCCCTGGCTTCAAAGTAAAAAAAAAAGAAATACTCTTCTTTATTTGACTTTTTTTTTTCCTCAGTATATTTATGGGATTCATTCATGTTGATAGGCATTGCTTTATACTTACTATTCATTGTTAATGCTGTATATTATTCCATTGAGTGACTCTTCCAAAATTTATCTACTTTACTTTTGAAGGACATATGAGATGTTTCCACTTTTATACACACATGCACATACACACAAACATGCACACACACACACACACATACACACACAGAAATGCCCCTATTAATCATGCTGATCATGTCCTGTGCACATGGTGGAGGTTACAGAGCTTTATCAATTCTCTCTCTCTCTCTCTCTCTGTCTTTTTTTTTTTTTTTTTTTTTGGTACCAGGGATTGAACCTAGGGCCACATAACTACTGAGCCGCATCCCTATTCCTTTTTATTTTTTGAGACAGGGTCTTGCTAAGTTGCTTTGGGCCTTGTTAAGTTACTAGGACTGCCCTCAAACCCGGGATCTTTCTGCCTCAGCCTCCCTAGTAGCTGGGACTATAGGCATGTGCCACCATGCCCAGCTTTATGGAATTTCTTAGAGCATTGTCAATGTAATAGATGTTCTAGTCTATTCTTTGAAGTGATTATATTACCAACAAAATGTTTATATGGATTCCTTTGCTCCCCCACATCACCAACACATAGTATTGTCAAATTTAAATTTTGCCAATTGGTGAATATAAAATAGTGTCTCCTTGTGATTTTACTTAGCATTATGCAGATGACAAATATATGAACTGACCATATTTCTTTTGGAATTTCCTATTTTTATCTTTTACCCATTTTATATTTAATTCTTTTTCTTACTCATTTAACTTTTTCCCCCTGGTACTAGGGATTCAATCCAGAGATACTTTGCCACTGAGCCTCAACTTTAGGTCTTTTTATTTTTTATTTTAAGAAAGGGTTTCACAAAGTTGCTGAGGTTGGCTTCAAACTTGCAGTCCTCCTGTAATTTATAAAACCTTTTATATGTTCTTTATGTTAATTTTTTTTAATATTTATTTTTTTAGTTTTAGGTGGACACAATATCTTTATTTTATTTTTTATGTGGTGCTGAGGATCGAACCCAGTGCCTCACGCATTCCAGGCAAGCACACTACCACTTGAGCCACATCCCCAGCCCTTAATTTTTCATTTCTTTAGTTTCATTGTTCATTTCCTATAGATGTCTGACCTGCCAATATTTTTTGAGTCCTAATTTTAATGTAATGAACTTTAAATATCTTTTTCTTTATGATTTGTACTTTTTATCTTAACACATTATTTTCTACATAAAGATGAAAGTCTAATCTCTTCATTACAAAGATTTAAAATTTGTTTTGCATATTTAGATTTATAATCCATCTGGAATTTATTCTTTCCTAGGATGTGAGAGAAATCCATTTAATATTTTTGTCTGTGTGGATATGTAATGGTCCATTCTTCTTCCCCAGTGACCTACAGTTCTACCTTATATATTTAAAGTTTTCATTTTATATATGGGTTTATTTCTGGGCACTCTATTCTATTGGTGTCCTTGTTTATTTCCATGCTTCTACTACACTGTCATATTTTCTGTAGATTTTTAGTAATTTTGCTTTTGGTAGAGAAGGCTCTCTTACCTGTCCTTTTTCAAAACTGTCTGTTCTTGGACCCGTTGTTTTTTTTTTTTTTTTTCCCCCTCTAAAATCAAAACCCTTGGAGTTGAAATTCCATTGAGTCAGTTGATTGTTTGGAAAGAATTGACATCTTTGTGACAAGAAGTATTCCTATGTATGAATATATCTCGATTTGCATTTATTTAGGTCTTCAGTGTCTTTCAATTTAAGCTCTTTTAAAGATCATGCACATATTTTACTCATAGGTATTTGTGGTTTTGGTTGTTTGTATAAATGTAGTTATTTGATGGAAGATACCATTTTCCATTTGTTGATGATTTATACTAATTAAATAGATTTCTTTTTCATTTTTTAAAATTTTAATTTGTTATATGACAGCAGAATGCATTATAACTCATATTACCCATATAGAGCACAATTTTTCATATTTCTGGTTGTACACAATAAATAGATTTTATTGGTTGATTCTGTAGCATTGCAAAATTCTCATATTACTTATGATAATATCTCTTTAAAGGTGATATAGTGAACAAATGAAAGTAATTTTGTTTCTTTATATTCCATACCTTCTTTTCCCTCCAGTATCAGCACACCTGGCCTTTAATACAACTTTGTGTAAAAATAATAGTGGGAAACCATTTCATATTTTTTATTATGTCCAGAATATTATTTTTTAATTATACTTATTGGCACATTTTAACTATACAAAATAATGGATTTCTTTCTCTTTTTGGAACTGGAGACTTAACGTAGGGGCATTTTTGCACCTAGCTACATCCCTGCTCTTTCTTTTTTTTTTTTTTTTTTGAGACAGGGTCTTGCTAAGTTGCTGAGGCTGGTCTCAAGACTTATAGCCCTCCTGCCTTAGGTCAGTGGGATTATAGGTGTGTGTCACTGCAGGTGGCTAAATAATGGGTTTAATTGTCATATTTTCATATGTGTATATAATATACTTTGATTGTATATACCTTTCCCATTACTCTCTTTTCCTCCATTCTTCTAGTTCCTTCCTCCTTCAATAGTCCCCTTTCTATGTTCATGTCATCTTTTTACCCCCTAGATTCCACATATGAAAAAAACATGGAATACTTATCTTTGAGTCTGGCTTGTTTCACTTAACTCGTTGATCTCCAATTCCATCTATTTTCCTACAAATGACATGATTTCATTTTCTCTATGGCTGAATAATATTCCATTGTGTGTATTTACCACATTTGTTTTATTCATTCATGTATTGAGCATCCAGACTGATTCCATAAATTTGGCTATTGTTAATAGTGCCATGACAACATAAGTATGGAGATATCTCTATTGTATGCTGACTTTTGTTCTTCTGGGTATTTACCTGGGAGTGATATAGATGCTGGGAATGTTATATGGTCCTTCTATTTTTAGTTTTTGTGAAATTTTTATAGTGTTTATTACTAATTTACATTCCCACCAATAGCATATAAGAATTCCTTTTCCCCACATCCTTACTCGTATTTGTTGTTGGGTTTTGTTGTTGTTGTTTCCTTGATAATAACCATTCTGTCTAGAGTGAGATAGTATCTCAATGTAGTTTTGTTTTTTTAGTTGTAGATGGACACAATACCTTTATTTTATTTATTTTATGTGGTTCTGAGGATTAAACCCAGTGCCTTACCCGTGCCAGGCAAGTGCTCTGCCACTGAACCACATCCCCAGTCCTCAATGTAGTTTTGATTTGCATTTTCTGTATATGTGTGTATGTACATATATATGTACACATATATATTTTATTTTTATGTGGTGCTGAGGATCGAACCCAGTGCCTCAGAGGTGCTAAGCAAGCACTCTGCCACTTGAGCCACAATCCCAGCCCATTGATTTGCATTTTCCTGATGACTAAAGACATTGAATATTTCATGTATTTTTCAACCAGTTGTACATCTTATTTTGTGTTAAATTTTTTTTTAGTTCCTTCTATGTTCTGGATATTAATCCTGTGTTGGATGAACAGTTGGCAATGATTTTCTTCCTTTCTATAGGCAGTTGCTTTACTCTGTTGATTCTTTCTTTTGCTATGCAGAAGTTTTTTCATTTGATATAATTCCATTTGTTAATTCTTACTACTATTTCCTCAGCTATTAGAATCCTATTCAGAAAGTCATTGCCTATAATACTGATTTCAAGTGTTTTACCTATGTTTTCTTCTAACAATTTTAACATTTCAAGTCTTACATAAGGTCTTTGATCCATTTGAATCAGTTTTTGAACAATTTCAAAATCTAGTTTTCAACCATCAGCAGGTAGTGGTTCACTTTTGACCTCACCATTTGTTAAAGAGGCTCTCTTTTCTCTAACATGTGTTTTTTGCCCCTTTGCCAAAAATCAGATGACTGTAGATGCGTGTCTTGCATCTATTCCATTGGTCTACATGTGTAATTTTATGCCATTTCCATGATGTTTTTGTTACAATAGCTCTATATTATATTTGGAAATCAGTATGGTGATTTTATGAACATTGTTCTTTTTTTTAGGATTGGCTAGTGTGTTTGGGGTCTTTTGTGCTTCCATGTGAATTTTAGAATTGTTTTTTCTAGTTCTGTGAAGAATGTATTGGTAATTTGATGGGTATTGCATTGAATCTGTCAGTCACGTCCCATAGTATGGCCATTTTACCAATATTAATTTTCCCAGTCCATGAATGGAGAGGTCTTTCCATTTTATGATGTGTTCTTCAATTTATTTCTTCAGTGTTTTATAATTTTTTCCTTGTAGGAGGTCTTCACCTCCATGGTTAGGTTTATTCATAGGTATTTTACTTTACTTAAAACAATTGTAAATAGGATTGTTTTCCTGATTTCTTTGTTTTAATTTCTCAAAGAATTCAGTATTGGTGTCTGGGAAAGCTATCCGACTCTTCTGTGTTGATTTTGTATCCTGCTTCTTTGCTGAATTTATCAGTTCTAAGAGACTCTTGGTGAATTCTTTAGGGTTTTCTAGGTATACAGTTATTATCTTCTGCAAACAGTTTTCTTGTTACTGATCTATTTAGATTTTTTTAAAAATTCTCTTGTTCAAGTTTGATAAGTCAAATATATCTGTAAATTGTTTCTTCTAGATTTTTTAAAAAAATTTTAATTACACCTGGACGCAATATCTTTATTTGTTTATTTTTATGTGATGCTGAAGATTGAACCCAGTGCCTCACATGTATGAGGCAAGCACTCTGCCACTGAGCCATAACCCCAACCCCTCTTCTGGATTTTCTAATTTATTGGCAATACAAGTTTTCAAAATACTCCCTAATGATCCTATCAATTTTAGTGTACTTCTTGTAATATCCCACTTTTTTCGTCTCTAATTTTGTTTGGTTCTTCTCTTTTTTGGTTAGCTTGGTTAAGGGTTGGTCAGAATTGTTTATCTAATCAATTCTTTGCTTCATTTATTCTTCGGATTTTTCTTTAGTGTCTATTTCATTTATTTCTACTGGTTCTTATTATATCTTTCCTTCTACCAATATTGGGTGTTGTTGTTTTTTCTTGTTTTTCTAAGTCATCATTAGGTTATATCTGAGGTCTATTTTTCTAATTTAAGCATGTGTTGCTATAAACTTCCCTCACATTTACTGTATCCCATGTGTTCTTTTTAAAAAATATTTTTTACTTATACATGGACACAGTATCTTTATTTTGTTTATTTATTTTTATGTGGTGCTGAGGATTGAACCCAGGTTCTCACATGTGCGAGGCGCGCTCTCTACCACTGAGCACAACCCCAGCCCGTCCCATATGTTCTTGTAGGCTGTGTTTCCATTATCATTTGATTCTAGGAATTTTTAAATTTCTCCCAGTTTACTATAAAAAATACATTGTTCAATATGCATATTTTTGTATAATTCCTAAGTTTTTCTTGATGTTAATTTCTATTTCATTCTGTTGTGGTCTGATAAAGATATAAGAAATAATTTTATTTGTGTGAATGTATGTGTATATTAGGATTTGCTTTATGGCCTAGAATGTTATCTATTTTGAAAAATGCTCTATGTGCTGATGAAAAGTATGTATATTCTGTAGCTGTTAGATGGAATAGTCTGTAGATGGCTATTAAGTTCATATGATCTATAGGGTAATTTAACTCCAATGTTTCTTTTCTCATTTTTTGCCTAGATAATCTATCCATTGGTAAGACTAGGGTATTGAAGTCACCCACTATTATGGGACCTTTCTATCCCTTTGTGTCTTGTAGTGGTTTTGTTTGTTTGTTTGTTTGTTTTAAATAAAATTGGATGCTGCGAAGTTCAGTGCATATATATTTACAATCATTATATTTCTCTTGATTGATTGTACCCTTATCAGCATATTGTGATCTTTGGGGTTCTTTTGACCAATTTTGGTCTTTGTTGTCAGATGCAGGGATAGCCGTGCTTGCTTTTGGATTTCATTTGGATTATCACTCTCCATCTTTTTACCTTCAGCCTGTATGTGCCTTTGTCAGTTTCAAAGAGTTGGGTCTTGCTTTTTAATCCATTCAGCTAGTCTGCATCTTTGCATTGGAGAAATTAGATCATTTACATTCGGGGTTGTTATTGCAAGGCAAATTACCAGTTCCTGTTGTTTTGATATTATTGTTTTATATGTTTTAAATCATCTTTGTTCATTTCTTTCTCTTTTATTTGTCTTAGGGGTTTGATGGTTTACTGAAATAATCATGTTTGATTCTATCCCACTTCTCATTTGCTTATCCACTTATTCATATGTGTGTGTGTGTGTGTATAATTTCAGTTGTAGATGAATACAATACCTTTATTTTTGTTTGTTTTCATTTTTTTTTATTGGTTGTTCAAAACATTACAAAGCTCTTGACATATTTCATACATTAAATTCAAGGTGGGTTATGAACTCCCATTTTTCCCCAAATACAGATTGCAGAATCACATCGGTTACACATCCACATTTTTACATAATGCCATATTAGTAACTGTTGTATTCTGCTACCTTTCCTATCCTCTACTATCCCCCCTCCCCTCCCCTCCCATCTTCTCTCTCTACCCCATCTGCTGTAATTTAATTCTCTCCCTTGTTTTTTTTTTTTTTTTCCTTTTCTTCATTTTTTTTTTTTTAATGTGGTGCCAGGGATCAAACCAGTGCCTCACACATGCTAGGCAAGAGCTCTACCACTAAGCCACAACCCCAGCCCATCTACTTATTCTTTTCCATGCTCTTTTGGTTGTTTATCTTGATTTCTCATCTGGGTGTAGGATTCCTTTGAGTATCTTCTGTAATGCTGATTTAGCAGTCTTGAATTCTTATCTTAAAAAGTCCTTTTTCTTCTTAGATTTTGAAGGATATCTTTTCTGGATGTAGTAATTTTGTTTTCTTTAGGGCTTGAAATACATTATTCCATGTCTTCCTGACCCTTAGAATTTCTGCTGAGAAATCTGCTATTATTCTCATGGGCTTGCATTAATAGGTGACTTGGTGCTTCTCTTACAACTTTTAATATTCTTTCTTTGTTCCAACCTATTGATAGTTCATCTTGGAAAGGTTCTTTTCTGGTCATGTTTATTTGGAGTTCTAAATGTCTTCAGTACCGATGGCCACATCGTTGCTAAGATTTGGAAACTTTCCACCTATTATTTTACTGAATAAAATGCCATTTACCTGTAGTGGGACTCCCTCATCTATCACTTTAATTGCTTACTTTACATTTTCCCAGATAAGGCTAAGAATAAAAATTCAAGCATAATTCATCTATTAACTGGCTATGATTGTAGATTTATAAATCATACTCTTTTAAAACCCAAGTACTTGATTATCTTGCCAGCTGAAGAATTTTTGTCCTAATCCATCTTTTTACTACCTTACTACCTTTTAGAGCCCAAAGCAGTTTAATAACCACTTAACTCCTATTAAACTGGTACTGGCAACTTCTGCATGAACTTCTCACTTTATCTTAGCTATGTGATTGGATACCTACCCCAGCATTTCTTTCTCTCTTTCTTTTTCTTTGTTGTTGTTTTTTCCTCAATTCAAAAAGGATTTTAGACTATCCAGTTAGCTATATTGCTGGAAATGAAAATTCCGGAGGATTCTTTTATAATTTTCAGCACTGTTACTCTAGATGATTCTGATTTGGGAATTCAGTGTCTAGGCAGATTTTCATTTCTGTTTTTCTCCATTGTGTTCAGCTGCTGGGTTATATGCATTCATTTGAGTATTGATGGGGGGAGGGGGTTTTCATAGACTTGGAGAAGAAGAAAATGGTTGTTTCTTTTTTGTGGGGAGGGGATTGGGTTCTGGAGATCAAACCCAGGATCTCACACATGCTAAGCATATGCTTTACCAGTAAGCTACACCTTTAGCCCCCATAATGATAATTCCTAATGTTTCAAATAATAAAAATTAATGGTATCTTTCTGTATCAGGTAGTAGAACTGCAAAATAGATTATCTGAAGAATCAAAGAAAGCAGATAAATTAGACTTTGAATATAAGCGGCTAAAAGAAAAAGTTGATAGTCTTCAAAAGGAAAAGGATGTAAGTATGTATATTAGGCATTTTGATTTTGACCACTGATAAATTTAGACGATTATATTTAATTCGTGTTTTAACTACATTAATTCCTTCTGTTCACGAATTTAAAAATTAGAGATTCTATTTATTTTTAAATTACAAAAAATTCAAAAAAGATTCCATTTGTTTTGGAAATAGATCTAAAATAAAATATGAATTATTTTACTTCCATTCTAATTTTTTAATATTTATTTATCTTTTCTACCACTATTGCCTCTTTTAAAGTGTTTTGCTCTTTCTGTAAATTTGTGTAGTTTTTCTGCTTTCTATGTGATTAATTTATAAGACATTTATTTTTCAGCATGTTTTGAATATTTTAAAGATATTTTTGCTTTTCAAGGTTTATGAATACTTAGTTTTTATTCTTTGATCTTTTGTGTTTAATGAAAAGGATGTTAAGAAATTAATTCCTTTTACTTAAGGATGGAGTAGATAGCTCTGTTTCTTATGTTTGTGTGTTGCATATTGCCTTGCAATAGTGGACATTCAGTATTATTAAATGAAAAAAAATTGTTTTAATCTTTTTCTTTATGATCTTTCCATAAAAGACCAAAATGTAAAGCATGTCCAGGTTCACTGTTGTTTATCATTTTATTAGGTAAGGCAAAGACCACTGATGAATAAATTCATAAAGCTTGAAGCTGACCTTCCTTGTTTATATATCCTTCCAGAGATTAAGAACAGAAAGGGATTCTCTGAAGGAAACTATTGAAGAGCTTCGTTGTGTGCAGGCTCAGGAAGGACAGCTCACCACTCAAGGTAAACATCTTGTTAATCCAAACAAGATGATTTATTTCTGATGATTACCAAAAACATTAGGTTCACTTTAAGATAAAAATGAAAAATTGGTTCGAGGCAATAAAATTGATACGAATTTTTAAACTCTTACCCAGATTATGGAAAATAGGCTATAGTTATGGGACCAGATTTACTTGCCAACTTTTAGAGAAATTTGCTGGCATTTGAGTTTTTATTAGGTCAAATCATTTCTCTTTTTTATACCTTTAAAATAGACTTTATTTTTAGAGTACTTTTAGGATCACAGTAAAATTGAAGACACAGTTTTCCCATAGACCCTATGCCCACAAACATGCATGGCCTCCCTCATTAACAATGTCCCCCACCAGAGTACATTTGTTTCAATGATGAATGTATATTTTTTATCACTGGGAGTTCATACTAACATTAGGGTTAATTCATATGGGTCTGAATAAATATATTGACATGTATCTACCATTATGGTATCATGCAGCGTATTTCCGCTGCCCTGAAATTCCATGTCTGCCCTCACCCTATTCAGTCCCCACTAACCCTGGGCAACCACTCATCTTACTGATCTTTTTTTACTATCTCCATGGGTTTGTTTTATTCAGTAGCATAGAGTTGGAATCACCTAGTATGTAGTGTTTCCAGATGGGCTTCTTTGTTGTTGTTTTTAAATATATATGACTGTAGAGTGTATTTTGACATATTATACATACATGGAGTACAACTCATTCCAATTAGGATCCCATTCTTGTGGTTGTACATAATATGGAAGTCATCTTTGTTAACCTGGAAATTCATTCTGAAAAACTCCTCATGTCTTCTTTAAAAGTATATCAAACATTCTGAGTCAGTGTTTTTTATTTGTTTGTTTGTTTTCCCTCTGCTGAGAAAAGTGGAATGGATTTTAATCCATTAAGGAACATCTCCAAAATCTATTCTTCCTCACTTGAGAGAATCAACACTCAGCTCACTCTTCTACTGCTCTTGCATGACAGTGGAGGACTGTGAAAGATTGATGATTTGAATAGCTTTGGTTTGTTCACTCCCACACTAATAACCAGTCCCGCTTGTTAGTTAGATAAAACTGGAATATTTCTTTTCCCATGACTACTCTTTTTCTTAATTCCTTTTTCTTCTAAAAACCTGCTTATTTATTCCTTTACCTTCTAATCTGCTCCTATAGTCTCTCTTTTTTGGAGGGAAGGGGGCTTACCAGGGATTGAACTCAGGGGCACTTCACCACTGAGTTGGTTAGTGCCTCAGCCTCCTGAGCCACTGGGATTACAGGCATACTCCACTGCATTCAGCTTCCTATAGTCTCACTTAACTAGCTCTCTCACCTGGCCTCATTTTCCAACTTATTCAGCCTGCCTATCAACTATTTTGACCATTTTCTCATCACTGCTTTCTTTTCTTCTTACCTTGTTTTAGTCCAAGCTTGTCAAACCTTAATTTAGGCAGCCTAAAGCCCCTCCCCACACACATTGCAAATTGCCAAAGTCAACTAAAGAAAAATATATCTTTCTTAATTATCTTCACCAAAAATTCATCATTTTTTATATAATTGGATCTTCATTGCCTGCCTGGCAGTTTTTTCACTTGTCTCTAATCAACTCTGCTTGAGTTTTTCTAAAATTTTGACTCTAACCTGAACTTTAACCTTTTTATTCTCAGCTCCTGTATCATCAAGAAAAGGTAGACTATCTCATGTAAACTCTCATGTTTCTGTTTGCTACCTAACAACCTGTATATTTTTACCTTCTTTATGTACACACCCTTTGACCTAACGATTTTACTCTAGAAAATTACCTTAATATGGCTTAAGGCATTGTTTCTCATAGTGAACTTTAAAAACAACCTAAAAATTCAGCAATGTAGAAATGGCATTCTCATTTGGCCGTGTACTGTAGAGCCATTAAAAAGAATAAAGAATCTGGGCATGGTGGTGCATGCCTGTAGTCTCAGCGGTTTGGGAGGCTGAGGCAGGAGGATCCTGAGTTCAAAGCCAGCCTCAGCAATTTAACAAGGTGCTAAGCAACTCAATGAGACACTGTCTTTAAATAAAATACAAAAACAGTGCTGGGGATGTGGCTAAGGGTTAAGTGCCCCTGAATTCAATCCCTGGTACAGAAAAAAATAATAATAATAATAATAAGGCAAATCTTGTACTTGCCTGACATGAAGAGATGTGTATGTTCCATCAGTAAGTTAAAAAAGAAGGGGACAGGGCTGGGGTTGTGGCTCAGCGGTACAGCGCTCGCCTATCAAGTGTGGGGGCCCTGGGTTCGATCCTCAGCACCACATAAAAATAAATAAATAAAAATATTGTGTACAACTACAACTAAAAAATAAATATTAAAAAACAAGTAGGGGACAGCATTCTTGATAGTCTCTCAGCAAACTAAAAATAGAATGAAAGTTACTCAGCCTACTAAAGGGTACCCATGAAAAACCTACAGCTAACCTCATATACCACATACTTAATGATGAGAGACTGAATTTTTTCCCCTCGAATTAATGCCAGGATGTTCACTCTCATCACTTCCATTCAGTGTGGTGTGAGAGTTTCTAGCAAGTGTAGTATGGCAAAAGAATGAAATAGAAAACATCTAAGATGGAAAATTTTGAAAAATGTAAATCTGGTGTGGAATCCCAGTGGCTTGGGAGGCAAGAGGATTGCAAGTTGAAAGCCAGCCTCAGCAACTTAGCAAGGCCCTGCCTCAAAATATATATATATATATATATTTTTTAAGGGCTAGGGATGTGGCTCAAATGGTTAAGTGCTCCTGGATTCAATCCCTGGTACCAAAAAAAAAAAGAAAGAAAGAAAGAAATGAGATCAGTGTATTTCTGTATACTACCAGTGAATATTCTGAAAGTAAAATTAGAGTGATATGAAAAAGAAATGACATTCAGGGCTAGAGGTATAACTCAGTGGTACAGTACTTGCCTAGCATATGTGAGGCCCTGGGTTCAATTTTCCAGAACTGCAAAAGAGAAAAAGGAAAAAAGTGCCAAGCACAGTGGTGTATGCCTATAACCCCAGCAGTTCCTGCAACTCAGATGGCTGAAGCAGGAAGATCACAAAATAAAATTTGTATTAAAATAAAATTTGAATAAGGGCTGAAGGTGTAGCTCAGAGGCAGAATGCTTCTTGGTCCAATCCACAAAAAGAAGAGAAAAAAAATGAAATAAAATGCTTAGGAATAAGTTTAAGAAAGAAATGCAGGACTTGTACACTGAAAACTATAAAGCATTGCTACATAAATTAAAATAAGGTCTAAATAAATGAAGAGGTCTCTCATATTCAGATATTAAAAGATTCAATACAGTTAAGATTACAGCTTTCCTTACATTGATCCAAGGATTCAGTGCAATCCCAATAAAATAATCTCCAGTGGACTTTTTTGTAAAAATTGACAAGCTGATCCTAACATTAACAGGAGGATCACAAGTTCAAAGCCAGCCTTAGCAACAGCAAGGTGCTAAGCAACTCACTGAGACCCTGTCTCTAAATAAAATACAAAATAAGGCTGGGGATGTGGCTCAGTAATTGAGTTGCTACCCAGTTCAATTCCCAGTCCTCACCCCCCCTCAAAAGACATAGCAATCAAAGTAATTTACCACATTAACAAAATGAAGGGAAAAACAACTGTTCACCATCATGTAAGTAGATGCAGAAAAGGCCTTTATGTGTGTATATACTTATGGTAATGGGATTTACCCAGGGCCTTGCACATGTTAGGCAAGCACTCTATCACTGAGGTGCACTCCCAGTTCTTTTATTTCATCATGAGATAAAGTCTTGCTCAGTTGCCCAGATTGGCCTTGAAATTGCAATCCACTTGCTTCGCCTCCTGAGTATATTCTCAGCTGAGATTATAGGCATATGCTACCATACCTGGCTCAGAAAAAGCATTTTACAGAACCCAACATCCACTTATAATGTTAAAATCTCAGTATAACTAGGAAGAGAAGAAAATTTCCTCAATATGATATTTAAAAATATGAAAAACCTGTAGCTGGGGCTGGGACTCTGCAGTAGAGCGCTCGCCTAGCACATGTGAGGTGCTGGGTTCAACCCTCAGCACCACATAAAAATAAATAAATAAAACAAAGATATTGTGTTCAACTACAACTTAAAAAAATAATAAAACAAAACCTGTAGCTAACATCATATTCAATGGCAAAAACTAAAGCTTTTCCTCCAAGATCAGGAATAAGACAAAGATGCCCACTATCATCAATTCTATTTAATAAAGTACTAGAATTCCTAACTTGGGCAATTAGATAAAGGGTGGAGAGAAAAGAATTTTAAGAGAAAATTAAATGTTTAGAGGAATATCTTGATGACATTGAATTTGGCAGTGATTCTCTGGAATTAATAATAGCAAAAGCATAGGCAACAAAAGAAAAGCATAGGACTTTTGTCAAAATTGAAAACTTTTCTTCATCAAAGGACACCATTAAGCAACTGAAATTAACCATAAAATAGGAGAAAATATTTGCAAATCATCTATTTGGTAAGGAATTAATATTTAGGATATACAAAGATTCTATAAATCAATAGCAATAAACACAAAACACAGCCAGGCATGGTGGTACAGGCCTGTAATCCCATCTACTTGGGAGATTGAGGCAATGGGATTACAAGTTCAGGAGTGGCTAGAGCAATTTAGGAGACTCTGTCTCAAAGCAAAAAATAGGTTAAGGTTATATTTCATATACCTGCCTAGCATGTATATGCCAGGCCTTGAGTAGCACTTACTTGGCATGTGTGAAGACTTGGGTTTGATCCCCAACACCTCATACAAAACAAAACCACAACCACTTAATACCAGTTAAGGTAGCTAATACTCTTACTCACCCTAAAAAAAAAAAAAGAAAAGAAAAGAAAAAAGTGCTGATGAAGATACGGAGAATTGGAACTCTTATACATTGCTGGTAGGAATGATCAGTGCTGTAGAAACCAGTTTGTTGGCTCTTGAGAAAGTTAAACATAAAATTACTGTATGATTTAGCAGTTCCATTCCTAAGTGTATACCCAAAAGAATTGAAAATGGTGGACTAACCAGATGCTTGTGCACAAATTTTCATAGCAGCAGCATTCACAGTCATCAAAAGGTGAAAGCAAGGCTAGTGTCTGTTGATGGATAAATGGATAAACAAAATGCATTTGTATACATAGGAATATTATTTGGCCACAAAAGGAAGGAAATTCTGATACATGCCAAAATATGAATGAATCTTTAAAACATTGTTTTAAGTAAGCCAAACACAAAAAGACAAATATTGTATGATTCTACTTATATGGGGTATTTAGACTGGGCAAATTACTGAGACAGAAAGTAGAATGGAGGTTACCAGGGACCAGGAAAGGAAGGAATGGAGAGTTATTGCCTAATGTCTATAGAATTTCTGATTTGAGTGATACAAAAGTTTTGAAAATAGGCAGTGGTATTGACTATATATTGTGAATATACTTAATGCTACATAGTTGTATACTTAAAATAGTAAAATACTGTAAGACTACTACAGTGAGATCTTGTACTTGAGAAAATGGTGATTTTATCTGTTAAAATTAATGCTCAAGATAGAGTTTCCTCTAAAGTTTGTATTACTTAACTAAAGGATGTAGTTGTGCTTTCTGTTAACCTTGTATTTGCATCTGTGTTTATAGGATTAATGCCTCTGGGCAGTCAAGAATCTTCAGATAGCCTCGCAGCAGAGATTATTACTCCTGAAATCAGGTAAGGAGATTATGATGTTCACAGTCACACTGCATAATATTTGTGGAGAAAAATGATTCCTTTAAAGTGTAAAGAGAACCAGTTCTTTTTTATTACTAATACTTTGAACTTGAATTCAGTATTAAATTTTTATGTTTTCAGCATGTTAGAAGCTTTCTTCAACTGGCCTAACAGATAACTGATCTTCTCATTTCAGTAGGACAATCTTTCACACAAAGTAAACTAATACCCTCAACAAACATTTAGCAATGAAAATATTTGGCCAAAGACAAAGGTTATGCTTAGCTATCAGCCTGCAAAATAATTTTAAGGTTTTATCTACTAACCACTTGGAATGGTCTGGGAAAGATACAGTGCTATAGAGAGGAGGAAACATCTCCCTATCTCTAAATACTCTTCCCTCAGTAATAATCCTTCTTATTTAGCCAAAGCATTTTTTAAAATTCCATTTAACTTAGCATATATATATGAATGAGAAATGGGTTTGGGGGAAGTCTTCAGTTTCCAGAAGGAAAATGCTTTTACCTTTTCTGGGCCTATTTGCTCCTTTTTAAAATGGACGCTGACCTTGATGCTTCAGGGGTAGGTGTGTGGCATACAACTGTAATCCCAGCTACTTAGGAGGTTGAAGCAGGATGATGGCTAATTTGAGACTAGCCTGGGCAACTTATTGAGATGCTTCCTCAAAGTAAAAAAGGGCTGGGGGTATACCTAAATGGTGGAGGGCCCCTATGTTCAATTCCTAGTACTGAAAAAAAAAGAAAAAAGAAAAAAAATCTTTGGAATTATTAAGTGGAATAATGGTTGTGTAAAAGTTTTATAAACTGTAAAAGTTGAAGTAAGTACTCATTGAATAAATGATTTTTTAATTTAAGAAGTACAAACAAAAGAAGTATAATTCAACATCATGTCTGGAGATATCTTTATTACTTCCTAATATGTTACATTATAATTGAACCAATAAAATTAGTTGAATGGATGAATACTTATTATTTAAAAACATTTATAAAAGTCTATGTCCCCTCAAAATTTTTTACAGTGGCTCTCTAAGAAAAGAATAATTATAAAGATTTGACAAGGTTTTTTTTTTTTTTGCATATTACTAGATACAAATTAGAATATGCTGTATGTCCAGAAGAACTGTCAAAAAAAATGAAATGATTAGCAGTGATGAAAAGTTTGCAACTTAAGTCATAGACAGTGGGATATTATTTCGTACTTTTTATTGATGTTGAGTGAGAAATTGGAATACTCAAAGTAGGGGAAAAGATTAAAGTAGAATAATTTTTTTTAAGCAAATTAACAAAATGTCTCATCTAAGAGTGTGCTTATCTTTTAACTGAAAAATAACACTTCTGAGAATTAATCCTAAGGAAATTTTTTGTACACAAAGGTATATCCTATTAAAATGTTAAAACTCAATTGATAATATGCCCATAATCGGACTTTTATGAAATAACTGATTCACTTATATATTTTAACAGTATGTCACTTAAAATTTATTAAAGTGGGGCTGGGATGGTGGCTCAGCGGTAGAGCGCTCTTCTAGCACATGTGAGGCCCTGGGTTCATTCCTCAGCACCACATAAAAACAAAAAAATAAAAATTTATTAAAGTGTAGTTAATAATAAAGATTATGAACTTTTAACTGTAAATAGCAGCTATGAGTGCAATGTGTGTTGTGTGATACCATTTTTTAAGCAATGTGTACTGTATGTATACACACATAGAAAGCTATATTTAAATAATAGTTCTTTTGCATCAGAGAGTTAAAGAGAGTTATATTTTCTTTTATCTTTTATTCCCTACAATGAAGGTGTGTACTTTGTAATTGAAAAATACAAAGTTATTGCTGTCCATATACAAAATATTTCACATTCTATATGATTTCTTGAATTGAGTTGCAAGTTTTTTTTTTTATTTATATATGACAGCGGAATGCATTACAATTCTTATTACACATATAGAGCACAATTTTTCACATCTCTGGTAGTATACAAAGTATATTCACACCAGTTTGTGTCTTCATACATGTACTTTGGATAATAATGATCATCACATTCCACCATCATTTATAACCCCATATCCGCTTCCCTCCCCTCCAACCCCTCTTCCCTATCTAGAGTACATCTATTCCTCCCATGCTCCCACTCCCTATGCCACTATGAATCAGCCTTCTTATATCAAAGAATACATTTGGCATTTCGTTTTTTGGGATTGGCTAACTTCACTTAGCATTATCTTCTCTAACTCCATCCATTTACCTGCAAATGCCATGATTTTATTCTCTTTTATTGATGAGTAATATTCCATTGTGTATATAAGGGCATCTTGGTTGGTTCCACAGTTTAGCTATTGTGAACTGTGCTGCTTTAAACATTGATGTGGCTGTGTACCCAAAGGACTTAAAAACAGCGAACTATTGAGTTGCAAGTTTGATTCATCTTTTGGGTAGCAAAAGTAAAAATACTTGAGAAGATTTATGGTGTTTACAAAATAAGAGCTGGTTTTAATATGTATGTTTCTCATTTTGATTTGTTTTTCATTAGAAGCACAGCTTTTTATAGGATTTGGTATCTGAAAGCACTCTCTTCATGGGCCCGTCTAAAGAAGACCCTGTATAAAGAAGAAATGAATTATATATTTAAAGAACATTTTCATATGAATAAATATTTAATTATATTAGCTCTGTAATAAATGTGGTTACCAGTTCAGTGTGACTGTTGCTTTTAACATTCCTCTATGTAAGCTTTGGCTTGGCACAAGAATGAATGCAAAGCAATGTAATCTAGTAATCTGACTCTAATAATTCACCTTGTTAGAAGACTACACTTTTACATATCTCTAGGATTGGGTGTGCTGAATTTCTTGAAAACAGTCCTCCAAATGATTGGTAATGTAAGAGCTTGGCTTTAGAGGTCATGTTTTCTTATGAGAACCAAAGAACAAGAAAACATAAATTTATTCACAGCTTAAATATTTAAATCAGAAGGGAAACAGGATTTTAAAATGCCTTCATTATAAATCATGATATGCAGAGATTATTATCTTCAGATTATTCCTTGTATAAAGAATTTAAGAAATGATGGTGGAATGTGATGATCATTATCATCCAAAGAACACGTATGAAGACACAAATGGGTGTGAATATGCTTTGTATACAACCAGAGATATGAAAAATTGTACTCTATATGTATAGTAAGAATTGTAATGCATTCTGCTGTTATATATAAATAAAAAAGAATAAATTAATTAAAAGAAAATAATTTAAAACCTGAAATGGAATGCCTTAACAGTTAGAAAGAAGCTACATTCATTGCAGGTACTTTTTCACTTATGTGTATTGAGTCTGTAACTATACATGAGTAGATTTTTTATACCTATATTGTATTAATGTACCAGGTAATCAGTTTTCGTTTTGTTCATTCAGGGAGAAACTTATTCGTCTTCAGCATGAGAATAGAATGCTAAAAATTAATCAAGAGGGTTCAGACAATGAAAAAATTGCCTTATTGCAGAGCCTTTTAGATGACGCAAATCTACGCAAGAATGAACTGGAGACAGAGAACAGGTAGAGTATATATAGGTGGCAGCATCCAGCCATAGGCACTCCCTATTTGCCTTATTTTTGATTCCCTTAAACAAAGAGAATTTGGAATTGTAATTTGAAAAAGAGTCAAATGCTACTATATTGCCTTTGAAAAATACTTTATTTCTCCACTTAGACTTGCCAGAAAGTATTGTATATCTTTCTGTTAGCATTATCTTCTTGATTTTTTTTTCAAGCAAAATGATACTAAAGCTCTACCATTTACCCTTTCTAATCACTAGTTAAAAGTAAAAAAGAAAGAAAACTAATCATTTAGTTTAGCCTTTTGCAACAATTTCAATTCTTATTTCATAATCGGTAATAAAGTTTATTGTTTTCATGGGCTGATGGTTTCAGAGGATCCATTGGCATGGAGTTGAATTGACAAAGCATTATTTTTTATAATCTGGTATTTATTGTGACACTTAAAGAAAGTCATTTCTCTTATGAGCAGTTCAGTTATTTTGAGAATTTAGAATCTGTAAATTTAACAAGAAAATCACTTTTCTGAGAACTTGTAAGTTTTTGGTTACATTAAAATGAGCAGTTTCCTTTAACAAAGGTTACTTTTATATTTTTGTTGTAACTGTCTTTAGATTCTTTTGGGAAATGTTTCTTAAATAATAAACATAATATTTTCCTTTTTCTTACTGATGTAATATTCTGTCTTTAGGGAGACTTTTCAATTTTATTATATAATTTATATAATTTCATAGTTTGCCTGATATTGCAGATTCTTTATTATGCCTGATTGCTTTGGCCTTTTGTAAGTGAGAGTCAATCTTGCAAGTCATAATTGTTATGACAGTTTTATATATCCTACCCTTCTTCCTATAGCTTTAAAAGTTAAATCTACCAAAGCAGAATCAGCAAACAGTATACATTGGCATAAATGCCAGAGTGATTATAAGAACACCTAACATTAAATACAAATGGAAGGAAAGCATTTTTACATCAATTCTTAGGAACATAGAAAATGAGTGTTTTTTAAAAAGTATTAGAAAAAGTAGAAAATGCAGTAGGTGTAGGAGGGATTATAGAAAACAGCTTGCTGCTGTTTACAACTTAGTGTTATGTTTGTTTCTTAAATTACAAAACTGATGACAACCTACCTTTAGATTATGATCACCAGTGATCTGTGATTATAACAACTAATATTTATTAAGCAACTCTTTTTTCCAAACATTGGGCTAAGTGTTTTAGACATGTTCTTTCTTATTTTAACGTAAGTTTTACAGAAGAGGGAACTTGGGCTCAGACTCTGGCTTCCTGGCTTTGCAGTCCTTGTACCTAACCTATACCCACCTTCTTGCCACTTTATCTTCTACTGTTTTTGTAGAACATTTACTCTCTTTCCTGTCTTCCTTTCCTCCTCTGTAAATCAACCTAAATTTGTTCTTCCTGAGTTTATAAATATTTACCTTATCTCTACCTTGATCTTGTAATAGATTGGCAACAGGAACCTAAGGTTAGTCCCATTGTGTCTTGTTTACTTGTTATTTCACGCTAGTTTATTTAAATGTGCCATTTACTCCTCAATAGATTTTACATATTTCTCATATTCTTATTCACTCGCTAGTATCTAGTTCTGAACGGTCACTCAGTGTCATCTTTATCAGCCAACCATCTTCATAACAAGGTTTGTTTATAAGCCCTGGATTTTCTGCACATGGCTCATTAATTTCAGTTATTTCTGATAGAGGAGAACAGAGTTCACTGGCAGTTTTCACTATTTCCAAAACACCAAACTCATCTTGTTTTATCAATTTTTGTCCCAACTTCAAGCAGACTACAGTAAACATTTCCCAGAGCTGCCTTCCCAGTGCAAAATCGCTGATTCCCACTGTTTCAGTACCATTTTCTGGTCTTATCCATTCATGTTTCTCTGAACTTATGCACAAAAGCGGAGCAGACCCCATACACAGTGTCCTGGGGACCCAGCCCTCAGCCACTCTGCATCATTCATAGGGCTATGTTTGAAAAACTATTGAGAGTGGCCATGTGTGCCTTGGCCACCCAGTGGCTTAGACTAGAGTCCCCACCGAGTCTTTTAACCTTAAATATAATTGGTTAGCCACCCCATATGTCAGCTATTAGTAGGCCATGTTTGTAGTAGGCCTCCAAAGTCCTTTCCAGTGAGTCACTTTTTTTTTTTTTAAATCTGTAGTTCTGTTATTGATGAAACAATATTAGAAGAGTGATAAAAGATTGAGAGTGGAGCCATAACAAAATTGCTCAGAGAACTTTCTCAACGTACCCATGATCATGTTTCCCTACTTCTCAGAGAAAATTTTGAAGCTCAGCCTGTCTTCCATACTACCTTGATATCTTTGTATTCAGTAGTTAGACTTCAATTAAAATGTTAATTAAATTCCTGAAGGAAGAAAGAGAAGGTAGAAACAATTCACATTTATAGAATATCTGCTTTGTGCCAGTACTGTGTCTAACATACTGCATATGTTATCTCAATTCATCCTCTAGACAACTCCATGAGTGAAGTAGGCATTATAATTCTTTTTTTTTAACAGATAATCTTTTTCATATATATTTGTTTGCTCACATGCTTCATATGTTAACAGTTATATGTACTTGTGCATCTCATTGCTGGGCATTTACATTGTTTTCAAATCCCCCAAGGAACATGTTGGTACAGACTAATTATACTTTATGACATTTACAATGATCTCTACCTAGTAGGCTTACAATGTTAATTAATGAAATAATCTCAAAAGCGGCTAAGATGAAAGTTGAAATCATCTTATAGTTTGAAACATTTTTCCCAAATGCTTTCTGAAAAGATTGAACAGAATTACAGTGTATTGGTCATGTATTTATGAACTTGTGTTGAATTTAGATTTTCAGATAATTTGATTTCTTAAAACCTCTTGATGAAAATAATTTTAACAAAGTTTCTGACTGTTTTGATTCTAAAAATTCACTGCTCTCTTTTATCCTTAATTTGAGACAATCTGGCTTCTACTCCCATTTCACTATATTATTTTTTACTAAAATAACTAATCATTTTTAAATGACTAATCCAGTAGGAATATTCAAGACATTATCTTTTCTCATCTCTATATTCAGTGATGCTTATTTCCTTCTCCTCCAAACTTTTTTTTCTTCACAATAAAGTTGTTTTTCCCCCATCCCTTGGCCGATCTGCCATTGGACATCTTTTCTCCTCATTACTACTATATTTCACATGCTTTCTAGACATTGCCATTTATGATTTTAGTTAACCTCAGATGGCTCTCAAGTGTGCATGCTCAACTTGGAACTTTTCTCTATACTTAAGGTTCAGGTATATTACTGTTTGACAGACTTTCCTAGGCACATTTTCAACAAATACAAAATCAGATGCTTTATATTTCTTTTTTCAAATTGTTCTTTCTGTCTTTCCTTTCTCGGTAAATTTCAAAATCCTAAGTGTTATTTTTGATTCCTGTATTCTTTTGCCATTTCTCCAAATATTTCCTCTTCTCTTCCCTTGGATTTCAGGCATATTTAGTAGTAATAGGCATATTTAGTACTAATAATTATAATAATCTTCTCCTAGTTTTCAGGCCTATCTTTGACCTTTTAAATAACATCTCTACTCTAAAACCAATGTGATCTTTTTAAATGCTATCTGATTATATTTTCCCCTTCTTGAAATCCTTCAGTGTCACCCAAGACCTAGGGAACCAAACTTGTCTACTGAAGCATGCATCACATTGAACTAGATAATTTATGAAGCCCTGGAATCAGCATTATGAAAATTTGTTTGGGTTATTTCAATTTCAGCCAGATTTTAGCTTTGTTCATTATAAGTTTCATATACTTGGCATTTTATACAAATGCCAAAGGAGCAGATTGTATCTGATATACTCTTTTTCTCCTCTAGTTTCATTCTTCCTCTACAAACTTATTTTTTAGTTCTACCATTTCTGAACACTGTACCCTGATTTTTTGTTTTTTGTTTTTATATTTTTTATTTTGAGAAAGGTCTTAAGAGTCTTGCTAAGTTGTCCAGGCAGACCTCAAACTTGTGGAACTCCTGCCTCGGCCTTTTGAGTAGCTGGGATTACAGGTGTACACCACTGTGCCAGGTTCATTTTTTGATGCTTTTGTTGGACTTACTGTCTCAAATCCCCTTCCCACCCTTAATCACTTGGGCATTTTATTTATTGTTCTAATCTTAATTTATATCAAACATACCTTAATTACTCCATGGAATTCTTTTTAAATAGTCATCGTTTCTTTTGTATATTTCTATACACCATTTTGAAGTATTTATTTCATTGTATTTTATTTGTTTACCTTTTTTTAAATTTTTTAGTTGTAGCTGGACACAGTATCTTTATTTATTTATTTTTATGTGGTGCTGAGGATCAAACCCAGGGCCTTGTACATGCTAGTCAAGTACTCTACCGCTGAGCCACAATCCCAGCCCTTTGTTTACCTTTTTATCTCTACCACACTGTACATTCCTTGAGTGAGGAGATATTTTCATGTTAGTGCTTATAACAGTACCTGGTACTTTATAAGCATACCGAAGTGAATTTCAGATAAATAAATATACATTAGCACTTCAGCTTCAAAAAAAAGTGTCTACCAAAAATACTGTGTTAGAAATCATCCTAGAAATTTAAGAACCTCGGAAACACTGTGAGGTAGTAAGTTCTTATCAAACTTTGTAGATAAGGAACAGGCTCGGGAAAGCCAGGTTATATGCCCAAGGTGATATAAACTGAGTGAGAACTTCCAGAATGGCCACCTTCTAGACTTCCCAGGGAGGAACTTCCAGAATGGCCACCTTCTAGACTTCCCAGGGAACTCAAAATGAAAATCCTTAAAGAGCTTTAAAAAAGAAAGCAACAGCAGCATAAGCTTCAGCTGTCCTGACTACTGGAGCTCCTGTTCTGATAAGACTGTGACATCCTTAAACCAAGAGAACAGGCCTCAGGCATTCAGACAACTGGCACTGTGATAACCAGCTATATACCTGAGACAAGTCACTTCACTGCTATGGTACTGGAGGCACCATGGATTGTAATAAATTTAATATACCCTTCCAATACTCTTCTTTTTCTTCTTTTAGTTTTTTAAAATTTATCTATATTAACTTCTGGGTAATTGTTTTGCTAGTATTTTTATTCAACTTAATATAAATAGGTTATATGTTTTGCCCAAAAGAAAAAAATTCAAGCAATAGAAAAAAGAATGTGAAAAGTAAGCTCTGCTAATGACATGAGACTGCAACTAAACTACTATGTACTACTACCATAATATTTGTTTTAGTTTGCTAATAATACTTTCTGTATAACCAATATAACAACCAAAGGAACAGAAGCATTAATAAATCTATACTTAGAAAATTAATGTACGTTTGATTTGTAGGCTTGTGAATCAAAGACTTCTAGAAGTACAGTCACAAGTTGAAGAACTGCAGAAATCTTTACAAGATCAAGGCTCAAAAGCAGAAGATGTAAGTTTTAATATATACCAGCCATAGTCCAAAAGTTTCACAAAGTTGAGAAAAGTTGTATACCTTATGTTCTCTCTCAAAATAATTTTGCAGTATATTGGTTATGGAAAAGAATCTGTTACTCTTTTTACTAACTTTCCTTATGAAAAAGACTAGATAGTACTTAATTATCTGTTTCAGATTTACTCTGCTTAGAATTAGTTTATTTCTAGTTAACAAATAAGGAATTAATTGAGACTTTGTTTTAAATGTGCTCAATTCAGCATTCAGATGTCAAGAATAGGGTTTTTCCCTCTTGTCAATATATATATATATATATATTTTTTTTTTTTCAAGTAAAAATTTTAATGTAAATTAGATATGGAAGAAAATAATGCCATCCCTAGAAGTCCATTTTCCCTGAATTTGTGAATCCCTCCTACCTCTTTTAAGATAGGATAGTACCCTGTTGCCTGTGATGAACTTGCAATCCTATCCTCCTGCTTCAGATTCCAGAGGAGCTGGGATTACAGGTGTGCACCACTGATCCCACTTTAAATATTCCTTTAGCATTCTGCATATTGAATCTCTCTGCCTACATAATTGACACATTTCCTGTTGAATATGTGTTGAGCCAAAAAGGATGTCTTTCTTCACCTCCTCATGCTAACTGTATATCACAGTGCTTCAGTAACACAGAGTAGTTAATTATTCTCTAGAAAAAGCAGAGCTATAGCTGGGTGTAGTAGCATATGCCTGTAATTCTAGTCACCCAGGAGGCTAAGACAGGAGGATTGCAAGTTCAAAGCCAGACTTAGCAACTTAGCAAGACCCTGTCTCAAAATTAAAAATAAAAAGTGCAGGGGATGTAGTTCAGTGGTAAAGTGCCCCTGGGTTTAATCCCCAATACCAAAGAAAAGAAAAAAGAGAGAAAGAAACACTGAATAGATTATAATTGGCAAGTCTTTTCCATTTAATGAGAAGTATGCAATTGAGCTAAGGCTTGTAACGTATTAAAAAAACAGTGTTAAGAGGAAAACTAAATTTTATTTATTTAATTGGTCTTTGCTTCAGCCAGCTGTTTTGTTTCATTTTTTTCCTGTTACCAGTGTTATTTGCTGTAATTTCTAGTCTTGAATGTATACTTGATTGTTTCCATTGATACAGTCATTTTGGGGGATCAATTCAAAAGTATAGATTCAGCCACTCACCCTTATTAACATAAGAGGGTATTAAAACAAAAGGAATCAAAGAGAGGGAGTTAAGTAAATACTTAAAATCTGAGAATACTAAGTATTGAATGCTCCAGAGGGACTTAATCAGTTTCTCTATATACACTTAGTTTAGACTGACAACACATGCCCTTCTTTCTAATTAGTGATTTTAGTTTATTCCTCAACTATTGTCTTGGTGTAGTCATCTTTGTTTCCCAAATTGATTTCCAACTTCTTTCATTGTCACTAGTGTTTAAATTATAGCTTTATCAAAATGGAACTAGTTTGAAATGTCATACTTACTGAAGTGGGGTGTGTGTGGGATTGAACCCAGCACTATGCCACTGAGCCCTAACCCCAGCCCAATGTCATGCTTTTAAAAGAGATATGTTTTTATCCAGAATGCTAGATCACAAATTGCAAATCATTAGTGTACTAAAACAGTATTGAGCCTAATTAAGAAATCTTTGAAATGAACCACAGGTTGTAACATTTTCTATTCATTGACATCTCTAGGTCTCTTAAACTGGGATAAATGTAAATTTTTTTCTGGTCTCTAAAACTTAAAGGAGACTTTTCTATATTTTTGTTTTGGTAGGGAGAAGAAGGGCCTGTCATAAACAAAGTAAATTTGGTGAACTATCAGTATCAGCTAAACTTTAGTGTTCTGATGATGACCATTGTAAACCATAAGTAAGGGAGTTTATTGTTTAAAAATAACTTGGCATAGCCTGGTTAGGTATCACTGTGATAATCAAATCTAATTAAATATGCTGTGGGCCATTACTTTAAGAGAACATATTTCAGAATTGAAATGCCAGCCCTACCAAATACTATTTGCATAAATTGATTGATTGATTGATTTGACTGCCTAATGAGATGTCTTGCTTTAAATTAAGCAAAAATTTCCTCTAAGCTCTCTTCTGTGTGTAGAAAAGATTCAACTGGAAAACTATTTCTGTTTTAAAACTCTGCCTTCAAATGGCTTGGAGAAATAAAGAGTATGTGATACTTTGCCCCTGTACACTTGATGTTTGCCTTATATTTCTCTTCACTAACTCACAGTGTTGCATCTCAGGAATGTGTATCACATAGAGCAACCTGCCAGATGGAATTGGTCCCCTCTGAGGAACAACAGCATAGTTTCCGCCTGTTTCTGTTATCACAAACACAGTTCTTTCATGTGACCTTAAGTCAGAGTAGGATGGTTTGCATATTTTTATTATTATTTTTATGTCATTTGTTTTTAGCATGGAAGCAGAAAAGCATTGTTATATCCAGTCATATGGATAATTTGAGCTAGCCACAGTATATAAAACTCCAGAGAACAAGACAGGATGAGGAGAACATAGAAGAAAGAAAAATGTACATTTCTGAAAAAAAATTCATATCTTTTACTTCTGTTCATGAATTACTAAATCGTTCCTTCTATTGGCTGCTGTGTTTGCTTCATACTAATATGTCCTCTCTGTCTCTTGGCATGGTTTCTGCTCAAGGCTATTGTAAGTATGGCTTCCTGTTCATTTCTATATATTGAGCAGTTTTTAGATTTATAACTGTTATTCAACATCATAGTTGATGTTAAAATTTTAAATAAAGGCAATTTTATGCAAAATGGATATACCAACATTACTTGCCTTTTATGTTTATATCCTTTATAGTTAAGATACTTACAGGATATCCAGATCTTAAAAGTCAAATCATAGAGAAATCTACCTTTATTTCCCCCCCATCATTCCTGCTATGGCCATTATTATAATCAGTTCATTTATATAAATTATTTTGACACCAGCATCCTAATGCAGTCTGGCCTCCTCCTGCCATACATTTGGATAGTAACAGTCTTCAATTTGGAAAGGTACTTTGCATAGAAGACATAAAAGGAAAGGAGATGCATGGATTTGGGGGTCTTATAGACCTGGATTTTAATTTTGGATCTGTTAATTGAAATCTTCTAAATATTCTTCAGCCTCATTTTCTTCAACTTTAAGATGGGGCTAATATTATAATGTTGTGAGGTTTACATAAGATAGTTGTATGTGACACACTTTAGTGCAGTGCCTGGTGTATTGACCACCTATTATTTTATTATCTGTTATCTCAGTTCAAATTAGTTTTGCTAGAGTCTAATCAAAACATAATTACAAAATTTAAAGTTGAGGTTTTTTAAAAGAATTTAATTTTTATTACTCTTTACTAGAGAGAACAAGTAAAAATCAAAATGCTAATAGGATTGTTGTCTGTGTGTTTGAGGGATGCAGTGATACGAGACATACTGAGAAAAGAAGTGCATTTAAAATGTTCCTAAGTTGTATTAAAATGGACTTGAATAAACAATTATGGTGACCATTATTAAATAATGCAACTGAAAATTGAAGAACTTAGTGTAAGGGATTGTTCTTTCCTCATTGCTACTGTTGATCAATTTGAATAACTTGTTTAATAAGCCTGTATTAATTGGATTTGGCTGAATTAATTATATAATCATTTATGTTGAAATGTTTTATAAAATTCATTATTAATATATAACCTTATTAGTGTTTAATTATGAAACTTAGTGATTTTTCGTTGTTTATTTTTAGGTCAATTTTTATCTCTAGCTTTTCAGGCGACTTTTTTTTTTTTTTTTTTTTTAAAGAGAAGAGAGAGACCTTTAAAAAAAAAAATACAAAAGCTGAATTCTCCAACATATTTAAATCTGTACATACTATCATCCTTTATACTTCTCATACCAATGCATAAATTATATGCAGCCTCTGCATATTCACAAGTCAGAAAGTAAGGGAATTGATCAGAGACTTCATTGTGGTACAAGGGAAACAATATAACAGATAAAAAGTTATTGGGAAAGATCTTATTATTAAAGTCCTACCTGTATATTGAGTCAGTCAGGAATATTAGTAGTTATTTACTTGACTGCAGATAGGGGATTCAGATACAGTTTCTGGGTGTTTATACTTACTGTTACCACATATTGCTTTTCTCTCTTTATTAAACAGAATTAAACTGTGGCATATTATGTTTTGAGCTCTCTTGGTCAAAGAAATTACTGAGGGTTCACTCAAAGTTAGTTAATACTGTTAATTTTTTAAAAATAATTTGTTAAAGTACTACACTAATTTTTATTTTCATTTTCAGTCAGTTCTTCTAAAAAAGAAGCTTGAAGAACATCTGTAAGTATAAATGCTATTGCAATTCATTATATTGTGGAACAAAAGTACTTCGTTTTGGGGGATGCAGAAGTTCTAGACAATAGCACAAGTGATCTTGAAGATACAGAAAATTCTTTTAACACGTTAGTTGTGTTTACAAGTTTATCTCCACCCAGATCCTCAAGTCAAAATAGTGACTGCATTAGAACTGTTTTCACCTATGAGACTTAAGGCTTTTATAGTTTCATTATGATATTTACAATCATAATTTGGAGTATGAGACACTAAATCAAGGGTCAGAACACTTTTCTGTGAATGGCAAGATAGCAATTACCTTAGGCTGTGTAAGTCCTGGTCTCTTGTCATAGCCACTCAGCTATGTGTTTATAACTTGAAAGCAGCCATGGACAATACTTAACTAGTGGTTGTGACTGTGCTCCAATAAAACTTCATACATAAAGAGAGGCGGCCAGCTGAGTTCAGGCCAAAGGCTGCAGTTTTTACTTCTGAAGTATGACCAGCCAAATATTTCTTTTTAAGTAAATTTTTTGAAGTCTAAAACTTGACATTATATCTAAGTAGGTCTCCTCCCTACCCGCTCTCAAGTACCATAGATAGTACTTGAGTGGTAATACTGAGCTATATCCCCAGGCCCTCCCCCTTTTTACTTTTTTGAAGCTGGCCTAGAACTTGCAGTCCTTCTGCCTGAGCCTCCCAAGTCACTGGTATTATAGATGTGCACTACAGCACTTGGCTTCTAAGTAGGACTTTTTAATCTAAAAGAAGAATAAATGTTAAAATATTAACATTTTGTTTTCTCATACAGAAGAAATCTTCATCCAGATTTATCTGAGATTGGCCATGTTAGGGATATTTCATAATATTTCTTATACCCAGAAACAACTTTAATCCTTTCTAACAAAACTCCTTACAAACATTGAATATAGGGTGACCATGAATTGGTAGCCTATTGGAGTATTACAATGTTTCACTATGCTAAACTGGATATCCAGAATGACAGAGATACTTTTCTACTATGATTGGAAAGAAAGTCTGTTGTCTGGAAATTTAGCTCATGTTACCCCAATTTTGGTTTGTTTTAGTGTAGGATACTCTTAGCAACTGAGATTTGTTAGAAAGTCTAAGAATAGGCAGATTTATAATGACTAGAAGAACAAAAAAATGTTACTTCTCAGCCTTTGTGAGATTACCTATAATGAAAATTTAGTACTAGATTTTTTTTAAAATTCCTCTTCCTTTATGGCTAAAACTGGAATACCTAATCAGTTCATAAAACTAGTCTCTAATCATTGTTCTGCATTCATTCATTTACGAAGTAAAAAAACTTCATCAGAAAGGATGTATTAGAAGAAAAAAAAAGAAAGAATGTATTAGTAAAAATGGCTGCCATAAAAAATTAGTACAAACTGAATGGATTAAAACAACAAAAATTTATTTCTCACAGTTTACAGAGACTACACATAGGAAGTCAGGGTTGTCAGCAGATTGGTTCCTTCGAGAGGTTCTAAGGGGGGAATCTCTTCCTTGCCTGTCTTCTAGCTACTCATAGCTATCCTTGGTGCTCCTTAGGTTGTGGATATATCACTTTAATTTCTCTCCGCATAGGACACTCTTTTCTCTGTAGTTTGTCTCTGTAATTCCCTCATCCTGAGGGGAATACCCTCCAAGACCTCTAGTGAGGTATTATTTTTTAAATATATACATGTATATATTATTTTTTAAAATATATATATACCTATGATAAGTTTAATTAGTAAATTAAGCCCAATAAGAAGTTAACAACAATATTGAATAATAAAATAGAACAATTATATCATTATACTGTTGCAGTTTCAGTGGATCTAATAATCAAGATGGTTACCAAGTGACTAATAGCTGGATATCATATACAGTGTGGATACACTGGACAAAGTGACAATTCACTTGCCAGGCAGGACATAGCAGGACCACTACTCAGTACAACATGTAGTTTAAAACATAAATTTTCCATTTAATACTTTCATACTACAGTTGACCGTAGGAAACTGAAATCACAGAAAGCAAAACCACAGAGGAGGAGGGATTACGGTATGTTTGTCTTTACATAATCCCCCTATAAGGACACTGAGGATTCAATTTAGGGCCTACTCTCATTCAATATGACCCTCTCCTTAACTAATTAAGTCTACCAAAAGCCAGTTTCCAAATAATGTAACATTCACAGTAGTAGGCATTAGAACTTCAGCTTATCTTTTTGGGTAAAACAGTTCAACGCACCACAAGGCCTCTGTGTGTGTCAAAAGATAGTCCATGTTGTACAATTAAAAACTACAGTAGAGACCATTTTAAACACCAAATCAAATTAGTGAAAATTTTTAGATTAGATATAGTATTGCTAAAGATACTAAGCAATGATAATTCTCATTCACTGCTGTAGGAGTGCTCATTAGTCACTTGGTAAACTTGAACGTGTACTTACTCTTTGACATCAGTTCCACTATATACATAACATTCTACATATACATGTATATTCTATATATACATACATTCCTAGATATGATGTTGTCCATGTGTATCAGGAGACATGTAGATGAAAATCATGGAAGAATAAATATTACTTGTATTCACAGAAAAGTAGAAACAATACAAATATCCACCAATTGGAAAATTATAAAATGAGATATATTCAAACAATAGAATACTGTTAGAGCAGTAAAAAGGTGTAAACTGGGGCTGACATCAACTCAGTAAAATCTCAGTAAAAGGTCTAAAAATTCAGAACAATATACGATTAATGTATAAAGTAAAAAATTGACCAAAATAAGCAATATGTTGCGTAGGACTATCACAAAGGCAATAAAACCATAATGAAAATAATGAAAGTGATTACAATTCTGGACTTTGGTTACCTCTGGAAAGGAGATAAAGTGCACATGACTTCTAAGGGTTTTGGATGATTTGGGGTTGTTAACCTGATAACAGTTCACTGAGCTTAGCTTTAGTTTTTTAATTCTTTAAACGGTGCATATTTTTATTATATATGATGTAGCTTCAAAAAGCTGTTCATTGAAAAAGAAAAGCTTTATTAAAGTATTGTGTGTGGAAAATATCAGAAATAGTCATAACAAAATACACAGTTTTTATCAGTGATTTTCTGTGTCTTCCAATTTTTGCAGCCTTTTTTTTCCTATTCATATTACATAGTGCCACACTAAATACTATAAAGGGAGAATTACACGTGGTCTACAAATATATACAAATACTAGGTAAAAAACTTGCTTTAATTCTTTTGTACTAGAATATAACCTATATATAGTGAAATATACATATACTAAGATCCTAAGTGTACAGTTTGAAAAGTGTTTATATACAGGTGAGGATAATTCTTATCAATATATAGAATGCTTCCAACCACCTAAGAATTTACTGCATTCTCTCTCTCTGTTGATTGGTTACATTAACAAACTAGCCATAATGCTGATCTTTATCACCTTCTTTAGGTTTTTGGTTTGGTTTGGTTTGGTTTGGTTTGGTTTGTTTTGTTTGTTGGTTTGTTTGTTTTGTAGTTCTGGGATTAAACCCAGGGCTTTTACCACTGAACTACATCCCAGGCCTTTATATTTTATTTTGAGACAGGGTCTCTGTGAGTTGCCCAGGCTGTCCTCAGATTTAAAATATTCCTGCCTCAGCCTTCCAAGTTTCTGGGATTACAGGCATGTGCTACTGTACCCAGCCCTTTCATTAGTTTTGACACCTCTGAATTTCACAAAAATGACATGATGCAGTATTAACCTTAGACACTTTGACGTCCTTTGTTTATTATTGTTCTGTGAGATCTATTCATATGATTTCATTCTTTTCTATTGTGTGTAGCATTCTTTCTGTTAATCCTTATTTTTAGAAATTCACTTTTTTTATAATAAGATTTTTCATTGCAAAATCACTGCAAATTTAAGTTAATTTTTTCAATATCGTATTCCTAGAAAAATAAAGCTCTTTATCCTCTTATACACATTTTTGTAAAACAAATGATTATTTTAAATGAAAAAAGGAATTTTTTGTTTTACTTTTTACTGAGTTGTAAGATATTAATTCATGTTGATTTAATCTTTTCATCTTTGTTTCCTAGCACTTGTGAGCAATGCAAGTATATTACAAGTATAAAGAATATAAATCTTTAAAGCAAATAAACACAGAAACAGTAATAGTTTATACAGTGTCACATATTTTGTTGCAGAGAGAAGCTTCATGAAGCTAATAATGAATTGCAAAAGAAGAGAGCCATTATTGAAGATCTTGAGCCAAGATTTAACAATAGCTGTGAGTTTTTTCTAATTAACTTCACCCATATACTACCCCAGTGATACTGAGTTTTTATAACTTGTTTCTTTTATAAATAGGCTGTATTACCTATTCTTGCAATTAAATAATTTCCCCTATTTATAGAAATATTATGTCAACTTTACTTCCTAAATTACTAATTACACTTTTTTCTTTATGATATATATATTTATTCTAAGTAGTTATTAATGATGTTAGAATGCATTTTGACACATCATACATAAATGGAGTATAGCTTCTCATTTGTCTGGTTGTACATGATGTAACACAGGTCATGTAATCTGTATGCACATAGGGTAATAATGTTTGATTCATTCTACTATCATTCCCACCCCCAACTACTTTTGAACTTTTCCTTAACTAAGTATTCTAATGAATATTAGGTAAAGTTGAAAATTTTTATTGAGTGCAGTTGCATGTAAGTTAGCCAAACTTGTGCTTTCATTGATATATTTACATATAGATAGCTTGTCTTTATTCTTTTTTATGGAGGTGAGAGGACATTTACTTTTTCTTTTCTTTTTTTGATCTTTTTAAATTTTAATTTGTTACATATGATAGCAGAATGCATTACAATTCATATTACACATATAGAGCACAATTTTTCATATCAGTGGTTGTATACAAAGTAGAGTCACTGCATTTGTGTCTTCATACATGTACCTAGAGTAATGATGTCCATCTCATTCCATCATCTTTCCTACCCCATGTCCCCTCCCTTTCCCTCCCTCCTCTTTGCCATATTAGTTCATCTAATTCTTCCATTCCCTCCCCCCACAAACCACATTGTGAATCAGCATCCTTAAATCAGAAAACATTGAGCATTTGGTTCTTTGCTTTTTAAAAAAAGTAAAATCATCATATTTATTCTTTCATGTCTGGCTTATTTCATATTATGTTGTCTTCATGTTGTAGCTTGTAACAGAATTAGGCTATTATTACATAGTATGAATATACCAACTTTTGTTTATTCATTCGTCCATCAATGGGCACTTTTTGATTTATGCACTACCATACTGGACTTCTTGTTTATTTACAAGAAAAGCTTTTTGAAACTAGGAATGGAACCACCATATGACACGGCTATCCCACTCCTTGATGTTTATTCAAAAGACATAAAATCATGGGGTTGGGGGAGTGGCTTAGCGGTAGAATGCTTGCCTAGCATGTGTGAGGCCCTGGGTTCGATCCTCAGCACCACATAAAAATAAAGGTATTGTGTACAACTAAAAAATAAATATTAAAAAATTTTTAAAAAGATAAAATCAGCTTATCATAGTGCTATAGCCACATACAGCAGTATAATATATACAATATATGTACATGTATAGCAGTACAATTCACAACAGCCAAATTATGGAATCAGCCCAGATGCCTATCAATAGATTAATGGATTAATAAAATGTGGCATATATACATAATGGAGTTTTACTCAGCCATAAAGAAGAATATGGAAGCTAGAATAAAATGAGGGAAAGAAGATGGGGATGGGGGGGTGACCGGATCAAATGTCATAAAGACATAGGGAAAATCAGTTGAGTAGAAGAAGGAGATCAAAGGGGAAGGAGAAGGGATAGGAAAAGGGAGGAAATACGAAATGAATTTAACAGAATTATTTATATGCATATATAAATATACCACAAGGAATTTCAACTTTAATAATATGTAGAAAGCACTAATAAAAAGTAAAGTAATGACTGAAAGATCAGGAGTGTAGAGGAAATTCTAAGCATGGGTGATTTGGTCAAAATGAACCTCACAACTATAGTGTGCTAATAAAAAATAAAAGCATGGCTAGGGTTGTGGCTCAGCAGTAGAGCCCTCGCCTAGCACATACAAGGCCCTGGGTTCAATCCTAAGCACCACATAAAAATAAATAAATAAAATAAAGGTATTGTCCAACTACAACTAAAAAATAAATAAATAAAATCTTTCTGAGATTTATTTTTATATGTGTATACGCACACAAACATCTATATATGATATGTGTATGAATTTTTTTTAAAGAAAATCATGTATAAGCATAGACTAAACAGTTCCTCAAAGTTACTAGTTATTAATTTATCCATTAAAATATTTTTAAAGTTGTTATAATCTAAACTTTTTTCCCACTATCTCATCTGCAGCCTTAAAAATTGAAGAATTACAAGAAGCATTACGGAAGAAAGAAGAGGAAATGAAGCAAATGGAAGAACGATATAAAAAATATTTAGAGAAAGCCAAAAGTGTAAGTACTTTTTGATCATGATTCTCTGAAATCTTCAAATATAGTAAAGTATGCTGACTGGTCGCATAGAGTTATCAGAACAAAATATTTTATCAAAGAGCCTGACCAAGAAGTAATGATCAAAATATTTCATTCCACAGATTAATTACTAATTATCAAGAAGAAATGTGCCTTATGTAGAAATAACAGTCACTATCTTAAAAAATTTTCAAAACTAAGAACACATGGTAGGCTGGGGTTGTGGTTTGGTGTGTAAGGTACTGGGTTCGATCCTCAGCACCACATAAAAATAAATAAAAGGTATTGTGTTCATCCACAACTAAAATATATATATTTTATGTATTTTTGTATTTTAAATAAAAAGAACACTTGGTGCTACATCCAATCTTTGGTGCATCCTGATAGTGTATCATTGTCCATAATGTTTAACTAGAACCTAAGCAATCTTCTAGACCTCCAGCATAGAGGAAAGTGGTTATCAAAACAAGCTAAATAACATTACCATTGGGTAAATCTAGAATTGGGGATAAAAGTCAGTGTCATGAAAGACAAAAACATGCAGTGGAATGTGAGAGGCTGTTCTGATTTTAAAACCCTGCAGAACTTCAGGTGCGGTGCAATAATCTTTGGATCCTGGATTGGGAGCAGATGAGTCACTTTTAAGGGACATTTTGGATACAGTATGGAAATGTGTATTGTGATCAACAGTAACAGTCTTATAGAATTGTTAATTTTCTTAGATGATAATACTATTGTGATCATGTAGGATGATATCCTTAATCTAAAGATATGTACATTGAGTATTTAATTCATTTTGATTTTTTTTTAATAGTTGCTTTTTTAGATGTTACAGTCACTTAAAACTTTTACATTTTTCTTTTAATACATTTTGCAGGTTATCCGTACTTTAGATCCTAAACAGAATCAAGGAGCAGCACCAGAAATACAAGCTCTTAAAAATCAACTGCAGGAAAGAGACCGACTATTTCACTCATTGGAGGTAGTCCTGTACTGTGCAATAAAAAGCTGATTTTTGGGGAGTGGGGCTGGGGTTGTGACTCATCAGTAGAGCTCTTGCCTAGCACATGTGGGGCCCTGGGTTCTGTCCTCAGCACCACATATAAATAAACAAAATTAAGGTATTGTGTCCACCTACAACTAAAAAAAAAGTATTTATAAAAAAAGAGCTGATTTTTAAAATTATTTTCTGGAAGTGTGCAATTGTGTCTGTGGATTTAGACAATTAATTGTAAGTATTCTATTTATATTGAATTATTTTATATCTTTACATGTTTACCTATGCTTGTGCTTCAGAAAGAATACGAGAAAACGAAGAGTCAAAGAGAGATGGAGGAGAAATGTATTGTCAGTGCCTGGTACAATATGGTAAGAAAATAGCATCTCAGAACATAACTCAAGAGTTTCATGAATATGTAATATTTTTCACAAGCTTATACCATAGAAGTAATTCTACCAAAATAATCTGAAAGTAATTGCGATGCTAACACACACTAACAACATCATTACTGACCTTAGCATTGAAAAGCAGATATGGTAACCACCAAAAACTGGGTTAGAACATTTTGAAAACATAATTTTGTCTAGGAAATAGAAAGATAAATGTCAGTTTAATTTCTGTTCATCCAAAGCACTTATTATAGGAAAAGGAATATTAATAATATCTAAACACAGATGCACTAATTCTTGTTTTGTGCTATTTTGGTACCTTTGCAGGATGATGCTTACATTAAGAATAGCTTTTCTCAAAGGGCTTAGAGAGTGTTCACTGCAGTGCCAGACTCTGAACCACTAAAAGTTTTGAAACTGAATATTACATCACCACATACACATACATACCTTTAACTATATTGCAGAGGAAAAGAAATACTTACCATCATCTGATCTAGATATGAATAGCTGTGGATTTTACAAAATTCAGCACTTTTTCCTACATTTTTTCCCCCAAGTATTTTTGTCTTCCTTTTCTTTTTAAAAGAAGAAATCAGCAACTGAGGAGACTTGAGACAGGAAGATCACAAGTTCAAGGCCAGCCTCAGCAACTTAGCAAGGCCCTCTGCACTTACCGAGACCCTGTCTCAAATTTTTAAAAAGATAAAATTTTTTGAAAAAGCTGGGAATGTAGCTCAGTGGTAAAGTACCCTGGGCTAAATTCCCAGAACAACAACAAAAAAAAAGAATACAAAAAAATCATTTTGGATTTAGAATATCATTATTAACAAATATAGATTCCTCAAAATGTAAATTTTTAAAAAGAAGCTAGAAGGGCTGAGGATGTGCCTCAGTGGTTGAGTGGCCCCAGTACCAAAAAATAACAACAACAAAAAAGCTAGGTAGTGGCTCACACCTATAATCTCAGCTATTTGGGAGGCTGAGACAAGAGGATCCCAAGTTCAAGGTCAGGTTGGGAACCCTATCTCAAAATTAAATTAAATTAAAAGGGCTAGAGCTAAGCATAATGGCACATGCCTGTAATTCAGCACCCTAGGAAGCTAAGGCAGGAGGATCTCAAATTCAAGGCTAGCCTTAGCAATTCAGCAAGACTTTTAACAATTTAGCAGGACCCTGTCTCAAAATAAAAAGAACTGGGAATGTAGCCCATTGGTAAAGTACCCCTGGGTTCAATCCCTGGTACCAAAATAATAACAGTAAAAACAAAAGGTTTAGAAATATAGCTCAGTGGTAGACTGCTTGTGTAAGGCCCTGTGTCCAATCCTCAATATCACAAAAAACAAAACAATAAGCAGATTCTCTGGGAATTAATCCTAACTTTCACTGTTCTGTCTCTTTATGTTCTCTGAAACTTAGTTAGTATTCTCAATTTTGTAGCTCTGCACCTCAATTCTCATTAGTAATTTCATAATCATAATTGATTTTTGCAACTCCACATATTGTTTCTTATTGACCCAGATTTATTTAATCTGTGACATGGCACTAAAGAATAGGCCTAGGTTTTTTTAAACTCTTCAGAGAATAAAAGAGAACTCCAAATAGAGTTAACAAAGTTATGTTCAGATATAATAACCAGTAACAACATCATACTTACATTCAGAAAGTCTTGCATCTCAGGCAACTTAAATGGAAATGAAGATGGTGAGTGCTGGTATTAAGTAACTCAATAACTTTGTGATGGATACTAAGGTCTACAATATGTGTGAAGAATTTGAATAAATTGCTTGAAATGTGAAAGTGAAAATTTTAGAGTATTTTAAATAAAGTGTAACTAAGCATATGTAGCCAAAATTAATCAAAGATTGTCAATAGATCTTGTCAATTTTATTCAAATTTTTAAATGCTTTGATTTCAAGTTGAGTTTAAAAATGTGGAGAGAGAGAGAGAATGTGTGTGTGTGTGTGTGTGTGTGTGTGTCTCTTTCACTGGGAAAATGTGCTGTATGTTTGGGTATATATCATAGATTAAAATTATATTTAAAATGCAAAGCCACAATCAGCATTTTTCTTAGAAGCTAAACTAGTAATAGGAAAACTTATCTTCTAGTCTTCTGTCTTCTGTGCATTGTTATTTCTTCCTTGTTGTCAAACTACTTATTCCTATCAGTTTTCCTATATCTAATCATTGGTAAGATTAACCAACAGCTCTTTGTTCTTAAGGTTTTTTGGCTGGGGTTCTTCATTTTGTTATTAGAGTCCTATGCCAGAGGCCTGACTCTGGAGGTCCTAACCAAATGGAAAAAGAATGGTGAAAAATAGGAAAGGAACTTTAATCCCAGGAAGATAAGGGAAATATTTCCAGTTCTGTCTTTGGTGGGTACTGACTTGAACTTTTAAACTATATCGACCAAGAGGACCAATAGTATGCATAGTCCACAAGTAGTCTTGGTGAAGTGGTGATCTGATTGATTATTACCTCAGGAGTGGTCAGGTGGGACCTTATTTGTGGCAATAAGAAAGTTGCTGTTATCTGGGGGGATAGTTTGATTCATCACAAGGTGTTTATTAATCATGCCTGTCATTTCTGAAATCCAAGAGGACTTATTCAAAGCAAAGAAGGCAGATGCAAAATGGAGGAAGAGATCCCAAGTTTTTCACATTTGCAGGCCCATGTGAAACGTCCATATTATAGTCAGTTTATAAAAATTATACCAACACTACTTTTTTCCTATTTTTATTAATGCAGATCTGCCATTAGTAAAGTAGTACTATTATCATCATTGTTATTATTCCTCATTATGGGAGCATTCTGGAGGTCTCCTCCCTCCTTTTTAAGGTGCTTTGAGCCAGGCGATTGTGCCTTCTCTCTCTCCTCTAAGGTAGTAGGTGATACTTCTGTCTTCAAGAGAGACTCCCTTACTCTTGGTTGAGCCCTCTATTTTGGCTGTCAGGAACTTTTCTTAATTTGTTTTGGGAATACACATCTGCTTTGAAGTGAAGAAAAACAGCTTGGTGGTATGTATAATGCCTAGTGTGCCTTTCCATCTCAAGACATAAGTGCATCTATGTTTTTCCTTTCTATAAAAGCTGTGTGATTTCCATAACTGATGTGAATCAACTGCTTCTAATCAATTGTATTTTTTTTTCTTGGAAAATCACTTTAATTTGAAAGGGAAGTGTGATTGAATATGGGGAATGTATTCCAAAAATTTGTCTTCTCTGTTGTTTTGGTAATTATAAATTCAGAAAATTAAGCCTTAATTTTTCCAAAAGAAGATTTCTACTTAATTGTCAGAACTAAAATGCCTCTGTGAGATTTTTAATCTATGAGTAAAATTAATATTCCTAATTCTTTATATTGCAATGTAGTAAATTCTGCATGATGAAATTTTTTGTGTATGTGAGAGTATATTCCAATATTTTTTCATTGATTATTATGTTGGTTTTTTTTTTATGTTATAGGGAATGACTCTGCACAAAAAGGCGGCTGAAGATAGACTAGCTAGTACAGGTTCAGGGCAGTCTTTTCTAGCTAGGCAAAGACAAGCAACCAGCACAAGAAGATCTTATCCAGGCCATGTTCAACCAGCCACAGCAAGGTAGAAAAGTCTTATCATTAGAAATAAAAAGCAACCTGCATTGAAAGCATACTTCTGTTACATATAACGACATTTCAGGAAATTCAGCCAGCTTACTTTTTGTTTTCCTTCTAGGTCAATACTTAGTGTATGTCATTGGAGGACTTTTCCTCTCTTAGATCTTTGTTTTAGTTTCTTTGTCCTTTATTTTGTAGTCTTTTAAGTTCCTTTTAATGTGCCAAAAATTTATAAATGTCCAATTAAAAGTGTTGTATAATAGTGTAATTCTTTTCTTTGTATGAAAATGTCCTCTTCCCCAATGGTGTAGGCTTTGTATGAATTAGATTTTCTTCCAATAATTGATATACAATTTATATTCTTTATTGTGCCTATGTGTTACCATGCTTTATAAGAATGTCTTTGTTTAAAGGGAATTAATCTTTTTATGATGTATTAATCTGTGTTTTCAATTGTTTTCCAAATGCACTTCAAATAACTTGCATATTTACTACACAAAATAGTTGGCAAGTGCACTTTTTGCAAAGACTTATACATTGGCATAGGTGCTAATCAGATCTTACTTGAGGCACCTGGCAGAATTAAAAGAGAAAAATTAGTTTTCACATTGTTTTATAGGAAATTGAATTTGTTCAAAGATTTGGAGACAATTTTTAAATATGTAAAATTTCATTATTTCCTGCTATCTTGTTTGCTGGCAGAAATGAATGCATTGGTGAGGTTATTTTGGGAGAGATTAACAGAAGAAAAGAAATTCAGCAGTATATTATTTTTTTTCTTGCTTTGAAATATTTTAGGATCAGATTCTAACCATTGCTTGACTTTATACTCTCAATTGCTCTCCATATCTAAAAGATTTATTTTTCATATACTTACAAGTAATACGTAGCCTTACCTTCTGGGCAGTTTGTTGACTTGTGCCTCGTTTGTGTTACTTCTTCCTTTATATAAACTCTTATGTTTCTCAATAATTTCTAATACTTAACATCTTAAATACCATTCATTAAGATCAGTAAGTGACTTCTTGTATGTAATATTATCACAGGTCTCTTTACATTTTTTCTTAAATCTAACTACTAGTCCAGGAATTTGTTACTGAATAGGTTTTCTTGGATATTTGGTTGCCTCAAAGTGCTTGCATTATAAACCACATTTTTTTACCTTGATGAATGACTGTCAAATAATCATTGTAAAGCACTTTTATCTCTGTAAGGTGCTATATAAATGCAAGATAGCATTCATTTGAAAATGAAATGCCTTCTGTTTAACTTTTTCCACATTAACTTGTATAAGTATTTGGTCCCAAATTGTATTTGACTTCCCCTCCAGCCTTTTTTTTTTTTGCACCATAGCACATTTTTTAAAAGCAAAAATTTCTCAAATTAAATCAGGGTTTTTTTGTTTGTTTTTAGACAGGTCACCTAATAGGAGGATATTATTTCATATACTCTGTATTTGGAAGTTCAGGTTTCATTTAATTCTGTGTATCAAGTACAAATAAGAAACATTCAATCAAGTTTGTTAGGACTTCAGAAACTATATTCATGTCTTTAGTTGTTTAACTGTTCCTCTTTTAAAAGAAAGAGGACCTAGTTCAGAAATTATTCTTGAAGAAAGACATTAGGACATATACAGAAACAACACTGTGCATTGTGCAGAAGTGGCTTTTCGTTGTTGTTTTTTACATTATGTTCCTAAGTCTGAACATAGTTGAGTGCTACTACCTAGGAAGACCATAAAGCAGCAAGAACAGTAATAATAGAGAGAGCCATGTGAATAGAATGCATTGAGGGATTTCAGTCTAAACAGCCTGGTTAATGGATCAAGCCCTTGTTTGTTTGTTTTTTTAAAAGACAGGGTCTTGCTATGTTACCGTGCTGGGCCTCTAACCCCTGGGCTCAAGTAATCCTTCTGCCTCGTCCTCTAAAGTGGCTGATACTACAGGTGTGTGCAGCTGCTAATGTATCAGATTTTGACAACAGAAGATTAAAAACTACTTAAGATGGTTTTTTAACCCTACCTTTATTTCACAAATAACATAAAAATTCAACTTTTTTTTTTTTTTTTTTTTTTTGAGGGAGGGTGGTGTTGAGTATTGAACTCTGGAGACTCCTGCCACTAAGCTACATCTCCAGCTCTTTTGTTTTTTATTCTGAGACAGTCTCACTAAGTTGCTTAGGGCCTTGCTGAGTTTCTGAGACTCACCTTAAACTTGTGACCCTCCTGCCTCAGCCTCCCATGTCACTGGACTTTACAGGCATGTACCACCCCACCCAGCTCAAACACCTTTAAAAACAAATTAGGTCTAGTAAACAGACTGACTTGGAGCCCTTATAGATATGTTAAAATTGCTTTTATAAGTTTATCAACTTTTAATGTATATTATTTCTGTAATAAACAAATTAAAAACAAATAGGACATAAACACTAATGTTGGTAATTAAAATTATTGGGCTATTTGCATAACAAAGCAGATGTAAATGAGACTACTCATTAAGTGAATTTTATCTGTGAGGTGAGAGCTCTGGTTTCCTACCCACCCACCTACTCAGATATTTTTCTCTAAAGGGGTTGGAAGGGCATCAAACCTTAATTTTACTTCTGATTTTCCTCAGCATCTGTTATAACAGTCTTTTATAAGAAATAGTATCTGAATGTACTTTAGGTTTCAGAAAGCTAATAATAAATATTAACTGTAACAATATTTCTTGTCCAGTTTTGGACAGGATCTGGCGTTTCTATTTCTCAAGTCATTATCAATTTCTCAGGGGGTGCATGTTGATGCATGGTGTTTCTACATGTTAAGAGACAGTAGGAGGGCACAATGGCACACAGTTGTAATCCCAGTGACTCAGGATGCTGAGGGAGGAGGATCATGAATTCAAAGCCAGCCTCAGCAACTTAGTGAGACCCTGTCTCAAATAAAAAAGAAAAGGATTGGGGATATGGCCCAGTGGTTGAGCACTCCTGGGTTCAGTCCCTGGTACAAAAATGAAAGAGAGACATTAGCAGCTTGATCTAGGTATGAGTAATTCTGGGCTTTATTTTCACAAGCTTCTTGTATCCAGTAGCTTTGTGAAGCCCCCATGTTTGTGCATAGTAGAGGTCCTCCTGGCATCAGCAGTGCAGGAAGCACTGGGATACTGTATTAGGTCAGTCTGAGCTGTCACCATAGCATCTGAATTCTTAAAAGGTCTATTTTCTATGCTCCTTCTAAAAAAACAGAAAGTCAATAAATAAAGAATATTAGCATTTATGCTCCATAGTATGTGTTTGAGAAGTTTATAATAGGAAAAAAATCCAGTAAATGTAATACTTTGATCACATCTGAAATGAGAGTAAATAGTACAGTTGCACATATTTTAAAAGAATTTTCAAAAACTAGATCTTATCTTTTTACCATTTGTCTAACTACTTGATAATAACCAGAAAAGAAGTCCCTAAATTAAAGACCCAAATTCCAAAATTTATCAAGATTGAATTATTTCTATTAGATATCATAGCCTGACAAAATTGGCTTAATGAGATGTTTAAATTATAATAATGTTGTCTTTTATTTTCTTGAAATTTTATTGTTTGGTTAATATAACTAAAGTTTAATTGTACAAAATTAAGCTAAGTGTTATTCAGTTATAAATATCTATATATTTCATTCTCACAAAGAAATGAAAATCCATGCTGTGCAAATAGATCAGTAGTGAGAGATTGTTAAGTTGAAAGATGAGTTAAATTTGAAAAAAGATACATTTTATGTATGAGCCACTTTACTCACATTTTTTTCAGTGACAATTTGGTTTAGTCTTGTTAACTAAGTAAACAATGAGAATGACTTTAAAACAAAAACCTAAATTTCTAAAAATTCTCTGAACTCTCTACATTTCATCTTTAATTGTCCAGATCTCATATTCCAGGAATGTTACAGTGACATCCAGTTGGAAAATGTAAGATTGGTCACAGCTGGTGGAAACCCTGCTAGTTTACAGCCATGTGGGCAAGAACATCTTTGAGCAAAGTGAGAGGAAAATTCCTAGCATATTGCTTTTTGCTGAGGGTGTATCAACATTAACATCAACTGTCTTTTGTTGTCTATTCATTAAACTATGGAAGAATATTTTTGAGTTTTTGTTTGTTGGTGGTGCTGAGAGTTGAACCCAGGGCCTTGTGCATGTTAAGCAAATGCTTTAGCATTCATTTGTACTCTATCCTATTTTGACTTTTTATCCTTGCATATAAAGGGAATTTTTTTTTTGTCTCAAAAGGTCATCAAACCTTGTGCTTTTTTTTCTAATATTTTTTAGTTGTAGTTGGACACAATATCTTTATTTTATTTATTTTTATGTGGTGCTGAGGATCAAACCCGGGGCCTCACATGTGCTAGGCGAGCACTATGCCACTGAGCCACAATCCCAGCCCAAACCTTGTACTTCTTAGCAGTGAAATTTCTGTGATATCCTAAAGTGAAAGAATGTACTGAACAAAATATAATGGAATATCAGACAATCTTTGAAAATTATTTTATCATTTTTAAATTTTTTCCTTTTTAAAAGTTAAAAGAAGGGGCTGGGATTGTGGCTCAACAGTAGAGCGCTCTCCTAGCATGTGCGAGGCCCTGGGTTTGATCCTCAGCACCACATAAAAATAAATAAATAAAATAAAGATATTGTGTCCAACTACAACTAAAAAACAAATATTTTTTAAAAATAAAAATTAAAGTTAAGAGAGTTTTCCATTCAATATGCAGTGAAGAAAATCTCTGCCAGGCATGGTGGCTCAGGCCTGTAATACCAGCTACACAGGAGGTAAGGCAAGAGGATCACAAATTCAGGGCCTACCTGGACAATTTAGCAAGATTCTGTCCCAAAATTTAAAAAGATGGGGTTGTAATCTGGGGTAGATAGCTTGCCTACGTCAATCCTCAGCACCACAAAAATTAAAAATAAAAATACAGATGATCTCTTTTCCTATAGTCCTGTTAAAATGGCAGGTTATTTTAATACTTGGCCAGTCCAATTTCATTACATTTAGAAAGAGGTTTCAGAGTTTATTCTTTATGATAACTTGAGTATCTTTTTTTAAAATACATATTTTTGCACTTGCCAATGGACCTTTATTTTATTTACCTGTGGTGCTGAGGATAGAACCCAGGGCATCAAACATGGCAGGCAAACATTCTGCCACTGAGCCACAACCTCAGCCCTGATTTGAATATCTATGTCATCAAATTTTTTATATTAGGCTATTCTCAATGTATCTGTCACCTGATTTTTTACTTTCTATGAGTATTTAAGTAATTGGCATATGTTCCCTTTTGAAAAATTTGAAGATGTTTTATTGCCCTATTTTGTAATAATAATGTTCTGAAGTTTTCAACAAATACTCTTTAGTTCTCAGAAGCATAGAGAACAAAATAATTTGGTACTGACACAGCTAATTTCTACCCCTCTTTATTCCCCCAAAGTATAAAAGTATTACTATGTAGCATCCTTTTTTATAAAATGAAGGACAGCACAAATATGATGGCTTCCATTTCTTATAAATCATTGATTATGTTCTTGCAAGTAAATACTGATTGTTCTTTTTTATTAGTTCTTTTTAGTTGTTCATAACATTAGGATTCATTTTTGGCATGATTAAAAAAGCATGGAATATAATTTGCTCTAATTCAGTCTTCAGCACTTCTGCTTTTTCTCCCTTTTTCCCTCCTCATTCCCTTCCCTCTACTCTGCTGATCCTTCTGTTATTTACTTGTGGTTTTTTATTTTTTTTTTTTAATTAGTGCCTTGTGGATGTACATAAAGGTGAGATGCACTGTGTATATTCATATATGTAATAGAAAAGATAAGTCAGATTCACTCCACTGTTCTTCCCTTCTCTCATCCTTCCTCTCTCCCCCTCAATCTCCTTCCTCTACTGCATTGATCTTCTGTTTTGATGGAATCTCCCCACCCTTTTTTTTTCTTTTTTTTAATTTTCTCCTTATTTTGGACTACATACTAATTATTCTTCAAAAACCTTTCATTAGGGCTGGGGTTGTGGCTCAGTGGTAGAGTGCTGACCTAGCATGCATAAGGCCCTGGGTTCGATCCTCAACACTACATAAAAATGAAATAAAGATATTGTGTCCACCTACAACTAGAAAATAAATATTTTTTTAAAAAACACCTTTCATTAATCCAGTTCACATGTATTGTCTTTATGAATAGAAAAACTCATAAAATCTATATTTAATGTTGTCTTTGAACATGAATATCCTTGGATTTTCCCCCATTGCACTGAATAAATAGAGAAGGGACATTATTTTGAGGAACAAGAGGCATGAACCTAATTATGATAAGTATCTGAGTTTTAGAAATTGTGGGGAGTCCATAAAATGCTTCCTAAGATAGATACGTCACACACACATAGATATCAGGAATTACTTGCTGTCTCTTCAGTATTTTTCTGTTGTGTTTTATCATATTTTCTAATGTTATGTGAAGTTAAGTTTGCATGTAGGTATGTATGTGATAATAAAGATAAAACAGAAGTAACAAGATTTTTAAGGAAATTCATTCTAGAAAGTAGAATGGATATTGGGATAAAAAATGGCCCAACTAATAACAAACATCTAGGCAGATAGAAGTACTAATACAGTAAAAATTTACACTATCTTAACAAATGTTCCTGCAGTAATAGTTTACGTAAAATCTGTCTTTATTATGTATTCATTTGATAAAAGTGTAAACAAAAATTAATTTGATTTCTGATCGTCCTTCCCTTCATCAAGTATTAACAAGGCATATATTTTTATTATTCATGGAGGGGGAAACATTTATTCTCATTTTGAGACCATTAAGCCATTACTAAATCTAAGATAGCTCTTTTAGATTGTTTTTAAAAAATAGTATAATTTCATGAGATGAGAAAAAGATCTGTGGTGACTGAAAATTATGATCACTTTCCCAACAGTTATCTAGATCTGCCATTGACATTTTTTTTCTAGTTTACAAGCCAGAGGTTTAATGTTATGTTCCCCTTAAATTAGACATAGTAGTCCCACAAAAGATGATGCTTAATTAAAATAAAGGCCAAAGTAGACATTTTTGAAAACATCCAAAATGAGCCTTTATATATCTGATACAAACCCCCATGTTTAAAATCAGGTGTTTAAGGTCTGAGAATAAAGTCCACAGCCTCAAAGTTTTAGGCACATGGGGCAATCAAATCCTGTATTACATCTACTTGGAGCTTAAAAAAAAAATTAAATATCATGAGAACAAACTCAAAGTGAGAAAGAAAGAATACTACCAAAGCATGCTGAAGCTTTTGTGTAGACATACAGGAAACTTATGAACAGGCTTTATCACTTGAGAGAGCTCTGAATTAACAAAAGAAATTAGTTTAGCAGATGTGTTGTAAAATTAATGAAAACCATGTTTGTTTTTGATGTGTTTGTCAACCTATGGACAGTCATTACTGTATATGCATTCTATATTGTGTTTATTTTATGTATGTCAGTGTTAGAGACAAGTGTCTTAATATTATTTACTATTATTCTGATCATTTATGTATTATTTATACTTTACAGCACTTTACTAATATTAGATAAAAATTATTTGCCCTCTTCCCTTCTACTTTTCTGTGACATTTCTGTTAATATCTTAGGAATCTGAAGTTCTAAGTCTAGAAATATGTTTGCAGCTGGGTTGGGTTACTGGCATGGATTACTTTTTATATGTCATATTAAAAATACTCTTTTATAATAGCCTAAAATCAAATCATCTTAAATGCAAACACACTTGAAACTTTGTTTTCTGGAGTTATATTAATAAAACTAAATAGTCTTCTGGTTAATCAGAAGACTTACTTGCGGGGTACAGTACTCCCAGCAGTTTGGGAGCTGAGACAAGAGGATCACAAGTTCAAGGCCAGCCTCAGCAGCCTAATGAAACCCCATCTCAAAACAAAAAATACAAAGGACTAGAAATGTAGCTCAGTGATAAAGCGCCCTAGGTTAAATCCCTAGTACTCCCCCCCCAACAAAAAATATATATATACATCTTCCCCCCTTTTTCCCCCCACTTTTTTTTGGAGTGGGGGAACTGTCTCCTAATACAAATCTACTTTCTCTCCATAAATTTAATAGTTTTTGCATCATTTCAGATACCCAAAGGCAGGAGAAAGGAAGCCACTTTTTAGGAACTGTCAGTTCAGAGAATCTGAAAAATAGTAGGGGAGAGGTAATGGGAAAAAGCACATGCTAAAAATCTAAGGATGTTCGGCTGTAACTTGTTTTTTTTAACTTGGCTATTTTCTCAAGTTCAAATTTGGCAAAGTTTTCAGGTTAGTCTATTGAGGGTTTCTTTTAGGAGCCAACTCTTTTAGGACCTTTTCTATTTGGAACATAAATATATTAGTATCCAAATCATAGTCCAAAAGTACTGAAATATTTATTACGTAAATATTGATACATGATTACTGCCAAAGAATAGGGAGATTTGCTCATAAGAACATTCAGTTTTGTTTTGTCTGGTTTTTAAATGAGATACATGTTTTCTAACAGTCTTGAAAAATCAATACCCCATTATTTTAAGCTATTTTCAATATATTATTTTTCAAAAACATATTCTGAGCACTTTATTTTTCCAAATGAATAATTAAATCATTTCATGAATCATTTCTTAATATCTTCAGGTTTTTTCACCTTCCTTTGTAAACTGATGCATAGTTGTCCTTCAAGCAGAAACTGATATGAATGCTTTATATTCAAGGAAAATTTGATAAACTTCATTATATTCTCCTTGTGTTATTTTAAAATCTATATAGATCAACAGTTTGTTTCTGCCCCTCTAACCATCTCCTTAAATTCCCATTTAACTCTTCCCACTCAAAGGTACATTGAGATTAAAATAATTGTTTTTTTCTTCTTAGCTTCCTGTTCTTATTAACTGGTATTATGAATCAAATTAAGTATTCTTTGTGAAGTAAACATTTACTGTTACAGGATGTAATTTAGCTAATTAAAACACTTTTTAAATATTTATTAGTTTACTTGGCCTGTTACTAAAGTGCTTAATGTAGCTAAAAGTATCTGTTCTGACATAGCTTTGAATTTTTTAAATGAAAATAAGAGATTTGTTAAATTTTTTTTTAAAGGTGCTGGGAATAAACCCAGGCCTCAAGAGCATGCTAGGTAAGCATTCTCCCAATCATATTTTTTTTTGAGTGGGCTTGGTGTTTAGTTAATATCCTGTTAGGGGGCTTGGGATGTGGCTCAAGTAGTAGCGCGCTCACCTAGCATGCATGGGGCACTGGGTTTGATTCTTAGCACCATGTAAAGATATCGTGTCCACCTAAAAAATAACTAAATAAATATTTTTTAAAAAAAAAAAAATCCTGTTAGGAAGTTTTGAGATGCTTTCCTCATTCTTTTTAAAGTTTTGTAATGAGGCAAAATAATTGATCCCATAATGTCAGATTCCAAGCAAGATAAAATTCTTTCTGTAGTTCACATACAGATGATTAAATGGTGTGTTTGTTTTATTTTCTTGGTGGCCTGACTCAGGATGTGTTCTACAAAGACTCATGTTAGTTAAGGGAAATTTTCAATATGCTTGAAATATGGAATAACATTGTAGTATAGATACAGGAAATGACTGTACACAAATGCCAAAAAATGATTTGGGACCTTTTAAATTTTTTTAATAGTAGTCTTATTTTTTAATAGCCTTATTTACTTATGATTCAAATGCACTAAAATGTCACTGCTGTTTACAGGTTCTGTATAATTCATAATGCTTTGAACTCTAGAAAATAATTTCTAGATTTATCTTGTTTTGCAGTTATCATGTTTGACAGTTGTCCACCAAACTGAATTTTTGTTTATCTATGAATGGTAAAACTCAAACATATTTATATTTTGCCTTATTTTGATTAGTAAATTGAATATATAAAAATACTAAAACTTTGGGAATAAAAAGAGGTTTTTCCCCCCAGTTGTATTTTTTAAAATTTTTCAGATGAGCTAGAAAACAACTTAGTAAATTGGAGTTGGAGTTGTACTGATTACATTGCCAGCTCTAAAGCCTTATACTCATGTGTTAAGTATTTTTGATTGTTCTATGAATTGTTAGTTTCATATTTAATATTGTAGCTTCCACCTTGCATTTTAGCCTTTGCAAAAAGAGTATTGCTAGGTAAATTCTTATTTTGGTTAACTATTGAATTTACAATTTCACAATTTTATTCATTGTCATTATAATCCAAAAACAATGCCTACATAGAAATCTAAATTTCTCATCCCACAAATGAAAGTATAATACAGATTGAATAACCTTGTAATTGTACATAATGATGTCCAAGCATTTCCACCTATTTACCAGGTTTACCAACAACTTCCTATGTGTTGAAATTGGTGGATTTTCTCAATGTTTTTCTGAGGTGAATGACTTGTTAGAAAGCTTCAGTAAGAAATTTTAACTAAAACAAAACAAAGTCAAAGAAACCATCAGAAGATGGATTTTAGTGTTTTTGAAATCGTATATTTCCTTTTGGTATCACTCATATTAATTATACAACTGCCAACTTGTTATGGTATTAATTATATGTATGTGTTTATATATATGCATATAATATATGTATATGTATATGGAGAATAAAGTTAAGATTTGGTCAAACTATATTTTCCCATTCAGTACAAAAAATGTTTTCAAGGCTGCAAAAAGTGTACAGTTGTTAAACAAGTTGTAAATAAAGACTTGTATAAAATTTCAGCTTTTTTTTTTCTGCTCTTGGTAAAGTGTCTTATCGATCTAAGGATTATGTCACTGATCTTATTGTAAATCAGGAATATTCCTTGAGTTTTTTCCCTAATAACTGTAATAGATTTTGTGTTTAGTCTGCTAGTTAATGATCTGAGCTAACTAGCCAGAGTTCTTACCAATAAAAGTTAAACGTAGCTTCTTCCCTATGAAAGTTAAACGTAGCTTCTTCCCTTTTAGGGTTATGTTAACATGATCAATTTTACCACAGACGGTACAACATTTTTTCATGACAACTTAACTTCACCACTTAAAGCCTTGTTGAAACATCCTATTTAGGTAATAAATACCCTCTTTAATGACTTTGTGTACTCTTCTCCATCTCTCTATCCTAAACATTATTGAAATCTGGCATCTTCAATGTTATGTAAAGTAGTGGTAGCAGGATGGAAATTGATTACATTTACATTAATAAAACAATGAGCTAAGTAATTCCAAAATGAAGTTAGCATCAAGACAAACTACTATGCATATAGCCAAAATAGGGCACATTTGAATGTGTATTTAATGCCATTTTAATGTTAGAAAAATAAATGTGAGTTTTCTTCACTTCTTATCATAGAAGGTTATTAGCATTTAAAGTTCCCAAATAGAGAGGCATCACCCAGCCAGATGCCTGGTGTGCTTTGAGTACATTTATGCTGCTATTCTAATTATCTATTACTGTATCACAAACCATTCTGAAATTCAGTGGCTTCCTACAATGATACATTATCTCTCAAAGGCCTGGAGGCAGGCTCAACTCTTTTCTATTCAGGTGTGGTTAGATGATGTCTTGTGACAGGTCAGGGCCTTCTGGTAAACAGACAACATGAAACACCTCTTCCCCCCACCCCTCCCCGCCACTTTCAAACCCAGATTTCAAACATGTTGCTTAGAGTAACAGGCATGAGTTTATTGGAAGGTATAGGAAAGGGGAAAGGGAACACTCTCAAGGGAAAGAATGTGTTGTCTCAGAATGGAGAAGTACAGAGTGCCTCTTCTGCCCTCTAGTTTTTTTTTTTTGTTTGTTTGTTTCATTTCAGGGCTGAGAGCTAAACTCAGGGCCTTGCATGTGCTAGACAAGCACTCTGCTAATGAGCTAAATCCCCAAACCCTGCCTTACAGTTTTATTGGGGGTACCAGGGAAATTTCCAGAGAGTCCCTCCCAGGTTTACCTCTTGACTTTTTGATTGACAGCAGGACAACATCAGACTTTCAAGCCCCCACTGCCATGACCACTCTAAATCACTTTGGCCCATGCTGACTGGTTCTAATTGGAATCTGTTCTTGGAGTTTTAGGGTTGGGGGAATTATCCTTATCTCTCTGAGTTCCAAGATCTGGTCTAGGTAAGGGCCACAAAAGTCCACCTCTGCAGGATAACTTGTGTTCCTCTTATCAACACTATTTTGGGCCTATATTTCTCCTGCAGATAACAGGTAGTTTACTGAGGAATGTAACATCCTGTACACTTAAGTCAGCAGGGTTGCAGGTAAATTGCTCCTTTGAGAAGAAAGTGTGTGGAGGTCAACACAGTAGGTTCAGTTTATAACACTATTCCCTTAGCCTTGCATTCCCACCACTGACATTCATCTGTCCCCTGTGAGTCTCAGGCTAAAATCACTGGAGGAAGTACTTGTCTGGCATACCTAAAGGCTGATCAGGCAGCTCTTTGCACAACCTCCTGACAATTAGTTTAGATTTTCTCACAAGATAAAGTCTTAGGGCTAGTGATGTGGTTAGGTGCCTGAGTGCTCATGTGTATACCCAGGGCTGCAAACGCCTCAAACATGCTGTTTATTGATCCCAAAGAAAGAACTTGGAGGACTCAAGAGAGAGGTTTGGAGCGTTTTATTACTTACATGTACCTAATAGCAACAGGCCAGGACAGAAGAGAGCTGCACTGTACCTACAAGCAAGGAAAATACACGGGATAGGTTGCATGTCCACTATGGAGATGGATTTCTTCAGATGTTTTATGACACTCTTACTTTACAACCAAGGTCACTCTGCTTTGATTCTCACCTAAAGATTAAAGATAAGGAATGTGGTAAGGAAAGAAATGGACAAGGGGAGCTTACCTAGCATGTTCTGAGGTCCTGGATTCCATCCTGAATACTCAAAAAAAAAAAAAAAAAAGAATGTGGGAAAAGTGGAAGAAGTCATCTCATATTAGGCAAATTTATTACTTGCAGCTAATCTTCTGCCTCAGCAAAAGTTCTGAGAGACCCAGATGAATGAGTCTAGACTTTTTGTGTGTGTGGTGCTGATTGAACCAAGGGTCTTGTGCATGTGCGGCAGACACTCACTAACTGAGCTACATCTCCAGCCCCATTTTTAGACTTCTTATGACCTACCTTTGAAGTTCCACAAGTTGGTCTAAACTTTTACAAGATCAGATCAAGGGGCTGACAGAATATACTCACACTTTTCAGTGAAGGAATGACCAACTTACCACAGCGACCACTCTGGATGCAAAAGGAAGGGAAATTTCTCATATAAAAACTGTACTTTTGAAGGAAAAATATTTCCCCATTTTCTAATCACTATGCTGAGCACATTCCTTGTGGTATAGAACAATCATGTACATAACCAGCATGAATAAAACCTGTGGTGGGTAACTACATAGAAATCATACTATTAAGTTTTTCTTTTCTTTTTTATATAGTATATATTTTATTAGTTTGTACTAGATCATTTTCATATTACAAAGGCAATTTAGTGGAAGAATCTTCCTTTTGATATTTGAATCCTCTGAACACAAACAGAACTATATATTAAAAACAACAACAATAACCCTCATTTTGATAGTGGAAAAAGAGACAAGTTAAACAACAAAAATTTTTTTCCTTTTTTACAGGTAGACATTGAAGTGGACCTAATTTGGTTTTCTTTTTAAAACCCTCCAAAGACAAAAAGCAGCTTAAAACCTAACTACAATGAGTTGTGGGTTTTTTTTTTTTTAATGTATTCAATAAACTACTGGTCTCTGGCACTATTTTCTGTTGCTTCTTTGTTTCTTGCTCTTTTCACTGTTCCTGCAGCACCATTTTCATCATGATCATGATCACTATCAAATTTTGTTTTCTTGCCCTGAAACTGTACTTTTCCTTTAGACCCAGGCTGGGCAGCTTTATTACCCTTTAAATCTGCGACCTTTTTTCATTTAAATCTGTGACCTTCTGACTTCCATTTTTTTAGGGATTCTTGTTGGCCTTATATGATTTTTTTCAAAGGTGCTTTTCCCACCTCTCCTAGTACTTCCCAAGTCACTTCTTTGTTCCTTAATTGTAACTTAACATTGTGTGCGTCTTTGGCTTTATCCAGTGCTTCCTTGGCTTTTTCTTTTAAGAGAATAATTCCCTCTTTTGCTCCTCTGACAAATTCTATCCATTTTATTTCACCATGATTTGAAAAAGGATGTGCAGATCTTTTCTACAGGTCTGATCATCTAAGTCACCCAAAAATTTCAACAAACATCCAATCTCCTAAAGTTTTCATTTCAGCATCTTCTGCTAACTTTTTGTTTTTCTTCTTGCTCTTGTTTATCTCTTAACTTAGCTTCCACTTTATATTGCTTACTTTCTTCCTTTTTTTTATTTTTGGCAAAGTAATCTTCCTTAAAAAATATTAGCAGATCTGTGTCTTTGTACTTTTGTTCAGGGGTCCCCACAAACTTCTTAGCAGAGTCAATGCTATCAAACACAGCAAAAAAAAAAAATTGCCGGGATGGGGGTATGGGGGATTGAACTCGGGGACATTCAACCACTGAGCCACATCCCCAACCGTATTTTGTATTTTATTTAGAAACAGGGTCTCACTGAGTTGCTCAGTGCCTCCCTGTTGCTGAGTCTAGCTTTGAGCTTGCAATCCTCCTGTCTCAGTCTCTGGAGCTGCTGGGATTACAGGTGTGCGCCACTGTGCATGGCTACACAGCAAATATTGATTCTTTAAATGCTTTGTACAATGTTCTTGTCATCTGAATATTCAGTACTTGACCTTTATTTTCTAGCCACTCTTATGTCAACAAGGGTTGCATCAGTTGGGAAGCCTTAATATAAAATATCTATTTTCTACACCATTTTTATACTCATTGGTCACTTCTGGGAGAGGTTTGCTTGGCCATCTTCTGATCTTAGTTTCGTCTTCACTGATTTCTATAAGTTCTGCCTTAGATTTGCTCAGTACTTCCACTATTACATTAAAATTTGTTGTTAGGTAGTTTTACCTTGATTTGATGACAGATTTTGGCTCCAGAACAGCCATTTTTTCATTATCACCATTTTCAGCCATTGTGGCTACCTTTAAGGTCTGGGCCCCCAACACTAATCTCTAGGGTATATAAAGAACTCAGAAAGCTAAAGTTAAATAAATAAATAAATAAATAACCCAATCAATAAATGAGCTAAGGAACTGAACAGACACTTCTCAGAAGATGGCATACAATCAACAAATATATGAAAAAATGCTCAACATCTCTAACAATTAGAGAAATGCAAATCAAAACTACTCTAAGATTTCATCTCACTCCAGTCAGAATGGCAGCTATTAAGAATACAAACAAGGGCTGGGGATGTGGCTCAAGCGGTAGTGCGCTCGCCTGGCATGCATGCGGCCTGGGTTCGATCCTCAGCACCACATACAAAGATGTTGTGTCCGCCGAAAACTAAAAAATAAATATTTTAAAAAAATACAAACAACAATAAGTGTTGGCGAGGATGTGGGGAAAAAGGCACACTCACACATTGTTGGTGGGACTGCAAATTGGTACAGCCAATATGGAAAGTAGTATGGAGATTCCTTGGAAAATTGGGAATGGAATCACGTTTTGACCCAGCTATCCCTTTCCTCGGTCTATATCCAAAGGCCTTAAAAACAGCATACTATAGAGACACAGCCACTTCAATGTTTATTGCAGCACAATTCACAATAGCTAAACTGTGGAACTAACCTAGATGTCCTTCAGTAGATGAATGGATAAAGAAAATATTGCATACATACACAATGGAATATTACTCAGCAGTAAAAGAGAATAAAATTATGGCATTTGCAGGTAAATGGATGGAGTTGGAGACTATAATGCTGAGTGAAGTTAGCCAATCCCCCCAAAACAAATGCCGAATGTTTTCTCTAATATAAGGAGGCTGATTCATAGTGGGGTAATAATGATATCTACTTCATTATTATTACAGATACTCCAACTTTCATTTTTCTCTTTTTTTCACATATATATGACAGTAGAGTGTATCTTGACATATTATACATACATGGAGTATAACTTATTCAAATTGGGGTCGCATTTGGGTGGTTATAAATGATGTGGAGTTTTACTGGTGGTGTATTCATCTATGAATATAGGAAAGTTGTGTCTGATTCATTCCACTGTCTTTCCTATTCCTATTCTTCACCTTCCCATCATTCCCCTTTGCCTAATCCAATGAACTTCTTTTCTGCCCCCACCCCCACCCCCTCCTGCCACCTTGTGCGTTAGCATCCGCATATCAGAGAGAACATTCAACTTTTGGTTTTTTGGGAATTTCACTTAGCATAATTGTCTCCAAATCTCCAACGTCTTTTATTGGTGTTAATATGTTATAGCATTTTTGTTTACCTTTCTACTTTTAACTTACTAGTGTTTTTGCATTTAAAGCAAATTTCTTGTGGGAAGCATATAGTTTTTTTTAACCTTATATCTGCCTTTTAATCATGTGTTTATGCTATTTTTATTTAATACAATTATTGATATGGGTAGGTTTAAACCACCATCTTGCTATTTGTCTTTTCATTGTTTTCTTTTTCTCTGTTCTTTTGGAATAATTGAGTATTTTTTGGCATTCCATTTTATACCCTTTGGTGACTTTTTGTTACAATTCTTTCATTATTTTAGTGACTGTTGTATTACTTTAGTTTAGGTTCATATTATACATGTGTAACTTATAACAATATACTTTCAAGTGATTCTATATCTATTTGAGTACAGCATGAGAACCTTCAACAGTATATCTCTTCCTACACTTTATGCTACTACATTTTGAATCTATATTTGTTACTCACACACATCTTTTGCTTGGCTTTAAGTAGTTAATTATTTACCTTTCCCTACTACATTACTGTATTTCAAACTGACTGATAGTTCATTTTCAATACAGAAGTCCTAGTGACCTGTTAAAGCCTAAGTAAGTTCTGTCACTCTGCTAGTAGAATCCTATAATGACTTCACATCTCACGGAAGAACAAAAGCCAAAGTTCTATAAGGCCCTATGTGTCTCAGACCTCATCTCCTCTGACCTTCTCATTCAACCACTCCACTCCAATCACATTTATCTCCGAGTTTCATAAACCCACCAGACTTTTTCTCAGTGTCTTTGGACTTGTGCCAGGAATGGTCTGCCCCATGAATTGTCAATAGTAACCCACCTTTACCCTTTCTGTTTTTCTTCTCTACTTTTTTATCCTTAGCATTTATCACTATCTAATATTCAATAAATATTACATGTTTATCATTTACCATTTATCATTGTTTATAGTCCTCACTAGAACATAAGAGCAGGGATTTTTGCTGTCATGTATACCTAATTAAAATAAATAAATTAATTTTTTTAAAAAATAGCAGGGATTTTTTTCTTGTCATTTTTTTCCTGCTATATCACCAGTGTAGAGAAGAGTGGTCCAAGGCAGTCACAAAATGAATGTTTATTAAGTTTTTGAACATGAAAGTATCCATTGAATGCAATGTTTTTATTTACAACAGTGAAAAGATAATATTAAATTCTTGACAATGGATAAATTAAGTACTATGTAAAGCATAATATCTAAAAGAAATATTATGAAATCATTAAAAACTTTCTGTGAAAGAAATTGGCCACACATGTTTGTCTAATATTTATATTTCAACCATGTTTTCCAAGTGTTTAGACAGCTCTCAAGTCTTGTACCAGTTGATACTCATCAGTGTGAGGTTTTTTTAACAGGCAGAATAGGCACAGTAGGATATCTGGCAAAACTGACTCAATTCACATTTTAAACAATTGTCCAAAAGAGAATAAATCCCCATTAATGCCTATTTTTTAAGGGGTTATTCTCTGCCACCTCCATTCTCCCCACCCATCACCAGTGCAAGTTAATTCCTTCTAAAATAAAATCTTGGTTAAGATAACATTGATCACCTTTCTCAGGGTCTTTTGGGTTTAAAAGACCTTACTGACTTCTAGGAGACCTCCAGCAGAGCAGGCTGTTTTTCTTTCCTGGTAGGCACTTGCAAATGAAATTGTTGGGTTTTGGGTGAGAATGTTATCTGTACATTTAATTTATGCAGCAAATTTTATCCCAGGAGAGGGATCACAGCCCGGCATATACCAAAAAGAGAAAATAAAATAAAAGAAAAAACTGTGCTTTAATCTTTTTTTCCTTCCAGTTTGCACTCGAGGGGTTGGAGCACAGGGTATTATTGTTCGACCAGTCTTCCTGCTCATCATCATAATGCCATCAAGGTTAAGTTGAGTTCCCCACTGTCAATTATACCCAGAGACTCACTCTTTATATACATGTGTATCTAGGGCACTCTGTCCAATGAAGGTCACATTAACCATACAGAGATTGTTAGGTAACTCTCTCTGCAGGACCCAGACATAGGCTCTTGCACACACAGGGACTCTGGGAGGCCCTAGTATTTTAGCTTTGTGGGCAACAGGCAGCACTGCAACAAGAAATGTCTACTGGCCAAATGGGGCATCATGTCAGATTTTAAAAGGGGAGACTATTTTGTCCCAGGGTATAACTTAATATTACTGGAACCCATTGCCTTATTCTTTGTGACTGGCAGTTTTTATCCCCACCCCACCCCACTCCACCCCAAAGATAGGCTAGTTAATCAGATGATGAGGATAATAGTCCCAAATAAGTTTTTTCCCTAATTTAAAGGCAACCCTGTGAGGTTAAGCATTCTAGTCCACTCCTTTGTCCCAGAGTGGCGGAATAATGGAAATGTGGCTGGACCCAAATGGAGGTTACAAAAAATTCAGACTTAAGAACTAAAAGCGCACAGCCAAATAGAAAATCATGGGTCAAGCCACCAGTAGCCTTGGTACATTCCCAATATCTGTAAAGCATAGATTCCAACAATTAGCCCCAACGCTTCGGACTCTGGTCAGTGCCTTTATCCAGAAAACTTAAGTCCCCAGACTAGTATACTCAAGTGGAAAAGCTTTCCACCAGTTTCACCCTCATATCATAGGGAGTTCCATCTTTTTTCCTTTTATTCAAAACTAATTTTATTTCTTTAATTTTTATACTCTGTCACCATCGGGCTTTCATTCTTTGAACTTATGAGACAAGAACCTGGAAAGAAAATCAGTGAATCCTACAGCCCACATAGATTTCATTTGTCTGCAGAAGTGGCAAACTGAGCCCTGTTCTCAAACTCTGATTTTATTCCCATGGGCAGAGGGCCTAGAAAGCAGGGCAGAAGCCAGGTACTTAATGCCCATTTCTCTACAGACCAGGCAACTTTCCTAGGATTTTTTTTTTCTTTTATCCCATGACTGGTGGCCCTGATCCACAGCAGGACGATTTGCTGCTGCTTGGGGCCAGGCTGGGAAGCAGTTCTTGAATTATCAGCACTGGGTTGAAAAGGTTAAAAAAAAAATGTTTATTTATTTATTTATTTTTTTTACACTGGGGATTGAACCCAGGGCCTTCTGCATGTGAGGCAAGCACTCTACCAACTGAGCTATATTCCCAGCCCTTTAAGTCTTCTTTTGATTTCCTGTTATGCCACAGTCCGGCTGCAGCAAAATAACCGGGGGGTGACGAGCAATTTGTGAAGACTGATACAGCAGGAGTGGGAGCCATTTATTTTAGGACAGGAGGGGTATATATACATTCCACACAGCTTATCTTAATTAACATAAACTAGATACAGCTGTCAACCAATAAGGAATCTCCACACTTAATGGCTCGCTGGCGTTACTTCACAAACCACTCCCTCTGGCAAAATGCCAGGCGCCATCCTGACTTGTTTACAGACCCTAACACTGTTATACTTACACATTAGAGGCAGCACCTTTTTTCATCCCACTTAGTTTTTGACTGTTTAGACTCCTTATTATTGTACAGGCACAATTGCATATGTGCCTATATATATAGGATCTTTTACTTATTTTATCTGACAGAATAACTCCCAACTGCAAGATTATACAATAATTCAGAAAATCATTCAAAGACAGATTGTTACAGTAAAATATCATCTTTTTTCTTAAACAGGATTATATCTATAGATAGCCCATTCAGCCGAGATCTTTCCCAAGAAACAATCTATAGGATCAAAATAGTAATGGCCATGTCATAAAGGGCTAGAAACACAAACAAAAACCATAGAGACAGACAAACAGAGAGGATCCCCAAAACCATGGCTGACAGATGGGAACCTTTAAAACAGACCAGATAGAGGGAAATCCCCCCAAATTCCTAATTTCTGCTTAACTGTGCCTTCTACACCAGTGGTGCCACAGATGTCCCCATGATGAGGGACCAGATGTTCCCACAAAAGGAAACCAGATGTGTAAAATCAAGGGTCTTGGTGTACACATCAGGGGAGCTTACTGAATGGCCAAGTTGTCGTGCCTTTACTGCATTCACTTACCTTTTTCTCAAAGTAGACCAAGATGGAGCAATTTGTACAGTTCAGGGAAGGAAGGCAGGAGTTCATTGAAGCAAAAGGGGCTTGGGAAGTTGCTGGGACAGTTCTTCAGTCCCTCCCTTTAATCACAGGAACAGCTCCTTTGGTTCATCCCTAGGCACACTCGCTCATCTCCTGACTTTCCAAGAGTCAACTCTTAAAAAGTGTGCCTTACATCCTCAGCATGGAATTGTAGTTGCTTGGAGTGCCAGGTCTGCCAAGTAAGCCAGAGAGGGAGCTGCTCTTGGGTCCCATCTGGGTTGTCAATTTTGTTACCAAAAGCTTGGTCATTGTTCCTAATACCAATTTGCGTGGGCTCTCTCTCGTCCAGCAAGGAGGTCTATGGAACAGGGTAGAGGAGAATGTGGCTGTGGAGTCGCTAACCAAGACCTCCGGAGACCAAGAAGGAAGCAGGTCTGATTTTATTGTGTAGTTACCATGTATATATACTCAGGCAATAGCTAAGCAGATTATAGGCAGCCACCAATACAGTTTCTGGCCAACTGTCCTTGAAGTGACCAATTGAGGAGAGGGCTGTGGAGCAAGTGCAGAGACTGCAACACATGGCCTCATGCCCAGGGCTGTGCCTACAGGGTAAGCAGTTTGCTGCTCACATGCCTAGCACAGGGGAGTGGTTTGTCACTCAGATGCCCTTAAAGTATGCCATGTATGCAGTACTCCATGCACTTGTCCCCACACCAATCAATGCCAATTTAATAAGAAGGGCATGGTTTCGGGAAAAAGTAAAAAGAATTTTTATTGCTTTGCTAGCAAAGGAGAAACACAGGGGACTCCTGTCCCAGAGGCTGTGATTCTCAATATTGAAAAAGTCTTAAGACTCAAATAAGAATAGTAAAACAACATATTAGAACCTCTGGAACACTATGAAGGCAGTTCTAAGAGGAAAGTTTATAACTATGAGTGCCTATATAAAAAATTCAGAAAAATGGCTCAGTGGTAGAGCACTCATCTAGCATGTGTAAGGCACTGGGTTGGATCCTCAGCACCACATAAAATAAAATAAATATTATTTAAAAAAAATAGGCATTTCTTTGAAAAAAAATAAAAAAGATACCAAATAAATAACCCAATGATGCATCTTAAGGTCCTTGAAAAAGAAGAGCAAACCAATTCCAAAGCCAGTAGAAGGAAGGAAATAAGATTAGAGTAAAAAAAAAAAAATCAATGAAATTTTGAATAAAAAACAACACAAAAAAATCAATGAGGGCTGGGTTTGTGGCTCAGTGGTAAAGTGCTTGCCTAACATGTGTGAGGCACTGGGTTCATTCCTCAGCGCCACATAAAAATAAATAAATAAAATAAAGGTATTTTGTCCATCTACAAATACACACACACACACACACACATATACACAGATACATATACCTATATATACATATACACATATATGTATGTCTGTGTGTGAGTATGTGTATATACATATATACATACATTAAAATCAATGAAACCAAGAGTTGGTTCTTAAAAGATAAACAAGATTGATAAGCCCTTAGCAAAACTAACCAAAGAAAAAAGACAAAATACTCAAATAAAAAATTAGAGATGAAAAAAGAGAAATCACCACAGATATCACAAAAATCCAGCAGATCATTAGGGACCATTTTGAAAACTTACACTCCAATAAATTGAAAAACACAGAAGAAATCATACATTTCTAGAAACATCTGGCCTGCCAAAATTGAATCAGGAAAACAGAAAACCTTAACAGACCACTAACTTGTAATGAGATAGAAGTAATAATAAAAAGTCTTCCAACAAAGAAAAATTCAGTTGAATTCTCAGCTAAATTCTACTATACCTTTAAAGAAGAACTAATGCCAATACTCCTCAAATTATCCCATGAAATAAAAAGGGATGGAACACTTCAAAATTCATACTATGAAACCAGTATCACACTCATACCAAAACAAGATAAGGATACATCAAACTACATATATTGGAGAAAACAGTCTTTTTAATAAACAATAGTAAGAAAACTTGTTATCCATATGTCGAAGAATGAAACTAGACCCTTAACTCTCACCCTACAAAAAAATCAACCTAAAACAGATCAAAGACCTAGGTATTGGAACAGAAACTATGCAACTCCTAGAAGAAAATGTAAAATTAACACTCCAGCATACAGGCACAGGCAATAATTTTCTCAATAGAACCTCTAAAGCTCAGGAAATAATGCCAAGGGTTAATAAATGGGATGGCATCAAATTTAAAATCTTCTGCATAAGTAAAGGAAACAAGAATGTGAAGAGAGAACCTACAAAATGAGGAAACTTTTGCTAGCTACTCTTCTGACACAGGATTAATATCTAGGATATATAAAGGACTCAGCTTTATACATACACAAGATAAATCAAATCCCTCAATTGATAAATGGGAAAATGAATTAAACAGACACTTCTCCAAATAATGAATACAAATAGCCAATAAATGCATGGAAAAACGTTCAACTTCATTAGCAATTAGGGAAATGTAATCCCAGCAGCTCAGAAGGCTGAGGCAGAATTGCGAGTTCAAAGCCAGCCTCTGCAAAAGTGAAGTGCTACGAAACTCAGTGAGACCCGGTCTCTAAATGAAATACAAAATAGGGCTGGGATGTCGCTTAGTGGTTAAGTGCACCTGAGTTCAATCCCGAGTACCGCCCCACCTCAAAAAAAATTGCATTGAGATTTCATCACACACCAGTCAGAATGGCAGGCATCAAGAATACAAACAATAATAAATGCTGGAGAGGATGTGAATAAAAAGGAAGACTTTTACACTGTTGGTGGGATTGCAAATTAGTACAACCACTGAGAAAATCAGTATGGTGTTTCCTCGAAAGACTATGTATAGAACCACCGTATGACCCAGCTATATCATGACTCTGTATTTATCCTGAAGAATTAAAGTCATAATACTATAGTGATACATGTATGTCCATGTTTATAGCAGCATAATTCACAATAGCCAAACTATGGAACTGGCCTAATGCCCCTCAACAGATGAATGAATTTTTTTAAATGTGGTACATATACAGAGTGGAGTATTATTCAGCCATAAAGAAAAATGAAATTATGTCATTTGCAAGAAAATGGACGGAACTTGAGACCATTATGTTAAGCAAAATAGCAGACTTTAGAAGGTCATATGTGGAAACTAGAGAGGAAAAAGGGAAAGAAAGGTATGTGGGGGGGCAGGGATCTCATGAAAATCAAATGAAGATCAGTAAAGGACAGGGAGGAAAGGAGAAAGGGTGAAAGTGTTGGAGAGTGATATTTGTCAAATTATGTCCTTACATTGTGTACATGTATGAATATGTAACAAAAAATACCATCATTATGTACAACTGTAATGAACCAACTAAAAAATGTGGAAAAAGTAAAAAAAAAAAAAAAGAAAGAAAGACTACGAGGATTCTATTTATTAAACTGGGTCTTATAAGAGTCCTTTCTGCAGAATGAAAATTAGCCTTATATTTTGTCTATATTCCACCAGTGAACCTTTTGTACTGCTTTGGAATAGGTTACTCAACCAACAATAGTTACATAATTCCTAGTTACATTGCTTCAAATAATCACTGTAACTTGATTACATTTTGTTTATTTAGTATAATATTGTAGCTCTTATCAAACATATTCTATTCTATCTTGTATCATAATTATGTACTTCTTTAGCTTTTTTATCCTGAAAAATGCTGAAGCTACCTACTCTATTGATACCTGAAAGCAAGTGAAAGAGAATACAAAAATCAAAAGAAAGGGAGGTTGACCTCAATGGATCAGAGATGCTTTATTAAGCAACAGAGGAGCGCATTTTCAAGGAGAAAATGGCAATGGGATACAACAAAGATCTGAGTCTTGTGGGTTCAGCAGGGTCAAATCATGGGAGGAATTTTGGTGATGGGTTCATTTAGGGTTGACAGGAGGGTGAGTAAGGGAATAGTTGTTGATAAGGGAAGTTCCCTGGGCCTATTATCCATATCCTTTAATACCCTTATTTCTGTCTGTACTTATAGTCTTTTTTATAAGTCTTTTCTATGGAATATGTCCAAGCTAATTAATTGATTTGACTGTTTTTTTTTTTTTCTGTAATGATGTTATTGGCATAATGTAATGATGATTCATGTTCATGTTTTAAAGATTTTTACAGAAACTTTCTTTATAATCATTGGAAATTCTCTCTAAAAGTAATGTTAAATGATATTTTGATTAAAAAAAAAAGATGTATGGGAGGCAGTCCTGAGCTTCTATTAGGATGGATCTCTTTACTTTTTACCCTTCTCTATAGTCCTTTAATAAACATTTTCAGACCTGATTCAGGTCCTCATTTGTAAAGTGGGGAATAGCACCTGCTCTGTTTTCTCTTCAGGGTTTTAAAAGTGTCAAATAAGATTTTTGTTTTTGTCCTGCCAGCTTACATTGTCCTCATAGATATTAGTTCAGATCCCTTATGTCCCTTATCCTTTGTTATGAAGTCTTTCTTCCATTCTGTCCCACACTTTCTCTTCTCTGACTTTCATCTTTCTGTTCTTATTTTCACCATGTACCTTTTACATTACTTCTAATATTATTGAAGACTGGAAGGAAAGCAAAAGAAATTAATATTTCCCCTGCATCTGTTGATAAGATGCACCAGTAAATTGCCCTAAGGCCATAACAAGGATCTAAACAACATTGACAGTTCCTGAATTTCCATATACTGGATTTTTATAGGTGTCTATTTCAAAGGCATATTAGTATGTCTTTTCACTTTACTTGTATTTTAGTTTGAACTTGTTTGTGGGAAGGCTGATGAGATTTAGTGTACGAGAACTGATGGTAGCAGTAATTAATTTTCCCTCCTTAACAGTTATATGTTCTGTGATCTATTAGGATAGGTTATTAGTGTCTGGAGCAGATATTAGATTTTGGGGAAGGACATATCAAAAGAATCAGGAAAGGTAGAAAAATTGTTATAGCCCATAATACCCCAATTTTTCATTTAAAAAACAATATATGTATGTGTGTGTGTATGTGTGTGTGTGAATGGTTTTAAAAAATTTGTATGTGTAATTTATGTAAATATGTATAATATATAAATATATGTAATTTATTTATATTTCTTGGTTTTGTTTTTTACTTTGTTTATATATGTATATTAATGTAAACTCACAGGAAGAGAACACAATGTACTACTAAACTACAACTGGAGGGATGGCCAAAGGGACTGTGCCTATTTTTTTTTTTTTTTTTGGTACTGGGGATTCAACTCAGGAGTACTTAATCATTGAGTCACATCTCCAGCCCTTTTTATATTTTATTTAGAGACAGGGTCTCACTAAGTTGCTTAGAGCCTTGCTAAGTTGCTGAGGCTGGCTTTGAACTTGCAATCCTCCTGCCTCAGCCTCCCCAGCTGCTGGGAATACAGGCGTGTGCCACTGTGCCTAGCTGGACTGTGCCTATTCTGATAAAAAAGAATTTTCGTGGGATAAGGGGACAGGGACTTGCTATGTTGCCCAGGCTGGTTTGGGACCTCTAGGCTCAAGTGATCCTCCCTCTTGCTTTAGACTCCCAAATAGCTGGTACTGTAGGTCCACACCACTATGACTGGTCAAAAGGAAGTTCTACCTTAGAGTCATCTTTTTGTTTTTTTCTTTTCTTTTTTCTTCCTTCCTTTTTCCTTTCCCCTGTCTCATATTCTCCCAGGCAGCAAATTCTATCAGATCAACCTTTAAAGTATATCCAGAATCCATCCACTGCTCATCATCTCCACCACTATTAATACAGTCCATTGTTCCAAAAATTTTGGCAAAGTCCCACAGTAGAAATGCATTTACAACGTGACCCATTATACCTAAACATGTATAAAAATGAAATCAAATACTAAGATGAAATTTGGGCTACAAAATCAGGGGTAAACACCAGGTGAAGCATCATAGGGAACTGCAAAAGCCCTGTGACGCTTCACCTACCCAGTAGAGAGCTCTGTTCTATATCACTTTCTCATCAGGGTATAGTGCCCAGGAATTTATGTCTCTGCCTCACTTAGTTATCCAGTGCCAGCAGCCTTCAAGTCATGATGGAGACTGTCTGCTGACTGCAGTACTCAAACCTGGCAGCAAGTCCTGTCTCAGAGAATTGGTATGCCTGTTTGCCCAGATAGAACCTACTAAATTGATTTCATGATTCAATGAATTGTATTAGAGTGGGCTTTAAAAAGTTGTTACATGCTCTTCTCATACTCAGATGATTCCACAAATTTCCATTTATAATCCATTCCCACAAACGTCCAATAAACCCATAAAATTGTGCAAGGTCACTAATCATTAAGGAAATGCAAATCAAAACCATAAGAATCTGCTTCATAACAATCAGGATGGCTATTCCAAAGAAATAGGAAATAAGCATTAGCAAGTATGTGGATAAATTGGAGTACTGTGTCGCCACTGTGGAAAACGGTATGGCAATTTCTCAAAAAATTAAACATAGAATTGTTACATGACCCAGCAATTCCATTTCTGGGTATACACATAAAGAAGTGAAAGCATGGACTCACACAGATATTTGTATACTAGTATTTATAGCAGGATTATTCACAATGACCAAAAGGTGGAAACAACCCAAGTGTCCATCAACAGATGAATAGATAAAGTGGGATATACATGCAACATTGAGTTTTTCAGGCTTAAAAATGAATTCTGATACATGCTACACATGAATTTGGAAGAGAATATCTGAATGAAATAAACCAAATACAAAAATACAAATAGTATCTGATTCCACTTCCATGAGGTACCTAGAGTAGTGAGAAACAGAAAGAAGAAACTGCAGAGCTATTGTTTAACCAGTACAAGTTTCAGTTTTAGAAAATGTTCTGGAAATGGCTGCACAACAATGTGAATATATTTAATGTCACTGAACTATACATTTAAAAATAGTTAAAATGGTAAAATTTAGGTATGTTGCCACAATTAAAAATACAAAATCCCCAATTCTTTTTTAAAAAGTCTTTCTTTTTTTAAATATTTTTTCTTAGAAGTTGATGGGCTTTTATTTTGCTCATTTATTTATATGCAGTGCTGAGAATCAAACCCAGTGTCTCACACATGCTAGGCAAGCACACTACCACTGAGCCACAACCCCAGCTGCTTTAAAAATTCTTTAAAAATATTTTTTTATTTGTAGTTGGACACAATACCTTTATTTTTTTTCTTTATTTTTATGTGGTGTTGAGAATCGAACCCAGCACCTCACACATGCTAGGTGAGCATTCAACTCCTGAGCCACAACCGCAGCCCCCAAATCCTCAATTCTTACCCCAGTTTTTCCCCTTTCTTGGATTCTTTCCCTCATTCACAAGATTTGTCATACTGGCATCCTCAGTGAATCAAGAACATGTTAAGTATGCATTTCCTTTCAGAATCTCTGCTTAAATTGCCCCTTAAAAAGTCTGACTATCCTACCGAAAAAGAAATACAAACATCTTTATCCCACCAACCTGCTTTGTCTTTAATGCACTTACCATACGACATGTCTATTCTCATCATAATCTCCCTTACTAGAACATAAACTCCATGACTGTAGAGAATGGTTTTTGTACTGCTGCGATGAAGCTTGGGACACAGCAGGTGGTCAGCAAATATTTGTTAAATAAATGTATCTGTTTTATATAACAGATAAGTATTTCCTTTTATTATCATATACTCGAACAGTATTTGTATAACCCGAAATTTAATTTCAAAAGTCGAAAATCCTGGATTAATAAAGTTTAACAGTCTTTAGCATCGGGAAAAAAAACCCAGTGAAAACATGAAGGCCCTTAAAAGGTTAAAGTGGAGCCCTTATCAGGATAAGGGGGTTGGTCTTGAGCTGCCCGCCCGCTGCCCTTAGCCAGGGCTTCTAAGTGCAGAGATAGCCAACTTCGTTACTGGGATCCGCCACCAGCACTAATAGATTCTGAAGTGACAAGTCTTCGGGGTGGAGGCGGCCTACAGATTGCAAGACGTGTGTCTAGCCTTGAGCCCCGTGGGGCCGCCGCGCACGCTGTCCCACCAGTGTCCACGCCCCTACCCAGAGAACACCCGGCCCCGCCCGGGCCCTCTGGCCCGCGTCTCGGTGGCCGGAAGCAGGACACCGGAAGTGGGCCACGAGAGGGAGGGGAGCGAGGGGCGAGGCTGCGGGGGGCGGGGTCTCCGCCACCACCTCCGCAGCGGGCCGAGGAGAGATGGCGGCCGCCGAGGGGGTCGGAGAGGCTACACAGGGTGGTGAGCCCGGTCAGCCGGAGCAGCCCCCTCCGCAGCCGCACCCACCGCCACCCCAGCAGCAGCAGCAGGAAGAAGGGATGGCGGCCGAGGCCGGAGGAGCAGTGGCGTCCCCTATGGACGACGGGTTTCTGAGCCTGGACTCGCCCACCTATGTCCTGTACAGGTAACGCCCCCGAGCCGGGCCGCGGCGGAAATTCTGCCCCGGTACAAGCTTCCGGCCTCTGTTCTGCCGAAGTTTGTGCGGCCCGGCGGGCTGGCAGGCCGAGGGGTAGCTGGTTGGTTGGCGCCAGCCCGAGACTCTCGCGCTCCTTCCCAGATTGCCGCTTCCCGGAGGCAGCGCTGACCCCCGAGAGACATTGCGGAGTCCGGGCGCCAGGCACGTCTCTGTGGCTTCCCGCAGGCTTGAATGAAACGTAGAAACTACAGAACACCGGACAGCACTCTTTTAGGTGTCATGATTCATACGCTTAAGAAATTTCCCGCTCTCTTCTATAGTCCTAGAACGTTATCCTGTTAATGACCATAATGAAAATGGAAGGGTTAGGGTGCGGTTTTTATAGAATGCCAAGAAAATAATTATTTAATAAAAAGCCAGCTTTCCTTTAAAAACGAGCTGTACTGGCTTCCTGCGGTTTGTTCTGCCGTATTAATAAAAGGTATAAGAATTTCAAGGACTGAGAGCTTTTCATTTAACCATTATTTTCGCCCCTACTGTCTCCAGGAACTGAGTTAGGCCGTGAGCGTGAAAATAGAATTGTTACCTAAATTCTCATATGCATCTCCTACTCCTGGTCCCTTGTACTAGCAATATGAAGGTACTGCTGTAACTTTTTTGCCTCTTTTCCCTATCTCTGCCAACACCCAGTCTAATCCCCATCTGTTCCTTGTGTTCAGATAGTAATGTGGATTGCCTAGTTCTTGGGAAGCTGCAGAAACAATCAGAAAGTCCTTCTGTCTTCTGTAGTTCAACCTAAACCTATTAGATGGCTTATTTGCCTTGTTTTTATGAATGAGTGAAAGTCACTATCTAGTTTTCTTTTTTGTTGGAGCTAATATTTTCCGATTTAAATTGGTTTGTTCCTGTAATCTTCAGCCTCCTCTTTGGATTGTGAAATGCTCAAGTTTCTTCACATGACTGTAATTTCCCAGTGCCTAAATGACAGTCTTATTTTTCTCGTGCCATCCCGTAGACTCTAGGTTTCACATCTCAGGTCATTGTTTCTCCTGTGTTTCTTCCTGTATGAGGGGCACCATTTCAAGATTGTAAGCCACATATCTCTGCTGTGAAATAGCTGATGAGTATAGAGAGGTAAAGAGTGGGTGAAAGAGCCAGGCACAGTGGCACACACCTGTAATACCACCCACTCCAGAGGCTGATATAGGAGGCCAACCTCAGAAACTTAACAAGTTTTCCCAAACAGTGAGAAATTGTTTCCAAATTTAAAAGTTAAAAAATGGGCTGGCAATGTAGCTCAATGGTAAAGCACCACCATATTCAATTCCTTGTACCAAAATAAATAAAGCAAGAAAGAAATAGAGGGTGAAAGGAAGAGAATGTAAGTAAAAGACAGTTAAAATAAATTTGATCACATAGGGCAATTCACATTGAAATTTCTGTAAGCACCTATAGTTGCCACTCTACTGTTATTTTAGCTTGATAATGGGTAATATTCATTGAATTCTTATTATATATTGTGCATGTTTTAATAGCATAGTATTTCATCCTCAAAATAGCTTTCTAAGATTGATTAATAATGTTATCTCTGTTTTTTTAATGAAGAAACTGAGTCCCAGAGAGATTAAGTAACTTTTTCAAGGCCACACAGCTAGTAAGAAGTAGAACTGATATTCCAGTTTAGGCAGTTGTTAGATTCCAGAACCTGCTCTCACCTTTTGCTACATCCTTAGCCCTAGAACCTGCTCCCTTAATGGCCATCAGGGCCACCTCTCTAGTACACAGTAGATTGTTTACTTTGGTTTTAAAATGTCAGTCCAGACTGGCTGCAGTGGCGCAGCCTTATAATCCCAGTGACTCAGGAGGTAGGACAATCACAAGTTTGAGGCCAGTCTCAGCAATTTAGCAACCTTCAACAACTTACTGAGACCCTGTCTTAACATAAAAAATAAAATCCCTGGGTTCAATCCCCAGTACTGGGGTGGGGGTGGGATGGGGCAGGGGGTCAATTTATAGTAAATTATTACTCAGATTTTAAAAATTGCTGACTGATTGCAGTCTTATTAGATCAATGAGATTGATTTCTAAGTTGTATACTTGCTGCAAAAATATGTTCTGCCACTTCTAAAACTAAATTTGAAAATGTTGATTTATAAGCTTTTTTAAATGTAAGATCTCTGTAAGTTACTAGTGTTAATGTAAGTGTGATTATTGCCATTTTTGAAAATGCCAGTTCTTCTAATGTGTTTGAATGTAATCACTGAAAAAAAAATGTATATTTTCAGGGACAGAGCAGAATGGGCTGATATAGATCCAGTACCACAGAATGATGGTCCAAATCCAGTGGTCCAGATCATCTATAGTGAAAAATGTAAGTTTATTTTTATTAGGAAAAGGTCTATAAGTCAAACATTGTTTCAGTGTTAAATTCACAACTATGTAGCAAGATGATTGATAGGTTTTTGTCTAATAAGGATCTGAATTACTTATGATGAGTTGATTTTTTTTGTGTGACTTATTTTTGCAATTTAAAGTTTTATTTTGTCCAAAGAATGGAGATATCCTAAGTGATGAATGTTACATTATAATACATAATAGCTATTATGTGATTGTACTTTTCATTTGCTATTTAATCTGTGTGTTAGATAACAAATGAGTTACTGTTTTATTTAGAAAAAACTTTGGTTGCTGAAACATCAGCATTTTTAAATATATTTTGACAATGAATGTTAGGTTCAGTTGGAATATGTTTACTGATATTAAAATGAATGGATTATTTTCTTTGACAAAGTGTCATTCTTTCCATGATGAATGTTAAAATGCTTTGTAAATTGAAGGTCATACAAATGTTAATTGTTAGTTGTTCTAGGAAAGGGTAAATGAATAAAATGGAATGCTGGTTTTGTAATTTTGCGTGTGTGTATGGTTTTTTTTTTTTTCACTTAAAGTTTTGTTATCCAAGATCTTTCCTCTTTTACAAAAAGCATATATTTATTTATTTGCTGACTAGGAAATAATGGCAAGAAAAATTTTAAAAGAAAGAATAGTAGTGTGGGGTTTGTCCTATCAAATATTAAAAAGTACTACTAAATAATTAATGTGGGATTAGTATACAAATAAAGAGATAAATAAGGACTAAAAGTAAGTTACCAGAATATATGAAAACTTAGTATAGGATACATTTCATACCTTTATAAAAAAGATAGATTGATCAAATTAGTTTGATACAGTTGGCTATGTGTGTAGATAAAAGTTGAATTATATCCCTATCTCATAGCCTTTTTTTTTGGTAGTGGGGATTTAACCCAAGGGTTCTTTCCCACTGAGTAACATCCCAGCCCTTTGTACTTTTTATTTTGAGACAGGATCTCACTAAGTTGTTTAGGGCCTTGCTCAATTGCTGAGCCTGTCCTTGAATTTTCGATCTTCCTGCCTCAGCATCCTGAGTTGCTGGGATTACAGGTATGTGCCACCATACCTGGCTCCTATCTCCTATCTTAATGAATATGAAAATAACAGATGAACTAAAGTTCTAAAAGTTCTATTATTAGGCTAGAAGTAAAATAATTCATTAAGGATAAGATCAAAATGTATAATTACATAAAAATGCAAAATTTCCATATTTTGAGATATATGAACAGTTTACTAGAAGAAATAGAAATATCTATGAAGAATTTCAGCATTACTAATGATCAGAGAAATATAAATAACTTTTTCAGATTGATAACTACCTATAACAAAAATGTTGGGGAAACTGATAAAATCATACATTTGTATTGGAAGTAAATTATTAATCTATTGTGGAGTAGACAATACTTCAAATTCTTATATATGCCATAGTTAGCAATCACAAGGGACAAATATAGATAGGTTTGACCTATCAAAAATTACTGGGTTCGGCTGGGTTTGTGGCTCCATTGTAGAGCACTTGCCTAGTATGTATGAGGCCCTGTGTTTGATTCTCAGCACCACATATAAATAAATGAATAAAATAAAGCTCCATCAACGTCTTAAAAAAATTACTAGATAAACATATCAAAATTTAAAGTTACATGACAAAAGAATCCATGAACAAGTTAAAAAACAAGCAGCAGTGTGGGAGAAGATTATATGGTAGAAAACAAGATTGATATTTAGTATTAAAATGAATTCCTACAAAAGGATAAGGAGACTAAAAAGGTAATCCCAAAAATGGACAAAGGGTATAAACTGGTTGTTTATGGAAAAGGAAATTCCACTAGTCATTAAACAGGAAAAATCCATCATTATTAGGAATAAAATATATGGAAATTGAGAATGTCATTTTTTACCCATGAGTGAAATGGCAAAAATTAAAACTATTAAGATTCATACATTTCATACAGCTAGCCATTTTAAGAATCATTGTGGTATAGCTATTGAAATGGGAAATTTTTAGATCTTATAACCTGGCAGTACTGCTTCTAATTATATATTCTGGATTCACTTTGGCACATGGCACAGCAAGATATGTGGTAGGCTTAGAGTGTAGATTTTAGCCAGGCCACCTGGTTCAAATTCTGATTTCACCATATTGTTAGTTCTGTAACATTGAACAAGTTATTTGAACTCCCTGGACCACTCATTGTAAACTCCCTGGGCCACTCTTTGTAAACTCCCTGGACCACTGTAGAGGCCAGTGGTAGAAACTATAGATTGAGTGAATTATTCACATAAATAATAGAGCAGTGTCTGATTCACAGTAAACACCATATATATTTGCTGTTAAAATTTGCAACATTTTTTTTAAAAAGCAAGGTATTAGAAACCACCTGTATATCTTTTAGATAAAAATAAAACTTTTGTCATATAATCAAATACTACATAATATTAAAAAGTTTTAGATCTACTATGGACAGATATCAGAAACAGTTGCATGGAAAAAAGTTGTTTCGGAAACTTTGAGTAGGACAATATATTGTTTATTTTTGGTACCAGGGATTGAGTCCAGGGACACTCAATCACTGAGCCACATCCCCAGCCTTTTTATTTTTTGAGACAGGAACTCACTAAGTTTTTAGGGCCTCACTAAGTTGCTTAGGGCCTCACTAAGTTGCTGAGGCTGGCTTTGAATTTGTGGTCCTCCTGTGTCAGCTTCTTGAGTTGCTGGGATTATAGGCATGTACCACTGTGTCCAGCAAAGTTTATAATTTTTAAATTATTTAAATATTTTTGTTTGTTTACTTATTTTTTCAGTACTAGGGATTGAAATGCTTCACCACTAAGCTACATCCCTGGTTCTTTTTATTTTTTTATTTAAGACAGTCTTGCTAAATTGCTGAGGCTGGCCTCCACTTGCCTCAGTTTCCTGAGTGGTTGGGATTATAGGTGTGCATCACCTTGTCCAGCAAAAGAATATTTAATATAAAATGAAAGCTACAGAAAAAGCTTAATGAGTATAAGATTCTATTTACTTAGAGGTTAGTCAGCAATTTCTGACTGATTTGGCTTCAGTTTTATTTTGCTATTTACATTGAATTGGCTTTTGCTTTACTTACATAGAAACCTAAGGTGCTAGAGCTGTGTTACCTAATGGTCACCCAGTTAATTATTTTATCAGTGTGCATATGTGTAGTATATTTTATGCATATACAAATATATAATATATTTGTGATATATGAAAATATTTTTATCAAGTTAACATGTTATAATAATCATTTTATTTAAAATTTCTTTTTTTTCTGAATTATTAGGGATTGGACCCATGGCTGCACGCATGCTATGCAAGCATCTATACCACTGAGCTACATCTCTAATCCTTTTTTTTCTTGTTGTGAGATGGGGTCTTATTAAGTTGTTGAGCCTTGCTTTGAATTTGTGATCCCCCGCCTCAGTTTTCCCAGTAGCTGGGATTATAGGCGTGTGTCAGTGTGCCTGGATTAAACTTAGTTTTTTAAAGTTAGTGTTTAAAAGTCATCTGTGCTCCTAAGTACTCAGGAGGCCGAGACAGAAATATTGCAAGTGAGCAGCCACCATAGGCAACTTGGCAAGGCCCTGTTTTAAAATTAAAATAAATAAATAAATAAGAAGGTTTGGGAATATGCCTTAGTACTTGATCCTGGGTTCTATCCCTGGTGCCCCTTCTCCCCCAAAAGATACTGTTTAGAAGCAGGTAATCTTTGTGTATCTTATACTTTATAAAGAGCTATAATTGTGCATATTCTTATCTGATACTTTCAGTGTGATGGTTATAGTCTGACACCAAATGGTTTTCCACACCAGGCAGTTCTCTAATTCTCAGTAGACACTAACTAGGTGTCCTACAATTTCCTTCAGTTCTAACATTAATTCCTAGAGTTAGCACACACACCACAGGTCAAGGACATAGTTCTATAAGACTCTACTGTAAATGCCACTCACAGGTCGTGAGTTCCCAGATTATCCGCATTTTCTGTCCTACTTTGCACATATAAGAGTATTTATAAGAAAAAACTTCCTAGAACTCAATTTCTTGAATCATTGAGTATGTAAGTTTTGATTTTTAATAGATATTACCAAATAATTTCCCATAGACGTTTATACTAGTTTATACAATCTATAATAATACATGCATGAAAAAAGCAAGGGCCAAAGTGTTGAGTGTGCTATGATCTCGTTGTAAAAACTGAAGGATGGAATGAAGTATACAATTGTATATGCTTAGCATATATTTGGCAGGATATATTACAATCCGTTAACAATGGTTTCTGGAGAGGAGGACTGAGAATTTAGTAGAATGGAAATTTAATGTGAACCTTTTATACTCTTGAGTTTTCTGCCATTTTACTATATATTTTTTCAGTTAAGAATCTGATCAAAATAAAATAAGAAAAACAGCTATGTGAATGTATTTGAATACTACTTTTAATTTTATGTAAAATCTTAAGGAGATTTGCAGTTTGGCATTAACCCGTTTAAGTGCATATAAATAATAAGCATGGTTAGACCTGTGTAGCTTGTGTGTTGTGACTGTGACACTGAGTATTGTTGGGGTGGCAGTCACAGTCATTTGATTCTATTTCACTTACTGATATAAATGTTACATATGCAAATAAAATGTCTTTCTACGTAAGTACAACAGCTTTTATGTTATAGTGTTAATTTTAAATAAGAAAGGTAGTCCTAATGCAGTTGTGTTTTCTATCTCCAGTTAGAGATGTTTATGATTATTTCCGAGCTGTTCTACAGCGTGATGAAAGAAGTGAACGAGCTTTTAAGCTTACCCAGGATGCTATTGAGTTAAATGCCGCCAATTATACGGTGTGGTAAGTAATACACAACTTTGAGATATTTTCTGCTTACACTTCTCAGGTTTTAGTTCAAATGACTTTTCTTTATTTAACTGAATTTTAGTTTCTATCAAAATAATAATTCACATATGGGTGTAAAAGTCAGAAGTTGAAGGGAGAAAAATCTCTTCCCTATTTCTTCCCACGACCAGGGTCCCATTCCCCAGAAGCAGCACCTATGCTCTTGTTTTGCTTTTCTTTTGTTTGGAGACAAGATCTTGCTATGTTGCCCAGATTGGCCCTGAACTTGTGATTCCCCTGTCTCAGTCTCTTGAGCAACTGAGATTATAGGCTCATGCCACTGTGCCCACTTGTTATTTCTCTACTTAATTTCTGTATGTTAGATAATATGCTTTGCTGTTATTTTTATTTTTTACATTTTAAAACATTTTAGATGATATCTATTCGTTCCTTGAAGATGGAGTGTTCATGTACTACTTTCTTCCCTTCATCACAAATTAGTTATCAGTTCCTAGTTCATGCTGAACCACATTTCATAGTATATTCACATATCCCTTAATAAATAGCCTTTTTTGTTTGGTCTGATTTTCTTTGTACCAATAAGTAATTCATCTCCCAGACATTCTGATTTATGTAAATGTTTTATTATTATTGAATATAACAGGTAATCCTTGCATTCCATTTTTCCCCCCTTCATTTGTTTGGGTGCTACAAATGGAGTCTTTAGCTCTTTTATCTGTGTAGTCTTCTATTTTCCAAATCCCACATCTTTCTCTTCCTTGACTTACTTTCTCATTTTAAAAACAAAGTTTTGAGTTTTTTGTTTTTTTTTCTTTTTTTTTTTTGCGGTGCTGGGAATTGAATCCAGGGCCTTAGCACTTCCTGGGTAAGCACTCTATCACTGAGCCAAATTGCTAGCTTTACTTTCTCATATTGTAGAAGGCATACTTGACTAGAAGAAAACTTATGGATGGATGTGTGGACAACAGTGTTGGAGATTATACATTAGAAATCTTAAAATCTTCCTTCAGCTTTATTAGTAGAATTCTACATTCAAAATCATTTTCCCTAAGAAGAATTTTACAACTGCTTTCCCATTTCTTTTGCCTCTGTGGTTCAGGTGGAGAAGATTCCCATTTCTTTATTTGAACCTTTTTCTCATTTTTAAGTTCTAGGAATTTTTGTATGTTCTTTAAATAATTTCTTCTCTGTTTTCTGTCTTTGGAATGACTTTTAGTTGCATGTTGTACCTCCTAGATTGTATTTTCTTTATTTTTATTCCTTTTTTTTTTTAAATTTACTTTTATGATATTCCCTCAGTTTTATCTTCTAACTCTTCTATTAATTTTTAAATATTTTTGCACTCATTTTTAATTTCTCAGAGCTCTTTTTTCCTTAATATTTAAGAAAAGACATCATCTTGCTTTTTGATTCCATGAATGAAATATCTTTCCATCTGTTGTTTTAGTCTCTTTCATATAAAGGTTTTTCTATAAATGATTGGTAATTCTTGGTTCTCCTTTTATACTCATAATGGAGAAAGGAAAAAGCCTGATTGGAAGCCCTATGTGTGGCATGATTTATCAGTTATAAAGTTACCGAGATGGGGATGTGGCTGTTTTGAAACTTTTGCATATCAGTATTTTTTTTTTTTTTTGGTACCAAGGATTGAACTCGGGCACTCAACCACTGAATCACATCCTCAGCCCTTTTTGTATTTTATTTAGAGACATGTCTTGCTGAGTTGCTGAGGCTAGCTTTGAACTCAAGATTTTCCTGGCCTCAGCCTCCCAAGCTCCTGGGATTACAGGCATGTGTCACCGTGCCGGGCTCAATATTTTTTTAAGTCTTTTTCTTAGTGTGTTTCTCCAAAGAGGATCCATCTAATTTATTGTCTAAGAAAAACATTTGCCTGCCACAATTCTGGGGGATCAGGCAGGGAAATATGTTAGGAAAGTTTCACTGTTCAGTGTATCAACTTTGTTTTCCTTTTTCTTTTTTTTGGGGGGGGGGGCAAATCAGCCTGTTAGACAATTTCAACATTTTTTTAAATCTATCCTTTTTTTTTTTTAAATTTTTTTTGAAGTTGTAGATGGACAGAATGCCTTTATTTTATTTGTTTATTTTTATGTGGTGCTGAGGATCGAACCCAGTGCCTCTTACATGCTAGGCAAGCGCTCTACCGCTGAGCTACAGCCCCAGCCCTTATCTATTCTTTATTTTATCTTGTTTTAATTTTTTTCAGTTTTTTATATTAACATTTTAAATGTGTTTATTTTCATTCTTTACCTCACCCTTCTTTGAATGTACCTAGTATCACTTTCTGCTTTAGGTTTTTCTAGAAAATTAAAATTGTTTCCTGCTCAGGTCAGGAGATGTCACCTTTCTGATCAAGGTGAAGGGAAGGATTGTGGCTGCTAAGAATGTTTCTCTAGACCTTGCTCTATTTTTCAGCCCCACTCTTGACTCCCAGTTTTGGAAAAAAACAAGTACCTTCAATTTTTGAAACTTTATTAAGGTTTCCACTACTGTTGACAGGTTTATATGATTCCTCCTGCCCCCACCTGCTCCCCAGTACTTGGCATAAATCCAGAGTTTCCTGTGTGCTTAGCACTGAACAACATCCCCAGCCATTTTTATTTTATTTTGTGATTTTCTTTAAGTTGCCTGGATTAGACTTGAACTTGTGACCCTCCTGCCTAAGCCTCTGAAGTAGCCAGAATTATAGGCATCTACCACTGTGTCTGGCTACATTGCTTTTCTAAGTCAGTTACAAACTTGTCTGTTTGCTTACATTTTTTATAATTTTCTTTACCTCTTATACTTGCTGTGGTAACCCTTTGCACCATTTCTCCTTGTGGATTTATATCTTCTGTATTGCTTTAATATCATTTTAGTGGGGTTTTATTTAGGGAATAAGAGTAAACCTATTTAGTCTACCATGTTTAACTGAAGTCCTCAGTAGGATATTCCATTATTTTATGGCTCTAATATGTACTTTCTTAAATTTTAAGAAATTACTGACTATATGGCACAAAGGAACTTAGAATGCATCTTAAATTTTCCTAAGAAATTTATTTGCTGTTTTTTTAAACGCACTATACCTGAGTTCATTACCCATATTAACCAAGTGTTTGCATTTATATGCTCTGTTAAGACAATTTTCTTGGGCTGGGGATGTGGCTCAAGCAATAGCATGCTTGCCTGGCATGCACGGGGCGCTGGGTTTGATCCTCAGCACCACATAAAAATTTTAAAAATAAATAAATAAATAAAGATGTTGTATTCACTGAAAATTAAAAAATAAATATTAAAAAATTCTCTCTCTCTCTCTCTCTCTCTCTCTTAAAAAAAAGGACAACTTTCTTTAATAATAGTAAGAGAAAAATGCTGTAATCTCATATTTTGCATTTCATTTTAAAAGATAACTTTTAAAGTAGGTTCTGAACTATTTGTCTCTTAATATATATTGAGTTGCAAATTGTTGAAAATTAGTTTACTAAGATTAGACCAGTACTGTCCATAGAGAATTTCAAAAAAATGACTTGACTCCACTTTCTCTTTAATTTCAGAAATTATATTTGCTTCACTTTTAAGTTTTTTTAATAATCTGAAATTAATTACAAACATTTTGATGGTGGTTCTAGAAATAAAATATTTGATAATGTTTATAATAGAATTAATTATTATATGACTAATATAACCTACATGAGCTAACTTTTCTATATAAGGAAAGAAATGTCTTTGCTTTTTGTATTATATAACACATGTAATCAGAGTATTACCTGAAAATAGAATTTAGTTGCCTTTTCATTCCTTAAGGTTCCAAAATCTACTTTTTTTCTATCATATTTGTTGCCTTTTACTCTTTTTTACTTTAAATGCTTGATTCATCTAGTTACCAGATAGTTGTATGAATATGGACAATTTGTGCACTTAAATTAAAAATTATTTGTTATATAAAATAACTGACAAAAATTTGTCTTAACCGTATTGTTCTTTTAGCTTTATTTCATACTGTTGATAGGCAACTTAATTGGAGTAATGAGACTTTCTGTGCTTGATGTTTGCTGTAGGCATTTTCGGAGAGTTCTCTTAAAGTCACTTCAAAAGGATCTACATGAGGAAATGAACTACATCACTGCAATAATTGAGGAACAGCCCAAAAACTATCAAGTTTGGTAAGATAGAAATGTTATTCTGCATAGGTTCTGCCAGTAGATGATGATATAGTAAAGGATTTTTTTCTTGTATTTATTTATTTTTTGCCCTCCTGGGGATCAAACCCCAGGCCCTTGTACATACTAGGCAATTGTTCTACCACTGAATATCATCCTAAGCTTCTTTATAATTTAGAACTTTACATTGGGGCTAATGTTACCTGCCCCACAGGATTGTTAGGAGGATTGTTTGGATTTTGATCTAGAATGTTCCCAAAAGGCTGATGTGTCGAATACTTGGTCTTCAAAATTCAGAGGTGGGGCTTTTGGAAGTGATTAGATCATTAGGGCTCTATTGCCACTGATGGATTCATAGGTGAGTGAGTGGACTATTGGAAGGGGATGAAAACTGTGGGAGATGGGGCCTACTTGGGGGAATAGGTCCTAGGGGATGTGCCCTTGGAGACTACATCTTGTCCCCATCCTGCCCCAGCTCCTTGCTGGTTTTGCTCTACTGTGCCCTTTTGCCATGATATTCTGCCTCACTAGAGGCCCACAATCAACACCCAGGTGGCCATTTACTGAAACCATAAGCCAAAATAAATCTTCCCTTCGAGTTGATTTTCTCAGGTATTTTTTCACAGTGAAAAGAAGCTAACACAAGGATTAAATGAGAACTATGTTGAGTGATCAAAATGGTGTCTGCTCCACAGTTAACATTCAAATGTTAGCTGTTATTATTATTTGAAATTTCAGAATCACTGTGCAGTTGCTGCTAATGAGAAAAAATGTGAGTAAAAATATCTGAAAAATGTTTTCTAGAATTCTGGATATAGCTCAGTGGTGGAAAGCTTGCTGAGCATGCGCAAGGCCCTGGATTCCATCCTCAGTACTGAAAAAAAAGCTTTCTGTTTGGTGTATTATAAAATGACTTTCTAATATTTAATCCTTCATTCGTTTATTTCACAGGCTTTGTATTAGTGCTGAGTATACAAAGGCTTTGTACTAGTGCTGAGTATACAAATATGACCAAGACACAGTCTAATAGGGAAAGCAAATAATAACATCAGTTACTTTATAAATCGATGCAAAAAATATAATGGTAGAATTTTTCAGCATATGCAAAGATAAGAGTATGGAGATTGTTAGGATGGGAGTAGTGAACACAATAGGGGAAAAGGGAGGAGTCATGGAGCAGGGGCACAAAGAATAAATAAGAAAGATAATTTGAATGGTGCCCAGTCTCTAGTGTGAAGCCTATGAATGGTAGCTATTGCTGCTGCTGTTATGATTGTGGTGTGGCAGTAAAGAAATTATGCTGAAGTAGAAGAGGCAGCATGGCATACTACCAAGAGCTCTTTCCACTTTCTTGTGGATGGACCTTTATTTTGTTTACTTATATATAGTGCTGAGAATCACACCCAGTGCCTCACACATGCTAGTCAAACACTCTATCACTGAGACACAACTCCAGCCTGAGCTCTTTCCACTTTCTGTGCCACGAACTGCCTGCTTAGTATACCTGTCTTCTCAACTCCAAAATGAAGTTGCCACCATTTTATCTTCTCTCAGCATAATGTCCTACACACACACACCACACTATCCTTATGTTAAGATTTAAGGAAGACTTCTGAAGAAAAACCTCTGAGGCAAGGAAAATATTCTTTGTAGAAGTATGGAAAAGCAGCTTATTCATGGAACTTTGTATAATTCCATGTGTTTTGTGGCCCAGCTGAGGAATATTCTGCCCAAATATTCACACGAATCAGTATTTAACATGTATATAGCTGATTAATTTTCAAAGAATTAGAACATAATAGACCCAACAGCGAATAACTCAGTATTATTTGACACATGGTAGGGTAGCTATTGTACAGATTTCTATTTGTAAACAAATTGACCTCTGAAGCTTTTTTTTTTTAACTAGATTTTTGCATTCCTTAGAAGTTGCATTATAAAATAATTGTTTTATTGAGAAAAAAGAGTTTAGCTAGCTAAAGAATTAATGTACCCTGCGGTCTTGTTTTATTTTAAGGTGTTGTTTTTTTTTTCAATTGTTTCATTTTACTTTTTTTTTTATTGGTTGTTCAAAACATTACAAAGCTCTTGACATATCATATTTCATACATTAGATTCAAGTGGGTTATGAACTCCCATTTTTACCCCAAATACAGATTGCAGAATCACATCGGTTACACATCCACATTTTTACATAATGCCCTATTAGTAACTGTTGTATTCTGCTACCTTTCCTATCCTCTACTATCCCCCCTCCCCTCCCCTCCCATCTTCTCTCTCTACCCCATCTACTGTAATTCATTTCTCTCCTTGTTTATTTTCCCATTCCCCTCACAACCTCTTATATGTAATTTTGTATAACAATGAGGGTCTCCCTCCATTTCCATGCAATTTCCCTTTTCTCTCCCTTTCCCTCCCACCTCATGTCTCTGTTTAATGTTAATCTTTTCTTCCTGCTCTTCCTCCCTGCTCTGTTCTTAGTTGCTCTCATTATATCAAAGAAGACATTTGGTATTTGTTTTTTAGGGATTGGCTAGCTTAAGGTGTTTTTATATAAAAAAAAGTGTTGCTATAAAATTCAGATATCAGGCATTCTCAATATAATTTAGTTTTTCGCTAAAAAGAAAAAAAAAAACAAACTTTTCTTTTCTTGGGTACTGCAAACACTGCCATTAACACCTTAACAACCATTTTTTCTGAAAAGCAGAACACTGACCCACCTAAAGCAACTAATTGCTATTGAAAACTCAATAATGTTTTAATTTTTGTTGTTGTTGTTGTTTTGTTTTTGTACTGGGGATTGAACCCAGGAGCGCTGAGCCATATCCCCAGCTCTTTTTATTTTTTCGTGAGACAGGGTCTTGCTAAGTTGCTTAGGGCCTTGATAAATTGCTGAGGCTGGCCTTGAATTTGTATTCCTCCTGCCTCCCAAGTAACGATAATTACAGGCGTGTGCCACTGCACGGAGCTTAGTTTTGATACATTTTAAATTGCCCACTCTACTTGTTTCCATTATAACTAGTATAGTGAAGTAATAAGTTGATAACTTTTTATTAAATTACCACTGTGAGATATTATGCTATAAACTAATTCCCTGTGTTTAATAGTCATTAAATCTTGACTATCAGAGAGAACATCGTGATATTTTGTTCTGAGCAGTCACTTTGATATACTGAAGGATCTAATTCTTAACTTTTTCTTAAATGATAGAATTCACCAGGAACCTGAAAAGTAAAATGCTTTCTAGTGTTCACTGACTTGAAAGATTTCTAAAATAAGTTCAGTAATCTTTCTCTTTAAGAGGATTTTCTCCTTGATTATCTTGCTTCTTAATATTCTGTAAGATAAATTTTAAAATTTTCAGTGTATTTAGAGTAGGTCACCAATTAAGCACTAATGTCTTCCCTTTTTTTCTGTAACTCCTGTTCACATTCATATAATGAATACAGTAGATTTTTTTAAAAATCAATTTTGAGATATAGTTCACATATCATATGTTCATTCATTTAAAGAGTATGTAATTCGGGCTGGGACTGTAGCTCATGGCAGAGTGTTTGCTTAACACGTGTGAGGCACTAGACTTCAGCACCACATAACAAATAAATAATAAAGATGTTGTGTGTCCATCTTTAACTGAAAAAATATTATAAAAAAAAAAAGAGTATGTAATTCAGCTGGGTGTGGTGGCACACACCTGTAATCCCCGCAGCTTGGGAAGCTGAGGCAGGGGGATCACGAGTTCAAAGCCAGCCTCAGCAAAATTGAGGCGTTAAGCAACTCAGTGAGACCCTGTCTCTAAATAAAATACAAAATAGTGCTGGGGATATGGTTCAGTGGTTGAATGCCCCTGAGTTCAATCCCTGGTACCCGCCCCCCCCCCCAAAAAAAAAGGAGTATGTAATATGTTTGCACATGTGGCAGCCATTGCCACAGTGAATTTTTTTTTTTTTTTTTTGTAGGAGGAATTAAACCCAGGGCCTCACAGGTTAGACTCTACCACTGAGCTATACTTCTAGTCCTCAGAGTAAATTTTAGAAATTTTCACTTATAGATTTCTGTAACTGTTTTAGCTTAAGGAAATTGTAAAAATGGAACCTAATGTAAAACTCTTAGTCTTATCCTAGTATAGAAACTCCTGTTTTGACAGACTTGCAACATGTAGCTATTTATTCCCCAGGGTAGAATTGAATTTCATTGTACTAACTGGTGGAGTGAAAAGTTGCTTAAATGGTGGCATTTTGAATTTAGGGAAAACTGATAAACTATTTAAAATTATATTTCATAAAATAGTATCACATTTCTTCTAGTCTCTCCTGTAATGTCTTTTTTTGTTTCTTTGTTTATTTTTAGTTGTAGTTGGGTACAATACCTTTATTTATTTTTACGTGGTGCTGAGGATGGAACCCAGGGCCTTACTCATGCTAGGCGAGTGCTCTACTGCTGAGCCACAACCCCAGCCCTCTTGTAATGTCTTTATTTATTTTTGATACCGGGGATTGAACTCAGGAGCATCCCAAGCCCTATTTTGTATTTTGTTTAGAGACAGGGTTGCTTAGCAGTTTGCTTTTGCTGAGGCTGGCTTTGAACTCGAGATTCTCCAGCCTCAGACTTTGGAGCCCATTACAGGCATGTACCACTGCACCTGGCTTATTTCTAAATTCTAAAAACAGAATTTTGTGATTGTCAAAAGATAACTGTACTTCCAGGTTTACTTCCATCTTTAAGCCCTACGTATCTAATTTTACACACAAATTACTGTTTTATGTTTCTCAACCCTTGCTTAGTGTTCTGAAAATTTTCTCATTTCTTTTATGTTAGATTTTCTCTCTAGTAGTGTCTTTAATTAGATATGAATATTTGTTTCTTGAGTGTGTTTCCACATCACCTAGTATAACCCATGTAGATGATTTGTTAGCTTGGGTAAATTAACACAAAATTTCTCTCCCTTCTCTGGGTTTCAGGCACCATAGGCGAGTATTAGTAGAATGGCTAAAAGATCCATCTCAGGAGCTTGAATTTATTGCTGATATTCTTAACCAGGATGCAAAGAATTATCATGCCTGGCAGCATCGACAGTGGGTCATTCAGGTATTACCTTTCTTTTTATAGTATTTTTCAGAATTTTATTTTTTAACTTAAATAATTAAAATTAGTATTAGAGGCTAATTAAATTTCCAAGCCAAAGCACACATGTAGATCATTACACACAACATAATAAAGAACTGTTAAGATACTTAATTAAAATGTGACATTCTTCATGGTGGTTAATCTTTATAATCTCTGAGTTGGTTAGTGAATAGGTTCATATTAAAGAAGAATAATAGTAAACTGATAAACATTAAACACATTTCAGATTGAATTCTCATCACCTCTTATATTTGTTAGCAAATTGAGCATCAAACTTAGTAAAATGTTAATATATCAAGAGCATGTATTAAGGTTTTTGCATATATAAATTTCAGAATATGGTCTTATCATAACTGTTACTTATTATATATTGTATGTCTACCCCTCTGTTAAGTTTATGCTAAATTCTAAATAAAATAGTTACAACTTTCACACTAGACATTGTATTTATTTTAGCAAACAATTTTATTGTTTCCTATAATTTTTTTCCAGGGATTGCTATTTCATGTTCTATTCATTATAACCAGAGCATTTTACTAAATATTTTTTACTGAGAATTTTTAACTTCAAATTTAATTAATTATATATTTTATAAAATTTTTATTGAAATTTTTAATCATATAAAAGTGCATGTTATACACATACCCTATCTACTACCATAACAACCTGAGAAGTAGAATATTATCAATATCTTTGAAAAGCCACATTAGCCAGTGTGTTTCTTACTGAAATTATGAAAGATTTCCATGAGAAAGACTCCAAAATATCCTTCAATTGTTGCTTGTGCAATTTTTTTTTAAGCTGTATATGAACACACAGTATCTATTTATTTTTATGTGGTGCTGAGGATTGAACCCAGGGCCTCACACATGTGAGGGAACCGCTTTACCACTGAGCTATAGCCGCAGCCCCCGTACATTTTTTTTATGATTTTTTTAGTTGTAGTTGGACACAATACCTTCATTTTATTTATTTTTATGTGGGGCTAAGGATCAAACCCAGCGCCTCGCACATGCTAGGCAAGCGCTCTACTGTTGAGCTACAACCCCAGCCCCTGTTGCTTATACATTTTTATAAATAAAGTACTTATAATTTTCTGTCTTGCTTTTACATTTGGTATATTATGGTTTCATATGTTTTCACAATACTTTTTAAAGATACGATTAATTTTACCAATAATGAAATTCTGAAAACTGAAGAGAATCTATAAGATAATGTTCTTTTGGGGGGTGGGGAGCGTACCAGAGATTGAATTCAGAGGCATTCAACCACTAAGCCAGATCCCCAGCCCTATTTTGTATTTGATTTAGAGACAGTTGCTTAGCACCTCGCCATTGCTGAGGCTGGCTTTGAACTTGAGATCCTCCTGCTTTAGCCTCCCAAACTGCTGGGATTACAGGCGTATGCCACTGTGCTTAGCTACAAGATAATATTCTTGAAATAACTGAAGTTGTAGAAAAAACAAATCAGTGGTTAGGAGTGATTAGGCAAAAGTGAGATACAACTATAAAGAGATGGTATAGGACACTTTCTATGTGGTGAGGGAATGATTCTGTATCTTGATTGTAGTGTTGCTTGTGCTACACATGGGGTAAAATTGCAAAGAACTGTATTCTACCTCTACTAACACCCTGGCCTTCACTGTATATACACAGATGAGAACACATAAAATCTGAATAAAGTCTGTGTTTTTGTGAAAAATAATACACCATATCATTTTATTGTTTTGGGGTTAAATTTTAGTTGGTAAGATAATGCCTTTGGAGAATCTAAATGAAGGGTACACAGGACTCTTTCTTAATTATTTTTATTATCACTTGGTAAAACAGGGACCATCATACTGAAATTCATCCTTTTTCTGTTATCAATAAGAAATATAACTCCACTTTTTCATAATGTCCCCACTCTGTAACATTTGTAAGTTTTAACAGTTTTCCCTATAATTTGTTTCTATTAAAGCAGCATTATGCCAGGAATGGTGACTCATGCCTGTCATCCCAGCAGCTCGGGAGGCTGAGGCAAGAGGTTGCAAGATCAAAGCCAGCCTAAGCAACTTGATGAGACCCTTTTTCTTCCTTTCTTTCTTTTTTAATATTTATTTTTTAGTTGGACGCAATATCTTTATTTTATTTATTTATTTTTATGTGGTGCTGAGGATCAAACCCAGGGCCTCTCAGATGTTAGGCAATCGCTGTACTGCTGAGTCACAACCCCAGCCCGTTGAAACCCTTTTTCAAAATAAAAAAGATCTGGGGATGTGATTCAGTGGTTAAGCACCCCTGAGGGTCTATCCAACAAGAAAGAAAATACTTAGAAAATACTTAAAACAAAAAACCCAGTTTTTTAATGTAAAAATTTGTTTGTAAATCCAATCTTAGATATTTCTTTCTCTTTCTCTCTCTCTCTCTCTCTTTTTTTTTTTTTTTTTGGTACCAGAGATTGACCCAGGGGCCCTTAACCTCTGAACCATATCCTCAGCCCTTTTTTATTTTTTATTTGAGACAGGGTCTCGGTAAGTTGCTTAGGTCCTCGATAAGTAAGTTGCTAGGGCTGGCTTTGAACTTGTGATTCTTCTGCTTCAGCCTCCTGAGCTGTTGGGATTATAGGTGTGTGCCACCATGCCCAGCTAAATTGTATATATTTCTCTACATGTATTTTAAAGGTAATTTATCACATGTACATTTTTAATGCTGTTCTTTTACTTATTGTAATATCAAATCAAATTCATATACTATGTATAATGCTATGTATAATTAATTACGCATTCTCTTACTAGTGAGTTTGTTTTTATTTTCCCCTCTAATTTTTCTTTGGTGACTTTTATCTTGGCTTTTTGTATATTTTTTTCCCAGGATCTATCTCCAATTTAGTTCTTTTTTTAAATATATTTATTAGTTGTTGATGGACCTTTATTTTGTTTATTTATATGTGGTGCTGAGAATCGAACCCAGTGCCTCACACTTGCTAGGCAAGTCTCTACCACTGAGCCACAACCCCAGCCCCAGTTTTTTTATTCCCCTCTGTTTCCTTGACCTGTGACTGTTCCCTCTCTCTACATATGTGGTAAATACTTTTTCTTCAGTTCTACCTTTTTAGCTTTACTCATGTTTTATTTTTACTTAATTTTTTGGTGGTGTGAGGGTCTTGTATGTTGTTCAGGCTTGCCTTGAACTTGTGATATTCCTACCTCAGCCTCTCCCATAGCTGGAATTACAGGTGTGCATCACCATACCCTGCGTGATGTTTTGTTTTAAATATTTACAAATAATGGGACATTTCTAATTGTGTTTTTAAACAACTTTCTTTTAGGAATTTAAACTTTGGGATAATGAGCTGCAGTATGTAGACCAACTTCTAAAAGAAGATGTGAGAAATAACTCTGTCTGGAACCAAAGATACTTTGTCATTTCTAATACCACTGGCTACAGTGATCGTGCTGTATTGGAAAGAGAAGTCCAGTAAGTAATGTCCTTTACTTGCTCATTCATTAAAAATCTGCATGCCTACTATGTTTCAGGCATTGGGAATAAATCAAAGACCAAGACTGCCCCAGATCCTATAATCATGGAACTAAAATTGGACAGAATAGAAAGATGAAACATATAGTGATAAATTTACAAATAATGTAGTATGCTTCTATGTTTAGTGTCTGAAGTTTTTTGAAATATTGTTGCTATTAAAGATGGGAAATAAATCAGATTTTATAGTGTCCAGGAAACTTTATTTTATAACTATCTCATTAAATCTGTTGCATTTTTGATAATAGTTTCCAGATGCCATGTTACTGTATTATAGGGTTCTGGACCAGTTCACTCTTGGTTATCTTTTATACTGTGGGATATTTCGTAGCACTCCTGGCTTTCAACAAAAATTTCTCTAGACATTGCCCAGTGTCCTTTTTGGAGCAAAAATTCATCCTCATTTGAGAGCTTCTATACAAAAAGCTATTATAAGAACTAGAAATTTCTGAATTGTCCTAAATTTGTGTATTATGTGTATAAATAGCAATAGCCATTTTTTTCTGGTCTAATTTGCCATTTTGTCTCACTGTATTTGACAATCTGAATGTGGATTTTTTTTTTTTAAAATTTGTTTTAGTTATACATGGACACAATATCTTTATTTTGTTTGTTTATTTTTATGTGATGCTGAGTATCAAACCCAGTGCCTCACATGTGCGAGGCAAGTGCTCTGCTACTGAGCACAATCCCAGCCCCTGAATGTGGATATTGTTTTTAAAGCTTGATGAGCTCATAGTAAAATTTTAATTACAAAAGTTCTTTTAATTATTGTTGGGAAGAGCAGATTTATAGCACATCTGCCTGTAATCTCCCTTGACCCATTTTTTTTCTCAGTTTAAGGCAGCTAACTCCGCTCTTATCTTTTCTATATAAGGGTTCCAGTGGCATATATTTTTTTTCTTTTTAGTGTTGAAGATTAAACCTAAGGCATCATATATTCTTTACCACTGTACTATATCACTAGTCCCTAGCCCATATATATATATATATATATATATATATATATATATATATATATATGTATGTATTTTTTTTTTAAGGCTTTAGTCCAGTATCCTCCATTCACTCTCTGCTCCCGGCTTTCAGACCTACCTCTCTTCCATCTGAAGCTGCACTGTCCAGTATGTAACTACTAGCAACATATAGCTATTTAAATTTAAATTAACTACAATACCACAAAATTTAAAATATACTTCCTCGCCTGGCACGGTAGTGCACACCTGAATTCCCAGTGGCTCAGGAGGTTGAGGCAGGAGGATTGTGAGTTCAAAGCTAGTCTCAGCAACTTAGTGAGGCCCTAATAAACTCAATGAGACCCTGTCTCTAAATAAGATACAAAAAAGGGCTGGGGATGTGCCTCAGTGTTTAAGTGCCCCTGAGTTCAATCCTTGGCACATACACACACACACACAAAAAGAAACACACAACAAAAAAATAGTTCCTCAGTTGCAGTAGTCACATTATTTCAGGTACCCAAATGTAGCTAGTGACTACTGTACTTGACAACATAGATAAAGAACATTTCCAGCATCAAAGCAAGTTCTTCTGGAATTTACTGAAAAGATTTTATTCAGCCAACCTAAAATAGTGGAGTTTAAGTAGAGATAATTTATACTTTGTCATTTAGCACTCTCTATTCCCCTTTGTATTCTCCAGTCCTTTTTTCATATTTTAATTTAGAGACAGAATCTTGCTGAGTTGCTTAGAGCCTCACTAAATTGCTGAGGCTGACTTTGAATTTGTAATTCTCCTGCCTTAGCCTCCCAAGCTGGGATTATAGGCATGTGCCACTGCACCTGGCTGTTCCATGTATTTCTCTTTGCATTGGATTTCTTGCCAAAAAATAGAATGCTTCAGGTTATTTTATCTTGAATTGATCCAATTGAGAATGGATTTCAAATATTGTATATTCCTAATTTGCTATGTCTTACTTCATTACTTCATTAAATTTTTTTTTATTTTTATTTTTTTAATTGGACACAATATCTTTATTCATTTATTTTTATGTGGTGCTGAGGATCGAACCCAGGGCCTTGCATGTGCTGTGCGAGCGCTCTACCACTGAGCCACAATCCCAACCCCAACTTCATTAAAAATTGAATGTGACTGGCTCATTTCTGTAATCCCAGTGATTACAGAGAGGCTGAGGCAGAAGGATTGTAAGTTCAAGGACAACCTTAGCAATTTAGTGAGGTCCTAAGCAACTTAGTGAGACCATGACTCAAAATTAAAAAGGACTGGGGATATAGCTCATTGGTAAAGTGCCCCTGGGTTCAGTGCCCTAGGGTTCAGTCCCCAGTACAAAAAAGAAAAATTGAATATGAAGTTTGGAAAATGCAAGTCTTTTAGCCTTTAGAGGCAGATCACTAGTCATCTGTTATTAGATAGAAACAGAAATAATCAGTCAAGAATGTAAGAGCTTTCTATATTTAAAGTTTGTTTTTCCCTCAGGATGTGTAGAACAAATATTTTAAATATTGATAGTAGCCATACTTCTAGAATTTATAGTTTATTAAGTATATTTTTAACTTTATAGATAGGTGTACCTGATTGTGTTCCTCACTTTTTTCCCTTTCATTAATTTTTTTTCCTATGCAGTATAGTTATCAGGGGAAAAATATACTGAATTATATAAAATTATAAAAAATTAAAAATCAAAATCTCTTATTCTTTCTCCTCCTTCCTGCCACTCTCTAGAATGAGCTATAATTATATACATTTATACATGGATTTATAAATAACATTTGCAACCTAGACAGTGACATATAGGCATTGATTTTTTTCACTAAATGTATCGTGGCCATTGTTTCCATGTGAATAATGGTCTACGAGTACCATAGGTTAGGTATCTTTTATGCAGAATACTTGGGACCAGAAACATTTCAGATTTTTGGAATGTTTACATATATATATATATGATCAGATATGTGGGAGATAGAACTCCAGTCTAAACACAGAATTAATTTATGTTTCATATGTGTCTTATACACATAGCCTGAATATAATATTATACATATTTTTACTGCACCTGTATTTTGACTATGTGGTATCATGTCAAAGCACAAAAAATTTCAGATTTTGGAGCATTTTGGATTTTGGGTTTTCAGATTAAGGATGCTCACCTGATAATTATAGGATTTATCTAACATTTACTGTATGCCATAAATTCCTATTTAGTTCTCATAACAAGTCTCAGAGATTCTCATGAATAACTTGAGTTTTCAAGTAATTCTGTAAGTAGGACTTACAGGTAGGTAGTCTCACCTCAAAGTTCATGTTTTCACCATTAAAACAGATGACACATTAGTGTACGTTGCCAAAATGAAATTAAGAATCTTCTACTAGGACCAGCTAAGACCTACACAGACATAATTTTCCAAATAACTGAAAAGGTTAGGTCATGTCAGGGTGGTTAGAAAAATCTTTTCATAATGTTAAATGAGTTTGTTACTCCTGTGAAAAAATTGCTATTGTAATAGCCCCAAAGCAAGAACAAGATCACTAAGCTTTAGTCAGTTCTTTGCTCATGTGAAGCATAGTTTTGTAGATTCCTTAGAATTTGTGGCAGTTGCATCTGAATTATATTTAATAATCAGGGTAAAGAGAAGAGAAAGGAGTAGGGAGTATCCATTTTGACTGTGAAATCACCTTATAGTTTAATAGTAATTTTATTTTGAAAGGTAAGGAATATGTACTTGTTGTTTAATTTTTATTCTTTGTATTATTTCCACCCTACTTTTAATTATAGCTCCTAAGATTATGTTAATTACCCTTTTTCAGTGACTGAGGACTTAACAGGCATAAATAGATGTTTGACTTTTTTTCCTGGATTGTTTTACCATTAAAAAGAAAGTCTCCACCTTTCCTTCAAACAGAAAAAAAAAATCTTTCATATTAATTTTCTTTCTTGATGTGAATTAAAGCTTTATGTCAGTGAAGTGTTATTCCTCAGAATTAGACAAGAAATATGGGAGGGAGGAACTATCTTGAGTGGACAATTGCAGTTTTGGAGGTTCTCTAATTTAGATATGAGCTAGAGCGGTGGCAAGGCCAGCTGAAAGAGATGTATCTGGAGTCTGACACAGCAAAAACACTTTCCTAGGTTTTGCCACATTTGTTCAAATTGTATCTGATTGTTGCACTGCTCTTTTAAAATTACACACTCATTTGTGGGTTCTTTCCTTACAGATACACTCTGGAAATGATCAAACTTGTACCACATAATGAAAGTGCATGGAACTATTTGAAAGGGTAAGAAGTTATTTTTTGCTGGAGATATACCACACACACACACACACACACACACACACACACACACACATAAATAAAAGCTGCTAATATATATATCATGGAATATATACCTAATTAGATTTTCTTATTTTTTTGGTACTGGGGATTGAACCCAGGGGCTCTTAACCACTGAGCCATATCCCCAACCCTTAAAAAATTTTTTTATTTTGAGATTGGGTCTTGCTAAGTTGCTTAGAGCTTTATTAAGTTGCTGAGACTGGCTTTGAACTCGTGATCCTCCTGCCTCAACCTCCTGAGCTGCTGGAATTATAGTCATGCACCACCACATCCAGCTCTTCTAATTAGATTTTATTTAAAAGGAAACTAAAGAATTTTTCTTTATTTGAATCTAAGAGCAGAAGCATAATGGTAATTATGGCAATTCCCAAGAACTGTGCCCTCTACATTTCTTCTCTTCACCTCCCAAGCACATACCAATGTTTTTTTTTTTTTTTTTTTGATACTGGCGATTGAACCCAGGATGCTTAACCACTGAGCCACATCCTCAGTCCTTTTTATTTTGAGACAGGATCTCCCTAAGTTGCTTAGGTTCTTGCTGACTTGTTGAGGCTGGCCTGGAACTTGTGATTCTCCTGCCTCAGCCTCCCAGGTGTCTGGGATTACAGATGTATACCACCATGCCTGGAAAGTAATGCATATTAAATTATATTTATGAACCCTTTAGGGTTTTTGTGAAAAATTAGAATACAGACACTTAGGTTCTGCCCAGCTCAGGAGTACAATAAAGCACAGAGGACTGTTTACAGATTACACAGATGGGTGGCCAGCATTTCTGCTTTAGTTGCTAAAGGTTTCCAATTATAAATCTTAGCAGAAACATTTCACTTGTCTGGCACTGACATAGCCAGGCTTACTGTTGAATTTAAGGCCTTTAAGGAAACTGGTCCCAAAGAGCAGAGTTTGAAATCCAGACACATTTAGGGATATGTTGGGAGTTGGGACCTATAGTCCCTGAGGAGTTAAAGAGATGAGGAACCATCTCAAGAAGAAACAGGGACATTTCTCCTTCATCTCTCTTCACTTAAAAGATGATTAATTTTCTGCTTTAATTTAATATGGTGCATATTCACATTATACATGATTACCTTTAAACTTTTTTTTGATCTCTTGAAGATTTTAATGCTGTTTTCGCAAATAATAGTTTATAAAATTTTCTGATTTATAGTAAAATGTACTAACTTAAAACATGTGCTATCTCCCACACTTTTTTGCCTATCATTTTAAACTGAGAACTGGGTGTTTTTAGCCCAAGAAACATTATGTCTTGCATACACTTTAACTACATATCTTAGGAATAAATGAAATCTGTGATATTTTGGTAACTCTTAGTGTATATAAAATGAAAAGCTCTGTCAAAATGCACTTTTCACTGGGAAAAAATAAATAAAACAAATAAATGGATCTACACAAAACAAACATTAACATTGGTAGTCTTAATTGTGGGACAATCTATAACAAGCACATTTGCCTTTATTTACCCAGAGCTGCTCATCTTTCAAGTTATGAATTTTAAAAATCTTAACAGATTTTATTATGTTGACATTTGTTTCTCATTCCACATCATCTTCAGCCAAGCTCTGAGCACTTCAAATTCTCTTAATTGTTGGGAACTTAGTCAGAAGCATCTGGAACACTGCTGGTTTTGCTGTAACACTTAGCAACTGCTGTGGCTGTCTACACACAGCAGTTGCATTTGTCAGATGGTCCACACCTTTCTCATATTCATGTTCCCACAGCCTGTTAAGTTGGGGTTGCTCATCCTCTAGTGGTTGAAGTAGATGCAGTAGCTGATGAAGGGCTCCCCCACATGCTGGCAGTGGTGGTGCTGTTCCAGCCCACCATCTTCTCTTGGTGCAGCCATGTCTCTGTGGGCACTGGGAACAAGGCTTGCCACCTGCCGCTCTGAACTTTATTTTTTTTTAAACTAATTTTACTCAGTTCCTAATTATCCACGGTAAAACTCACATAATTTAAAATTTTCATTTTGTTTCAGCGTCATTTATTCAAAATAAGTCTTCTTTCTTGCTGTGTTTCTCTTTGATCTTTCTGTTGTTTTTGTTCTTCTCAGAATCAAGTATTATTTTCTTTCAGGATTTTGCAGGATCGTGGTCTTTCCAAATATCCTAACCTGTTAAATCAATTACTTGATTTACAACCAAGTCACAGTTCCCCCTACCTAATTGCCTTTCTTGTGGATATCTATGAAGATATGCTAGAAAACCAATGTGACAACAAAGAGGACATTCTTAATAAAGCATTAGAGGTAAGCTGGTGTGACTCAGTATTTTTCTCTTAGGCATCTCAGAATTGGCTGTACCCATTACCAGTAATATTCATGCCCCTTTTCAACATAGGTCTTCAGAATTCAATGTAGGATTATTTCTGGTTTAGGGCAACATCTTTGTCAATGGTGAACATAGTATATAGTATGTAACTCTACAGTGTGTCCATTTGACCATGAACAGAGTTAAATTGTGTTGTTTCAAAGGCTTACTTACTTTAATAAATTTTTATTTTTTATTTTTAGTTATGTAAAATCCTAGCTAAAGAAAAGGACACTATAAGAAAAGAATATTGGAGATATATTGGAAGATCCCTTCAGAGCAAACACAGCAGAGAAAGTGACCTCCCAACAAATGTACAGCAATAACACCATCCAGAAGAACTTGATGGAATGCTTTTATTTTTTTAAGGGATTCTAATGAGGAATTTGAAACCAGAGCGATCATTCCCTTACCTGTGGCCTAAATATGCATTGCACAGGTATTGCTTTTTAACAAGAACTAAGTGTGATGTTCTTTGGGTGCTGCTGCTATTCAGATTAGCTCTAAGAAATTTGATTCTTTTTAAAGTAAAGTAATTGGAGGGGAGGGGGGAGAAAAAAATGTCCTATAAAGGAACTACCACTTTTGTAGTCTTACCAACATTTACTCTAATCCCTTAGCATCAACTCTTCCCTAAAGGATTTGTATCAGTAAAGACTGCAGATAACTTGTATGTAATGGATTTGAGGTAACTTAAATTTTGGTTCAGTAAGCAGGGGAATACAGCTGTTATATTAGAGCTGCTATGCTACACTCACAGTATCTTGCTTTCACTGTAACCAACTAATGCCAAAAGAATGGTTTTATAATAAAATTACAGATGTATTTAAAAACAATACCATGGTAGTTTGGCTTTTTAATAGCATATAACTATATACCAGGGATATTGCTTCAGTTTAGAAAATCAATTGAAAAACAAATAAAACTGTAGAAAACAGATAAATGATTATGCTAAAGGAAACATTAACTGTTAAAATGTGAATTGTTCAGTTCTTGACTGCAAGCAACACAGTCCACTCAAGGTAGTTTTAAACCAGTAATTATTTCATCTTCTAGAAGTACACCCCCAAACCATACTAGGGACCTGGACCATCTAATTGCTGCTGCCTGGGCCAGACTCAGGAAACTGTGTAATGAGGAAGCCACAGCCTAGGTTACTAGCTCCAAGCTAGTGGCACACATGCTACCTTCCATAAAAACACATCTTCTTTCCTTCCCATGTGATGAAGTTCCAAATGAAAGACTCAGGTTATTGCATCTGATTGGGACGAACTGTTATATTCTGATTGGGTGTTTTAGTGATGTATAAACCTTAACTGCAAAGGAATCTGAGAAATATAGTTTATATAGTTTTCTGGCCTCTATAATTTAGGAAGACACGTTAGACGGGAGTGGGAGTGGAACATATAAAGGATTCTTGTTCAATGTTCAGAGCACCAAACTATAACTAAAGAAATTATATATAGTTGAATAATCAATCACCTTTTCTCAAGATAAATTTAAGAAAGAAGAATATATAAATAGAGAAACATATTTGAGGAGAGTTGTTTTTTTTTAAATATTTATTTATTTATGTATCTTTAGCTTTAGGTGGATACATTAGTTTGTTTTTATGTGGTGCCAAGGATCGAACCCAGTGCCTCATGCATGCTAGGTGAGCACTCTACCACTGAGCCACCACCCCAGCCCCGAGGAGAGTTGTTTTTAACATGTTTTTGTCAGTTTTTTTTAGGATTCCAAAAATCTCTTATTTTTATATTTGAAATTGGCATAAAGTGTCTTCCCTAAGTATTTTATTTCAACAGTGTTGTAAAAAAACAAGTGTTAGAGAAATTCATATAAGATTGAGTCTCAGAAACTACCATCAATGTCCCCAAATTGACAAGATTCAGGGCTGCGACTCAACAAAGCTCATTAGAGACTGTTTAATGAAAAGAATAATGGCAGTTTATTAATTTACATTGAGAAATAAAATTCTGAAGCAGACCAAAAGGTTGCATCAGGGTAGCCACTTCGCATAAAAATAGGAAAAGAAGAAATTAAATTAGCACTATT